>NW_026781411.1:0-331000 GCF_030144855.1 Hypanus sabinus | reverse complement strand
CATATTGTTGTCCATTCTTCCTCAGATATAATTATCCCTCCTTCCTTCTCCCATTTTGTTTTAATGTATGAAGTCAAATGTGTTTTGAGATTTAACATCCCATTATACATACTTGAAATTATTCTACTACCATTATCTGAATTATATGCTGTTCTAAAGAGTTCAATCAAGCATGTAATTGCCTTGGCTACATTTTTAAGCGTCTTATTAACATTGTCGCATCCGTAAATACCGATAAAAATCTTGTTTTTTCTAAAAAGTGCTTCTCATTAAGCATTTCAAAACTGAACAGTGTTCCTTCTTTCATTATGTTGCAAAGAACTGTTATTCCTTTAGCGTCCAGTCCTTAAATCTAGCATACAGTTTATTCGGTGTAAAATCCAAGTCATAGGCACACCAGATAAGAATTGCAATATCTCCCTCTAGATTATATTATTTTATAGTAGATTTCCATATTTCAACAGTCAATTTCACCCATGGGATAGCAATAGTATTTAAGTACCTTTGCAGGTTGTTATCTGCCAAAATTGCTTGTACGGGGATGGGAAGTACCCGCTCCTCAATGTTTTTCCATTGAGCGTCATATGATGTGTTGCACCAACATATCACAGCTCTCAACTGTGCTGCAAAATAATAACCTCTAAGCGAAGGCAAGCCCCATCCCCTCTTTTCCTTTGCTAATTGCAAAGTTTTTAGACGAATACTAGGCCGTTTGCCCTGCCAAATATACCTTGATAGCGTCTTGTTCCATTCATTGAACTGATTTTGATTAATCTCTATTTGTAGGGTCTGAAAGAGATATAACAGTCTCGGCAGTATATTCATTTGAATAGACTCAATCCTTGAACTGAGACTGAGAAAAGGAATCAGGCTCCATCTTGCCACATCTTCCTTATTTTTCTTTTTTTATATAAAGGCTGATAGTTACATTCTGATCATTTTGCCAAATCTTTTGGCATAATGATGGCTAAATATTTAAAAGACTTGTAAGGGGTTTCGAATTTTACTTTCTCTTGGTGGGCGATAGTAATATGAAAGTAATTGGATTTTATCTATGTTGAGCTAACCCAGATAAATCGGCTCGAGAAGCAGTTTTAAGACACGTCCCGTAGAATGACCACGTGTTGATTTGCAGGTTTATTTTGTTGGATATTCGCATCCATCCCCTGAAATATATAAATATATCCTCGAGATAGTGGATGCGGTCACCAAGTGGATAGAGGCTTCCACAACTAGACAATGAAAAGTGTTGACGTCACAGCCAGGATTTCCCCGTCTTTACCCGTTGGGGACTCCAGAAGCAGATCACGGTCCCCGCTACACTGTACAGGTGATACAATATCTAATGAAACTGTTTGGGGGTAAAACACAGTTGGTATCGCTTATCGACCGCAATACAGTGCAATTGCTGAATGGATGAACACAACTTTAATGACAATTTTAGTTAGAATGAAAGTGTTAGAATCCTTGTTCCATATCCCCTATCGACCAGAATGCAGTGCGATTGTTGAACGGATGAACTGGACTTTAACAACAATGTTGTCCAAAATGACTAAACGGCTCATGGGTCACTGTCTTACTCTATGTTCTTATGATAGTGTTCACCACAAAAGCATTCTCTCCTGCATTTATACGTTTTAAGTTGACAATTGGGAGAAAAAAATGAGTGTGTTTGTATACTTTCTTGGCTAGATTTATCACAGGCCGAGTATGATGGCGCTGAAAAGGACGAATGCAAGCAGCAATTAATTGACTCTATTAAGGAGGCCTATTATGATGCCGCCCCTAGTACGTGACGGAAGAAGCGGCAGAGCGAAGCTTGTTTCGAGGTTCGAGCAAAACCGCGGGCGTTTAAAATAGGACTGAAGGTTATGATGTCACTACATCAGCCGAGACCCTTTACACCTTCCAGTTTTGTCGGCACAGAACCAGTCCATCAGTATATCGAATTCAGACTGCTCCAAGCAAGTTGGGTTAGTATCATATTAATAAACTCAAACCCTTTAGAAATAGTCATTGTCCTCTAGTAGCTGAGTTCCAGAAAATATATTGTCAATGGGATGCTCTGGACCGAGATGAGTGATCCTCTTAGATTTATGTTTCAGGCAATCGACGGTGATGGGGATGAAGGAGCAGTTGCCCCCTCAGTGACTTGGGCAACTACTTGCAGTTTGCTCCCGTAGGATGAGGATAGGTCACATCTTTGCACTCGCCCGAGCTATGTTGGAGTCAATGGAAGAGAGAAACAGATGGGAGAACGTGTTTGTTGTGTGGTCTTCTGGAAATAAAGTGTGGGATAATTGATATGATATGAACGGATTTTAACAAGGCGTTAAGGTTAATCATGGTAGGATCATCCATAACGTCAGATGGTTTCGTATCCATGGAAAATTAGCTGCTAGGTTCAGAAATGACGCCCACAGAAGGCAGAGGATAGTTGTGGATGGAGGGTTTTCTCTCTGGATGTTGGTGACAGGTGTCCTGAAGAGATCTGCCTGAGACCAAGGGTTCTTTTTGTGTTTTTATGTGGAAGAATAGTTTATTGTATTTCCAGTGATGTGGAGGTTGGTGGAATTATAGACAGTATAGAAGTTTGTTCAGAGATTACAACAGGACATTGACAGGATGCAGAGCAGCGCTGAGTAGTTACAGATGGAGTTCAACCCCGAAGGTTACGGAGTGATCTATTTTGGGAGGACGGATTTGAAGGGAGAGGTGATACTTTCTTGAGTCAATCGAGGGCCGCACATTAGTACGAGTTCAGCAATGGAAACGGAGTGATGACTCTGTCCAATCAGTCGAGGGCTGCTCATCGCTACGTGTATCACAACCGGCACGGAGCGGTGCTCTGCAGAAGGAAGTGTGATTGGCAGGTGAGCTTGACCACATCAGCTGCTCTGCACACACTCATAGTGACGCTCGAAAGGCAATATACCTGACAGTAAATCAGGAACAAAAAATACAACTTCGTGGGAAATGACAGAACGGCCTGAGAACCTGCGAATTGTCCATAGATTTTAGTTACTATATTTACTGAAACAGAGAATGGATGGAAAATTAGCGGTAGAATAGTGGCAGATTTGAGAATATCTTTAAGGTTAAGTAGAAGGCATTGCACGTCATGGGTATGTTGGTGATAGGTGTCCTGAAGAGATCTGCCTGAGACCCAGGGTTCTTTTTGTGTTTTTATGTGGCCCATGTGTGCGCTGGAAAACATTGTTCTTCAAACTGTCCACAACCCTCGCTAATCTCCCGAGGACACGCTCCCGTTCTGATCACAGGTCTCTGGGATATCGCTGTGGATCTTTTACAGTGTTTGCAGAAATACTTGCAGTGTATTTTATTTTATGTCAGCTGTAACTGTGATTTTCAACCCACAAACAGACCGGAATGACTGGAACGAACGAAAGAAAAGAACAAACGAATGTTCTCCTTTAATAAGGAAGTGTTGTTCATTTCACCTGCCATAACAGACTCCTTCACTCAATTTCAGAAGAGAATGTGCAGGGTTAAATATTACAAAAGAAATCAACTTCAAGATGAATGCCGGTTTTAATGCAATAATGATATAAAAATGCCATTTAAATAGCTGAAGCCAGGTATCATGCAAAATAACATGGAAAAAAACACATTATATTTTGTTTTACAGTAATGGACTCTATTGAGGAGTCAAATTCATGACACGGGGACAGAGTGAGGATAAATATTTTGACTTTGTACAGTTGGTTGTCACTAATGTCCCTGACGTATTAGCCACGCTAATTGCCTCAGTGGAATTGTTCTCTGCTCAATAAAAGTCTGCTAAACCGATCACCAGTCCATCTCAGCAGCTGAAACGCTCCGTACAACTGAACGCTGCTTCTGCCGGAATATGGGATATTCGACGATTTACCACATCGCGGCCATTTTCTATCCCACACTTGTAGCGGTTGGTGTCCTCGGTAAGATGCCGGAGCTGGTTACTTTATGTCTGGTGCCGTCGTTAATCTGCTGCGGTATCCGCACTGTTACTAAGCACAGATGCTACCGTCGGCTGAAAATGGAGGACTCAGGCATCTAATGGTTTTATTTCTATTGTCCATACTTTGATCGCAGAGTTTTCTTCTTTTCTCAATTAAGTTGGTCCCGGTATTGTCACTGTTTCATAATTTCACCTCGTTAGGCTTTCGGAAGTGATGCTCGTCTCTGCTTTTCTAGGTCCGTGTCTCTATCAGTGCAGACACTTCGACTTATAACAACGTGGCAGCTTATTTGAGTGATGTTCCAGTCTATTTTCGGCACGTAGGTCTGGTCTTGAAATGATAACTTGTGCTTTGTATCTTTTGATTCCACTTTGTCACGGCTGCAAACAATCCCTTCAGTTCTTTCACCACTAGTAATGGAAACGGTTTTGCTAACAGGAGTGAAGTTCGCCAATCCACTGACACACACATCCGTCATTGTCCTCCAGCCGGAGTGCAGCGACCGATACCGCACACACTGGATTCCCGCTTTCCACTTCCAAACAGACCATACCCTGCATAGCATCGGTAGAATGGGGGCATTCAGGGAACTGACCATATTTCTATTTTGATTCCAAATTTCTTGCAGTTAATTTAACGGCGATTGTGATCCTATCTCGGGGAAAATGCGGACTCTCCAAATGCATCACCCGTTACCTGGTTGGAATGGCAACAGCGGATCTGATGGTGGTTACCGTTGCTGCTTTAGTGGAACAGACCAACAATATCTACATTTATTCCAGATCCTTGCTCATCACTCCTGTCTGCGCTCTGACACTTGTATTTCGGGTCGTAACCAGGGACTGTTCCGTATGGCTCACGGTCAGTTTTACCTTCGATCGATTTATCGCAATATGTTGCCGAAAGCTGCGGGAATGATACTGCACCGTGAGAACAGCAACGGTGGTTATCGTGACGGTAGTCATAGTGAGCTGCGGGAGATGTGCCCCGTTTTACTTTGCCCTTGAACCTTACGTCATCATTGACAACACGCCCTGGCGTTGTGCCGCCACATATGAATACACCACTTCACCCGTGTGGAGAGGATACGAATTACTCAACAGTATTTTAACACCATTGCTGCCAATCGGCTTAATCCTGGTGTTTAACGGGTTAACCATAAGACATATCGTTGTGGCAAATAGAGTCCGCAGAAGGCTTCGGCACAGTGGCGACAATCAGATAGATGCCGAGGTGGAAAAACGCAGAAAATCGATGATTTTGCTGTTTTCTATATCAGCTAATTTCATATTATTGTGGATGCCTAATGTAGCCCATTCCCTGAAATGGCAAGTGCAAAACTATTATTACCAGGACAGATATTTGAGTTCCCCGGTATACATCCTACAACAATTTGGGTTCATGTTACAAATTCTCAGCATGTGCACCAATACCTGTATCTATACACTGACACAGAGGAAATTCAGAGAAGAGCTGAGGAATGGAATGAAGTATGTGTTCACATTAAATGGCCATCTGTGCAGATAACGCCGGCCTCCAATTGCAATTCTGCAGAGCTTTCAAATAAAGCCGATTTACGATGAACAGTTTTGACAAATATGTCATAAATTGGAATAATCATATACCTGGGCATCCGGAAATTGCAGAATTGGCGGAAGATTGCTGACTTCATACAGTTCAGGTAGGTAGCAATACAAACGCTCAATGCTGCTGGCGTGATGGTTACATTGGCTGAATTATGTTCCAAACTATCACAGACACTCGACTGTCACAAGGGAAGGGATGGCTTCAGAACTCTTCTGGATTTAGTTTTTTTTTTCAAAATGGACATGGTGGTGGAACAGAGTGTAAAGGGGGCGCAATAGGAAACCACGGATAGTATCGCAGCTGCAGAAAGGGAGGACAACGTGGAGCGTTTGCTTATTAATAGGTAGTGTGACTAACACACACACATGAAGCTGATCACTCCGTTTGGAGTATTCTATACAGTCGCCCACCAGATCAAACAAATAAGTGCAACGGGAACGATAAAGATCCGATCGGGAAGCCGATATTTGACGTCGGCCATGATATTGGCACGGGTATTGACAGTGTGGGCAGATCAGAGTCAAAAGAGGAAATCTTGCGTCTGGAGACCAAGCTCCTCACCGAATACATTAATGAATGTGAACACAGCGTCAAAAGGCAGACATGCTCGAAAGTGCCGGCGCTGAGAAAGAGGATGCGCTGGAAACTTGGAAAACACTATGATAGATGATTCCCCGGTGCCGGAATGGATACAGTTCTGCGGATTTGGGAAGGAAAACGGAGACATTGCTGAGATTCCGGACAGGATATTTTTTTTTCCCTGACCACGGAAGAAGAACTAGAAGATTCGAAGGTGGCAAATGTTATGCAAATCGCTACAATGCATTCATATTTTCCAAATATTTCAGAAAGTAACATGCTCTTATTTGTTCAATCGTTAACAAACATCTGTAATTGCAATCAAAAACAATGTAATGAAGCCTTTCGACTCCAAGACAAAGAGGCGCAGAAGGTAACGTGTCCTCCACGAGTTAATATTCAACACAATTAGAACATGACGTCTCTAAACCTCCAACGACTTGCAGGATTACTGACCTCCAATTTCTGACCAAGGATAGGATTCGGATTAAATGACCCTTTGTTGTATAGTATCGCGGCTAATCATCCCTTTCATCTACTAGCACCTCTGAAGCAACAGATCTGTTCACCGGACTGAGACCACTGTCACACCCACCTCCAACACGGAACTACAGTCTTCATTTGTTTTCTATATTCTTTCAAACTTATTTACATCTTTCCTGCAGGTAGATGAGCCCAACAGCACACAATATTCCAAATGAGACAACAATGATGTCTTAAAGAACATCAACATAACATCCTCACTCCTGTACTCAGTACATTGGCCTATGAAGTCAAATGAAGTCAAAAGCTTCTTTTTTTTTTTTTTTACGGCCCGGACCGTGGCCATCCACAACTACCAAAACAAAAGACCTCAGCACCTATTCTAATGAACTTAGGAGAGTGAGATGTGGAGATCTGAGCCTCACCAACACTAACGCTTCATAGCTGAGGCTCACATACATCAGCACTTCAGAGAATTTCGGAAAGATATGCGGCCTTCTAATTTCACATCAGTTCATGCAAATCACTCTCATCCGTGTATTTCTCTAATCATTTCTTAAACGTTGACATCGGTATCTCAGTTACCATTTGTGTTGTCAGCACCGTCTACACTCTGTCGACCCTCTGGGTGAAGAAGCCTCCGCTCATGTTTCCCTTAAACATTTCACATTTCACCCTTCACACATGACCTCCAGTCGTATTCTCGCCCAACGTCAGTGGAGAAAGCCCGCTTGCATTTACACTCTCTATTCGCCTCATACTGTTGTCTACCTCTATCAAATCTCCCCTTAGTCTTCTACTCGCTCGGAAATAAAGTGCTGACATATGTAATCTTTCCTTTTAATTCAAAACATTCGGTCCCAGCCATGGCCGTGTAACATTTTTCCTGTACTCTTTCAATCTTATTTGCATCTTTCCTGCTGGTAGTTGAGCCCAACCGTACACAATATTCCAAATTAAGCCCCAATAAAGTCTTAAACGACAGCAACCTAAGATCCAAACTCCGGTACTCCGTACTTTGGTCTAGGAAGGCCAACGTGCGAAAAGTTCAAGATGCTCTCTAACTGTGCCGCAAATTCCATTGAATTATGGTCCTGCATTCCCAGATTCGTTTGCTCTATCGTACTCCTCAATGCCCTATTTCTCATTGTGTCAGACCAACCCTGGCTGGTCCTCCCAAAGTGCACCATCTAACAGTTGTGTGCGTTAAATTCGATCTGACAGTTTTCAACCCATTTTCCCTGCTGGTCCAGATCCTGATTCAAGCTCCGGTACTCTTTCCGCCCTCGACTACACCCGTAATGTTGTTGTCATCGGCAAACTTGCTGATCCAGTTGATGACATGATTATCCAGATCGTTGATATAGATTACAAATAACAACGGACACTGCAAGGATCCCAATTTACTTCCTCATTATGAAAGCCAAGCGACTGACCCATCCCGAGCATCCTCCCATGTGAAACCTTTCAAGTTCCTCGCTGAAGTCCCTGCAGACGGCATCCACTGCCTTCCCGTCAACACCATTGCTGGTAACTACCTCGTAAAACTTTGTACGTTTCGGTAGACATGACCTACTGCACACTGGCCCATCCCGACTATCGCTAATGTTCCTGTTTGTTCATATACTTCCCTTCATACCCCATGACCAGCGTAGATTTAACACCGAGGACAATTCCTCCTTACGTAGAACTTGACGAGTCCCTTCGCGGCAAAACTATCATTATCATCCTGTGGCTGTCACTGATATTTATGGCCTATAGTTAAATGATCCTGCAATATTATCAGGCGCATTGAGAGCAGTCTGGAAACGAAGGTGTCGTAGCTTTAAATAAATAATCGACTGGACTTAAATAGTGAGATGTGGTACAGTAGATAGAGCACAGAACATAGAACATTACGGCATTGTACAACCCTTCGTCTCACGAGGTTGTAACATACTTTCAACTAATTCAGAATGACACATCCCCACTGCAAGTGAAAAAGAATTAGAAACAAATTTAATATCACAGGCACACGTCGTGAAATTTGTTAACTTCACGGTAGCGGTACAATTAATCTCCCTCCCGGTGGTAACACTGTGTCGAGGGCATGTCCTGTTGGTGGGCAACTTTAGTGATGGACGCCACTGTTACAACAATCATCCCTGTAATAATGATAAGTGATGTACAGAGAATCTGCACTTATCAGCAAGTATGTTTTATTATTTCAACTATAAAACACGAAGGTTCAGACGCTGTCTTTACTCCACGACACTCCATGAGCAGTCAATGAACAGAAAAGTCATTACCCGGGAACCGATTCGAGGCTGGCCAGAGAGAGGGACTCGGGAGAAAGAGACGGGGACAGAGACTGGTGAGGTAGCGAGAGAAAGAGGATGGCAGAGAAAGACCCTGGGGAGTTCGAGGTATCTGATGTAGAGAGAGATCAGGGTTTCGAGACTGATATCAGATGTGGAGTGAGATCGGAGTCGGGAATTTGGTGTCGGTAGAAAGCGGGAGGGGGATAGCTGGGAGAGAGAAACGCGACGGAGAGGGGGACGGAGCAGATACCCCAGGCCGAAAAAATGACTGAATGAGAACCAGATTTGCGGAGTGAATCTCCAGAGGAGGTCGAAGGGTTGGGGTAGGTAGAGACAGAGAGAGAGAGAGGCAAGGAAAGAGAGGCCGCGGTTACGGAGTGATCGGTTAGAGAGAATGTGAGAGACTGGTGGGGTGAGAAAGAGACTGGAGAATGTAGAGAGACGGCGGCGAGTGTCTGAGAATAGAAGGATGGTGGGGGTGGGAGAAGAGAGATGCCGCCGAGATTCTAGGAGAGGAGAACGGCAGAAGTAGAGGGAAACTGAGCGAGACAGAGTGGGGCGGGGTAAAGTGAGAATTGTATGTCAGAGATGAGGCAAGAGACTTGGGACGAAATGACTGAGGGGAGAGTCTGGGAGAGAGACCGGTGAAGTAGAGAGAGATCGACGGGGGAGGGGGCAGGGGAAGTCGAGAGTTCTGGGGTGAGGAGCGATATTTGGGAATCGGGGTGTGGAGGGAGATTCGAAGAGAACAGAAGGAGAGATTCCGAGACGCGGCTGTCTGATGGGTAGAGTAGGTGTGTCGGCATGTAGAGAGAGAAACTCGTGTGAGGGAGAAACCAGGATTGGGGAGTCAATGGAGAGAAGGAGAGGTGGGTTTAGGTACTGGTGGCCAGAGGAGTTGGGGAGATGGGTGAATACAGGGAGACGGAATATTATAAGAGCTGGGGAGGGAAACAGACACTGGGGTTGAGAGAGAGAGAGAGAGAGAGAGAGAGAGAGAGAGAGAGAGAGAGAGAGAGAGAGAGAGAGAGAGAGAGAGAGAGAGAGAGAGAGAGACTTGGATCAGGTAGGGAATTGTGAGTCAGAGAATACTGTACATAAATACACTGAGCGATTTTGACTTTCCTACCTGCGGGGTATTCTGGGATTACAGCGCTTACATTCTATAGTCCCTCTGAAACAAGCAACCCGTGCCATTTCTCTGACCTCTCCCACCCCGCCTGCTTGACCCGAGTCCTTCCCACACCGTATCCGCGATCTCAGTTTCTTCGACCTGTCTTCGCGATATTCATCCTCCCTCCTCGTCTCTGTGACCACAAAATACTGCTGTTGTAACGAAAGCGCAAAGTGGTATGATGAAACTCTCATACAGAGTCCTGTTAGTAACGGAACACACTGGGCAATTTCCAGCGTTGGAGGCAGGAACCGAACACACCCGAGAAGAAAAATACGGAGACTCGAAAGCCGGCGCGGAGACAGCGCCTAGTACGCGCAAGAGGTCCAATCGACCCTGGTGGTTCAACTCTGCTTTGCTTCAGGATTTAATTTTTGTTAATTTCATTAAAGAACAAATTGTATTTTTCTTATCAACTAACTCAACGGAAGACATTTCCAGTGGAACATTATGGGATACCTTTAAACTATATAGCCGTGGGCAAATTTTTTCTACTTTGCAGGAAGAAAGCAGAGTGTAGTAGTGGAAGGAAAGTATTCTGCCTGGAGGTCGGTGACTGGTGGAGTGCCGCAAGGATCTGTCCTGGGATGCCTGCTGCTTGTGATTATTATAAATGACCTGGATGAAGAGGTGGTTGGAAGTTTGCAGATAACACGAAGATTGGAGGAGTTGTGGGTGGAGCTGGAGGTTATCGAAAGTTGCAGGATGCAGAATTGGTTGAAAAGCGACAGATGGAGATCAATCCGGGGAAGTGTGAGGTGATGTATTTTGGAAGGACAAACCAGAAGGCTGAGTGCAGGGTTATTGGTCGGTTACTTAAGAGTGTGGATGAACAGAGGGACTTTGGGGTTGAAATCCATATATTCCTCAATGTCGCTGCACAGGTTGATAGGATAGATAAGAAGGCCTATGGGATAATAGGGGGATTGAGTTCAAGAGTAGTGAGGACATGCTGCAAATCTGCAAACATCTGGCAAGAGCACACTTACAGTACAGTGTTCAGTTCTGGTCACCTCATTATAGGAAGGATGTGGAAGCTATGGAGACAGTACAGATAAGATTTACCAGGATGTTGTCTGGATTTGAAATCAAGTCTTATGAGACACATTGGTGCGTAGAAGAATGAGAGGGGACTTGCTAGAGGTCTACAAGACTATGAGAGGTATAGATAAGATGGATATTCAGTACCTGTTCCCCAGGGCACGAATAGCGAACACCAGAGGGCATATGTGCATGTTTAAAGGAGGGAAGCTTAGGGGAGACATCAGGGGTAAGTTTATTACACAGAGGTTTGTGAGTGCCTGGAATGACTTGCCAGTGATGTTAGCGGAGGCTAAAACATTAGGGGTATTTAAGAGCCCCTTGGTCAGGCACATGGATGAACGAAATTTAGAAGATTACGGGGTAGAGTGTGTTTAGTACATTTTAAAGGAATATATGGGTCGGCACAACATTGAGGGCTGAAGGGCTTGTACTATGCTGTAGTATTCGAGTGTCTAGTGTCTAGAAGTCCCACTCATAGCAGATAATTCAAAGGTTAGTTTATTATCAAAGCATGTATCCATATACAACTCTGATTTTTTTCTCCTCCAGACAGCCATGAAACAAAGAAAGAACATGAACGCCATTCAGAGAGAAACATAACCCCCCCCCCACACACACACACACATACACAAACATAAATAGAATGGCAAACCGATCGTCAAACTCAAAAAACTCCTCTCCCCTCAAAAAATGCAACAAGAACATCAACACCCCTCTCCCCCAAAATAAAACCTAACGCCGCACAAATGTGGAGGAGTTGGTGTCACCAGTGTGGAGGAGGCTGCATCGAATTAGGCGACCACAGGGGGATTCGCAACTGAACTGTTGCCTTATCTGGAAGGATGTTTGGACAATGGAGAGATTTCAGCCGTCCGGCTCTTTCACTGTGACATCCCGAACTCCAAACTAAATCCATCCAACCAAGTCTGTGCGAGGTTTTATGACCAATAAACTTAATTCTTTTCTGCGCTCAGCTGTCCAAAATATTCACTGACTTTTAGAGGACGGGATATCTATGGTCCACATGTTAAGGTTGTTGAGTTTACCAGGAGACAAAGACTGCAGGGACGGGAGGTTTTCTGTTGACTAATACACTATGTGTGGACCCCGCTGGCAATTCTGGTGTTGTGACCCGAATCGAGACAAACACCACGCTGCCCACTTCACCAACAACACGGCACAGCCGGACACATAACAGGGGACTTTACATCCCACAACACTGGATTCAGTGATGAAATCCGTGATTAATGTCGTTGTCCCACTGAAATCATAAGAATCGTCCATTCAGGTGTTTTTAATTACGAGCTCTCTTCCACAAGTGGCGTCACCCACACACTGCCGTCAACAGGGATTCTGGAGCTGAGCTGTCCCATTGGTGCGAAGTGATATCAATCACTGGTTACACCCAATAGCGGATGGAGAGCATCCAAGAGTGCGGTAACCCCGCTCCCTCAGCGAGCACCCCGTCAAAGCGGAGCCAACCCTAAAGTAAATGTCCCTCTTTTTGATTTATTTCCATTTCCCTCCCAGGGAATTTCCGGCGCTTGTGAAGTGTCTCCTGCGGCCGGATTTTGATGTATCGCTGAGAGTTTGGAGTAAACCGCTCGGCCCATCAGCTTGAATCAGCTCCCGGGGGAGTTAGGGATCCCGGCAGAAGACGGAGGGGAGGGGGATTTTATTGAAAGGATACCGGTGGTGTGAGAAGGAGCAAAGACGATATCTATCCCTGTGGGGATAGGAGGGGTTCAGCTGGGAAATGTCTGAAACCATGGTGGTGGTGAGCTGGTGGACAAACACCGAAAGACTGTTGACCTCCAGGACGGGCCAATGGTCTGGGAAAAGTGGGGATAGGAGTGGTGTTGTGGGGCAATGATGGACTGGCCCGGGAGCTTATTGAATGACAGTACAGGCTGGAAGGGCCGAGTGGCCTGCTCCGGTTCCTGTTGTCTCTGTTTTTAAGGAGATGGAATAACCAAATCCTTCCTAGGTCTGTGAGATGTTTCAGTGTGTGTTGTAATGACCGGTGGTTGGAGCCCAGTTTTTTTACAAACTCTATCAGCAATCTGACCGAGGGACCAAATCCAACATTTCTAAGTCTGTTGTAGACATGTAAGTATAGTTATATACTGATAATGACACAAATGTATATTAAGATATTGTTAAGGACCTAAAACTTATATCTCTACATTGTTGATGGGATTTCTGTCTGTTATTGATACATTATATTATATTATATATTATTGATACATAATATATATTATATCATTTCATTGAACCTGTATTTAATGACATAAAACACATTTCGATATTGTTAATGGCACAATTGTTTAATTTGTGTTCTGTGTTTTATCTGAATGTACTTGCCTGCGATGCTGTTGCAGTTCAGTGTTTCTCTGGACCTGGGCCTTCCCGTAGTTGTGCACTTCGTAATGAATTCAACAGGACCCCACAAAACTCAGTGAGATTTGATTATCATCTTGTCATCTCAGTGGGTCAAATGTAGAGACAGAACACTGTTAAGTACAAGAACCTGACCATTGTTGATGAGCAGAAGTATCTTGGAGTCCAAGATCACCGCTCCCTGAAAGAGACTACTCAGATCAACAGAGTAGTTAAGAATGCAAATGGCATGCTTACCTTTATAATCGAGGCGTTGATTTCAAATGTCAGGAAGTTATGTTAAAGCACGAGTTAGACCACATCTGGAGTATTTCATACAGTTCTAGTAACCTCATTCTCGGAAGGATGTCGTGGTTTTGGAGCGATTGCAGACGAGCTAGACCAGGAAATTTCCTGGATTACAAGGCATGCATAATTTCAAAGTGCATATGCAAAGTGTACATTGGTTCGTTCTAGCTTTTTCACTTTAGGATCATTTATATCATTTATACTGTTAATTCAGTAACTGTCTATTTCTGTAGGACCATCAGTGATCGTCCTTGATGTCTTCTTCCATCAAGTTCTATCTGCTCATTCCGTGCTGTATTGTTCATATTGTACCTGTATCTTATCAATAATTATACATTAGCAATCTTTCTCCTACTCCCACCTCATTGTGAAGTATTCTGCCTCACTGAGTTATTACCGCACTAAGTGTTTGTTACCTAGAACTAGAAGAGGATTTATTGAACGCCGCATGAGGTAGGGTAAAGGCAGCCATTTCAAATTTTAGTTTCAACGGTATGAAATGGCAGCTGTGTTAATTTTATATAAAGGCACTTTACAGGACAATATCAGGGTAGCAGTCTGTCACCTGAAGTTTAATTGAAGTTGGATAACGCAACAAGACAATGGTCCGAAAGACAGGAGAAAATAAATAAGACAATAATTTCAAAAGAAAATTTCGCGTTTTGGAATGGCCGAGCCAAAGCCCTAACGTTAATCCCATAGGAATGTTGTGGAATGGCCTGAAGCAACAGTTCAGGCAAGGAATCCCACCAACATCCCAGAGTTGAAGCGCGTTGACTGTGTGTACTGAATGAAGAGAAAACTAATGATGATCCCTTTTCCATTCTGGTTCCACCTGCTCATTCCCCGCACATCTTGTTTAAACACTGTCCAGCCTGTAACCCACCATCCCAATGACATGCATCAACCATCTTCTTCAAACTCTGTCCAGCCTGTATCCACCATCCCAATAATATGTATCAACCATTTTGTTCAACCTCTGTCCAGTCTGTATGCCCTCACTTCAATGAAATATATATCAAACTTCTTGTCAATTTCTGATCAGTCTTTATCGCATCAATAATTACAATTTTAGGTTCAACGTTACAAAATGGCGAAGTGTTAATCTTGACAGCTTTTAAAGTGAGTCTGTTATTGCATTTTTTGTCATTTTTGGAGAGCCACTTTCTCCGTTACCAGGGTAACAGCCCATGTGACTTGCAGGGAGTGGTGCTCATTTTTATCTCTCTCTGGTCACGGTCCCTCAGTGAGAGACATGGGCCTCGGGAGCAGATGTAACAGACAGATAGTGGGGTGGGGAGGATTTTGTGAGCAGTGAATGTAACGACTGTATTAACTCCGTGTTGTAATGAAGACGAAACTAATGAATGTGGGCATTACATTTCTGCAACTTAGTTCAGGCCGTCACAAACATCCTGTAACCAGTCAATAATTGTGCATAATTTAAAGTAACCAGAGAAAATGCTGGAAACGTTCAGCAAATCAGGCAGCAACTTGGACAGTCCCAGTCCTGATACTGGGTCTTCCACAGTTTCTCTTTCCACAAATCTAATCTGAAGAAACAAGTTTCCAGCACTATTATTTCAATTTTATATTAAAAACATTTTATTCCTGTTAGCCTACAGGAAACGTGATGACCAGTTGTGTTGGGCAAGACCTGATTTATCAAAAAGACCATGATAAATTGAATTCGGTTTAGTTGCAGGGGACAATGTGAAACGTATCCCCAGTATCTCGTGACTCACGCCCAGGTTTTCCAGCCTGATCATTGGTCCAGTCAGATGACCATCAGGTTCCCATTCTGCCGTAAGTTGACGCAGTATTAGGTTTTGAACTCTGATTGGCCGAAACACTGCATCATATTACTGGTAGCAAGGAGTCCTGGGAGAGTTGCTGTTTGAGCTGTAATCCTTGAAACTATTACTGTCGCTTCATTGTGAAGTTTTTTGCCTCAATATCAGTGTTTGTTACCTAAGAATGGCAGAGGATTTATTGAATGCAGCCTGAGGTAAGGTAAAGGCAAACATTACAATTTTAGTTTCAACGTTATAAAATAACTATGTGTTAATTTTATATCAAGACACTTTACAAGAGAATGTCAGGGTAGCACTCTGTCAACTGAAGTTTAATTGAAGTTGGATAACCCAACAAGTCAATGATCCAAAAGACAACAGTAAATCAATAAGAAAATAATTTCAAAAGAAAATTAGAATGGCCGAGCCAAAGTCCTAACGCTAATCCCATTGGAATATTGTGGGATGGCCTGAAGCAGCAGTTCCGTCGAGGAATCTCACCAACATCCCAGAGTTGAAGCAGTTTTGTAAGTCGGAATGACATAAAATTCTTCCAAGCCGATGTGCAGGAAGATCAACATTTAACGGAAGCATATGGTTGAAGTTATTGCTGTACGGGGGATTGGGGGCGCGGCGGAGTCGGGGGGGGGGGAGGTCACATCAATTAATGAAAGCCAAGGTTCACAGACTTATTTTGAACAAGCACATGCAATATTGAATGATGTTAACATTGTCATAACGAGACTCACAGCGTTTGAAATTGACCCTGTTTACATTTTCGGTCACTTTTGGAGAGCCACTTTCTGCATTGCCAGGATAACAGCCCATGTGACCGGTACGGAGTGGTAAACATTTTTATCGCGCTCTCGTCACCGTTGCTCAGTGAGAGTTAGTGGCGTCAGGAGCAGATGTAACAGACTGATAAAGGGGTGGTGGTGATGCTGTGAGTATTGACTGCGTGTACTGAATTATTCCTGTGTTGGAATGAAGAGAAAATTATTGATGATCCCTTTTCCCATCTGGTCCCATCTGCTTATTCCCCGCGCATTTTGTTTAAACTTTGTCCAGCCTGTATCCTACCACCCCAATGACAGTCTGTATGGCATCAATAATTACAATTTTAGGTTCAACGTTACAAAATGGCGAAGTGTTAATCTTGACAGCATTTAAAGTGAGTCTGTTATTTCATTTATTTTTTTCATTTTTGGAGAGCCACTTTCTCTGTTGCCAGGGTAACAGAGACTTGCAGGGAGTGGTGCTCATTTTTATCGCTCTCTGGTCACGGTCCCTCAGTGAGAGACAGATGTAACAGACTGATAGTGGGGTGGGGAGGATTTTGAGCACTGACTGTATTGACTGTATTATCCCTGTGTTGAAATGAAGACAAAACTAATGAATGTGGGACTTACATTTGTGCGACTTTGTTCAGGCCGTCACAAACATCTTGTAATCAGTCAATAGTTGTGCATCAATTAAAGTAAAAAGAGAAATCATTGGACACGTTCAGCAGATCGGGCAGCATCTTGGACAGTCCCAGTTCAGATACTGGGTCTTCCACAGTTTCTCTTTCCACAAATCTAATCTGAAGAAACGAGTTTCCAGCACTATTATTTCAATGTTATATTAAAAGCGTTTTATTCCTGTTAGCCTACAGGAAATGTGATGGCCAATTGTGCTGGGCCAGACCTCTTTAAACAATAAGATAATGATAAATTGTGTTCAGTTTAGCTGCCGGAGACAATGTGAAACGTATCCCCGGTATCTGGTGACACATGCCCAGGTTTTCCAGCCCGATCATTGGTCCAGTCAGATGATCATCATGTTCCCATTCTGCCATAGGTTGATGGAGTGTTAGTTTCTGAACTCTGATTGGCTGAAACACTGCATCATTATACCGGTAACAAGCAGTCCAAGAGTTGAGGTTTGGGCTGTAATCCTTAGTACTTATACAGATGGGACATGATGCTCCTCCTTCCAAATGAATCAGAAGTCTCGGGCATCTGGACATTGGTTGTGGGTATATCCCTGAATACACCACTTGCTGTGAGATGTGGGGACGATGTGCGAGGTTTCTGGCGTCGGTAAGTGACAGGTTCAGCTGTGTGGCCCTGTGAGGTTGGATCATGGGATATCATTGTTTTAGATCAAGTAAAATGAACCCGGGGGTCAACTTGCCCAGGCTTATAAGGTGTTGAGTGAGTATTTCTGGTCTGTGGGTTCATTTTTCAAACCGTATTTGTAAATTCCCCTTCAGTGTCACACGTTTGCCAGGCAGTGGAAATCTAACAGAAACTCAAGATGCTGGAGATCTGCAGTAAAAACTGAAAATGTTTGAAGTAATTGTGACGAAAGGTGTGAACCTCAATCGTCAAATGTGTTCCTCTCCCCACAGCTGTTCCTTACCTGCTGAGTGTTCCTCATAATTCCAGTCTCCTTTTATTACATTCACCCTGGAATGTGTTATATTTCCTGAAATTGACCTGATTTAACCTGGGAATGGAAATGGCACTAAATTGTTCTGGTATCCATTTGCCTGTTGTTCCTGGGAATCTGTTCAGTTCAGTTGATGCGTATTCACATGAATAATCTCAGGAATGATCGGCTTTATGTATGAGGAGCATTTGATGGTTCTGCACCTATGGTCAATGGAGTTCAGAGGGACGGTAGGGGTGGTGAGGGGGATGTATGGTTAAGTAAACCTACCGAATGCTGAAAGGCCTGGATACAGTGGACATGGAGATGATGCTTCCTTTAGACAGAGAGTCTGTGATCTGAGAGCACAGTCTCAGAATAAAGAAGCCTACCTTTAAAATTGTGTTGACAAAAGGCAGAGAGACAGACATACTTAATTGATCCCAAGGGAAATTAAGTTTCGTTACCGTTGCACCAACCAAGAATAGAGTAGAAATATAGCAAAATAAAACCAGAAATAATTAAATAATAGTAAGTAAATTATGCCAGTGGAAATAAGTCCAGGACAAGACTGTTGGCTTAGAGTATTTGACACTCCAAGGGAGGACTGTAAAGTTTGATGGCCACAGGTAGGAACGACTTCCTATGACGCTCAGTGTTGCATCTCGGTGGAATGAGTCTCTGGCTGAATGTACTCCTGTGCCTAACCAGTACGTCATGGAGTGGATGGGAGTCATTGTTCAAGATGGCATGCAACTTGGACAGCATCCTCTTTTCAGACACCACTGTCAGAGAGTCCAGTTCCACCCCCACAACATCACTGGCCTTACGAATGAGTTTGTTGATTCTGTTGCTGTCTGCTACCCTCAGCCTGCTGCCCCAGCTCACAACAGCAAACATGATAGCACTGGCCTCCACAGCCTAGTAGAGCAACATCAGCATCGTCCGGCAGATGCTAAAGGGCCTCAGTTTCCTGAGGAAATAGAGACTGCTCTGACCCTTCTTGTAGACAGCCTCAGTATATTTTCACCAGCAGTTTATTATCAATTCGTATCCCCAGGTACTTATAATCCTCCACCATGTCCACACTGACTCTTTGGATGGTAACAGGGTTCACCGGTGCCTTGACGCTCCTCAGGTCCACCACCAGCTCCTTAGGTTTTTTTTCACAGTAAGCTGCAGATGATTCTGCTCGCACCATGTGACAAAGTTTCCCACCGGAGCCTTGTACTCAGCCTCATCTCTCTTGCTGATGCATCCAACTATGGCAGAGTCATCAGAAAACTTCTGAAGATTGCAAGACTCTGTGCTGTAGTTGAAGTCTGATCTGTAGATGGTGAAAAGAAAGGGAGGCAGGACAGTCACCTGTGGAGCCCCAGTGCTGCTGACCACTCTGTCTGACACACAGTGTTGCAAGCGCACGTACTGTGGTCTGCCAGTCAGGTAATCAATAATCCATGACACCAGGGAAGCATCAGACTGCATCACTGTCAGCTTCTCACCCAGCAGAGCAGGGCGGACGGTGTTGAATGCACTGGAGAAGTAAATAAACATGACCCTCACAGTGCTCTCCGGCTTGTCCAGGTGGGCGTAGACACGGTTCTGCAGGTAGAAGAAGTCATCCTCAACTACTCGTCGGGGCTGGTAGGCGAACTGGAGGGGGTCTAAGTGTGGCCTAACCATAGGCCGGAGCTGCTCCAGAACAAGACTGTCCAGTGTCTTCATGATGTGGGAGGTGATGCCACCGGTCTGTAGTCATTGGAGCCACTGGGGCGCGGTGTCTTCGGTACAGGGACGAGGCAGGACGTCTTCCACAGCCCAGGGACCCTCTGGAGACTCAGGCTCAGGTTGAAGACATAGCTGGGGGGCGGGGCAGGCTTTGAGCACACTGGGGCTGACACCATCCGGGCCTGCAGCCTTGCTTGAGGAAAATCTCTTCAGCCAAAGGATGGCTGCTGTGTGGAAACTGTTGCCACAGAGGGTGGTGGAGGCTGACCTTTGCGTAGATTTATGGCAGATATTAATACGTCCGTGATTGTTAAGTAGCTTCAGGGTTGCAGGGTGATGGCAGGAATATGGTGTTAGAATAAAAATCATGTTTGAATGGTGGAGCAGACTCAATGGGCAGAATCATCTAATTCTCCTCCTACATCTTGTGTCGGACCACAGCTGAACGATGACTCCTTCGTATCCCATATCAGGCATTGGGAAGTGCGAGGGGCAATTTCAGATTTGTTCTTTGAGATCGTTATATTTGTCTTCAATAATTAAACTTCGATAAACGGAAATAGTTTTTTTCTCGTTTGTATTGTTAATGTGCTTTATTATCTCTCTAGTTAAAGTTAGACCTGCGGTGAGTGATCTATTGGAAGAAAAACCCAACTGGAAGGAAACCACGACTGAAAACGAAGGGACAGCAACAAGTGAACCAGCCCGAAGACTGAGAGCATCAACTGGACAGAACCCTCCTGACTCAGAGTTTCCATTGATTCGGTCAGCAGAAAGTCTGGTGAGTCTCATTTAGTCAAACACTGGTCCTTTAGACATTACATATCTATACAAAGGAAGGTAGGAAGCAATTGGAATGAGACTGACTGTGCCAGTTATTCCTCTGTCAGACCCAGTTGCAATCACTCCAAGTGTGGTAATGTGTTCTCCGCAGCCCGGCTCTTTAAAGCCACTCACATGCCCTCGGTGTTTGCTCCTTTCAAGCTTTTGCGTGTTTTGAAGTAGTTTTTGGTCAGTTCTGAGTGGGGAGCGGAAATAAGAGGGGTTTGTTTATACTTACTGTCTTTCAGAAATGTAACTGCTTGAACTTAATTTGTGCGAATGACTAACCATATCCATTATCTTCTGAACCAAATTATCGATATACAAGACAAGTAGGAATAGGTGTAACCCCGGGAACATAACTAAGCACGGAAATCAAGTCCAAGAAACAGTTTCTCACCGTCAGCTTCTGCTTCCTAACAATCATTTGTTTGCAGACTCTGGGGCCCTGTAACAAACTCAATGTTAACAGCAAGATTAGACAGTATCTAATAACTTGTGCTTCCTGGGGGCAGGTCTGGCACATGTGACGCTCGCAAGGAAAACCTCAAGGAGGGCGATCAGCGGGAAAGGAAGAATGGACGAGGGAGTCGCGTAGGGTGCGGAAGTGTGGGGTTGGGGGTTTAGGGAAAGATATGTTTGTTGCTAGTATCCCGTTCGAGATGGCGAAAGTTACGGAGAATTGGGCGCTGGACGCAGAACCTGGTGGTGTGGTGGATGAGGACCAGAGGAAACCTCTCCCTTGTGGAGCCACGGGTGGATGGGCTGAGGGCAGACGCAAAATGGGCGGAATAAATGCGGATTAGGGCAGCATTGCTGGGGAAGAAAGGAAGAAGGACATCTCATTAGTTCTGGAATGAAAAGCCTCATCCTGAGAGCAGATGCGGCGGGGACAGAGGAACTGAGAGAAGGGATGGAATAGGTACAGTGCAGGTAGCTGAGAGAATCACTGAGTTTATACAAGATGTCAGTGGATATACGACCTCCTGAGATGAAGAAAGATAGTTCGAGAAAAGGGTTCGACGAGTCAGTAAATGGACTAAGTAAACTTGACAGCAGGCGCAGGAAGAAGCACCAATGCATTCGGCAGTGTTGTGTCAGAGGAGTTGGGAAGCGATACCGGTGCAGGCTTGGAACAAGGACTGTTCCACATTCCCGGCAGTGGGTAGGGGGTTAGGTCGAAGGTACATTGTGCTTATTGTAAATGTTATTGTGTAAAGGAGTGACATGACTTATCTTCTTTGGGCGTAGTTGAGATTGTACCTGTAATAAGGTGTAAAATCATGCTCCCCATACTAACACGGGTTATACAGACCAAAGAACAAACTGCCGGAGGAACTCAGTAGGTCGGGCAGCATCTGTGGAGGGAAATGGACCGTCAACATTTCGGGCCGAGACCCTCCCCCTCGACTGAGAATTGGCGGGAAATAGTCAGAGAAAAGAGGTGATGAGTGGGGATGGGGCAAGAGCTGGGGAGTGAGAGGTGGATCCAAGTGAGGGGAAGGTAGGAAGGTAGAAATAGTGACAAGGGTGGGGGGTGAGTGGTTGGGGCAACACGAGGCTGCAGAAGATGGAATTTAATTCCATAAACAAAGAGGTTAACTCAGTGATATATATCAACCATCTTATCCAATCTCTGTTCAGCCTGTATCCCACCACCTCAGTGATATATTTCGACCATCTTATTCAACCTCTGTCCAGCCTGTATACCTCCAGCTCAGTGATATATATCGACCATCTTGTTCAACCTCTGTCCAGCCTGTTCCCCACCACCTCAACGATATATATCAACCACCTTATTCAACCTCTGCCCAGTCTGTATCCCACCACCTCAGTGATATATATCGACCATCTTGTTCAACCTCTGTTCCGCCTGTAAATTATTATAAATGTCTTTGATTTCGCATTAGACATTTAGACCGAAACGTAACATAAAGATTTTTACCCATCGTGTATGTGAAGGATGAAATAAATCGATACGATTTTATTCAATCCAATTCAAACTTGCTAATCGTGCCACGTCCATCCATATACAAATCAGTGGCATGAATAATGAACCACAGAGGTCTCGACACTGACACACACACAATTGTTCCAAACTTCTTGCATAGATCTCTTGTTTTTCCAATTCCGTTGTTTTTTTTTTAGCTTCTTTGCATCACTCCTTTAAATAAGTTTCCTTATCTCTCCTTTCTACCTGCTTGAACCTTGTGTTCATTTGGAAGTATTCATTTCAATCTCCGTTGACCGTCACTCCCCTTCATTGCTCAGCTTCCGGAGAAATCCATTTTGCTTTCCAGGTCTTCGTTCTGTTTGCAATAGTTTTCGTTGGCACCTCTTCTATAAAGCTCCTTACTTCTATCCATAGCTCTTCTGGCTTTCTCTCTACCAGCTTTAATCCATGAATCTGTTCTTCACCTCTGTGGCATATTCCTGAGGGACACTGTCAACGTCAAACTTCTCTGGTGCGTTGGTTTTCCTGGTGCTCTTCAGTTTCATTCTGAATATTGTCACAAACAGCTCATGGTCTGAGATTGATGTAGAACAGAGGGAGTGAAAAGATTCAGTGCACAGATCGCTCAATGCAGCAACACGGGGTGGTGTGGAAAGAGTTTACCATGCCATTCTTCAACAGTCAGGGTACTGAGTGCAGGAGTTGGGACATTATTTTATTTTATTTTTTACTCAGATACAGCGAGCCGCTCTGCCCAATAAGTCCTCCAATCTGACGCTAGTCTTGTCACAGGACAATTTGCAATGACAAACTAACCAGCCCACTGGTACCTCTTAAGACTATGGGGGGTGGGGACAGCCAGATCACCCGGAGGAAACACATGCGATCACCTTGAGAACCTGCAAACTTATACAGGCAGCGGAGAGAATTTCAACCAGGCAGTTCCAACTGTAAAAAGTTGTGTTAACCGCTATGGAGCCGTTGTCCAAGGCATTGGTGATAGTGTGTTTGTAGTAGAAAGTATAGTTCTAGCCGCTGTGTATTTGAAAAGGCATGGTTAAAGTGGAAAGAGTACGGAGATTTGTGAGCGTGTTGTCAGGGCCAGAAGGCCTCAGTCCTGGGGAGAGGATGCCACTCTATGTCTTTACTCCCGGGAATGTAGGAGACTGAGCAGCGACCTAACAAAAGTGTTTCAGATTTGAAGGACAGAGTAACTGAATCATACTCTTTTTGTTTGTGTAATTCAGATTATTGCCAGCAGGAGGTGCTTAACTCCACCCGGACGGCAGACAAGCAGACAACAATCAACCAACCCCAGTCAGAGTCAGAATGGACACAGGTATGCTCACTGGGCTCTTTCTCATTAAAACTCTGTCCTTACGGTACACGTGTAGTCAAATCATCAATAATTCTGAGGGAACAAAGAATTGGGCAATAAAGGGGCACTGCAAAACTGCCATCATTGATTCTACTGGTAAAGTGACCTTGAGCACTGGAACAATTTACGAGCTCCAGTGCAGGGGCCTAACAGCGGGAATGGTCGAATCACTCCGCTCACCATACAAATCTTCGCTTGAGTGAATGGGAAGGAGCTTCTGAAAATACAGTGGATGTGAATGAAACTCAGATAGGAATACAAGAGCGGGCAATGTAACAGTCCAGGGACCAGACAGAATCTCTGTCAGTACTTGGTACAATCCTGATGTGGGAAATGCTTCCGACAGCCAGTGAGAGAAACAGATGTTGTTTTATCTTTTGGAAGGTCAGTGGTGAAATCTCCCTGGATTTTCGGGTTTTTGCTCAGTGGAGAAGAGGGGAGTTTCCTGGTATCTGTTTTCTGTGGCCGAGTAACGGAACGTTATACTGTGGGAGAACAGGCTGGGTGCTAGAGACAGTGAACAGGAGAAATTTTAAACAGAAAATCGAATGGGCTACCGAGACAATGAATGTCCCTGGCGAATAAGATTAAAGTAAAACAAGAGACTAAGTAGAAAGGGCAACGCACAAAATGGTGGAGGAGCTCAGCAGGTCAGGCAGCATCTATAGAGGGAAATGAACAATCAACGTTGCGGGTTGAGGAATCTTCATCAGAGACTTTGTACATTGATTTCAATGTTGTCTTGGTCACATAAAATAGAGTCAGGATTGGAGGATCACTCTTCTGGGTGATGGTCTGTGACCAGTATTCTCTGCAAGGATCACTGGGTCGCTATGCGTCGTGTGTGATGTAAATAACTTAATAATAAACTATGTATTACTCAAAATGATAATATAGAAAGAATAACATTGGTGGACTGATTCGTCGATTTACAGACTCGGCCGAGTTGTGTAAATTTTCGACTGTTGTCAAAATATTCAGCATCCAATTAGAGATATGAACAGATAGTCACCAAGTGCAGTTAATTCGGGCAAATGTAAGGAGTTGCACCTTGGGAGGTCAAGTTCGCGAGCAATGTGCGCAGCGAATGCTGGGAACGTTAGGAAAGCTGGTGTACGGACGGGTGTTGTGATGGAGGTGCACAGCTCCCTGAAAGTGGCAATGCAATTCACAGCGTGCTGACGACAAGTTGATGTGTGAGTCTGTATTTTTTCCAAAGCTGTGCTGGAACTGGATGAACTTTGGTTAAGAGACCATCTCAGTATTGTGCACAAGTCTGGTAGCCATATCACGAGGATGATGTGGAGGCTCTGGCGAGGGTGCAGACGAGTTCACCACGATCACAGAAGATACTCGGTTACCCAAATTAGAGAATATTGGCTTCCGGGAGAGGTTGATCAAGCTTGGATTGCTTTCTCTGGAGTGACGGAGACTGAGACCTCAATCTCAGAGAATTCATAAACTTATGAAAGACATGGCACAGTTCGATAGTCTGTGACTTGGTGCAAATATCAAGTACTGGAGTGAATAGATTTAAGATGGGGGGGTAAAGTTTAAAGGGGATTTAGGATGCAGTTTTTTTTACAGAGAGTGATCGGTGTCTGGAATGTGCTGCCGAGGGAGGGACTGGAAACAGATTCTCAGCAGCATCTGAGAGGCGTTTGAACTCATGAATAGGCCGGGAACGGAGGGACATTCACCAGGTTCCTGAAGATGGGATTGTTTTAAATTGGCATCATGTCTGCATACACATGGTACATTCTACTATTTTATGTTCTATGATTGACTACAGATCTGAACTCCACCATCTCCGCCTTTCTGTCAAATTGTGAGGATCACCAACTGTTCCGGTTGACGAGATTCTACAAGGAGCGACTGGAGCAGGCGATTGAGGAGGGTGTGGAGGGAGTCAGCTTCATGTTAATGGGCGAGGATCACTTCTCCGGGCCAGAGTATCACGTAAGTGTAAGGAACATAGACTAAGTGTAAATTCTACTGAATCTATCACAGACCGACAGAACCGGTGTAATGGCATCTCTGGGCAGTGAAAATCCTGTAATCTTTGTGGTCAACATCAAGAAAAGATTTTTCGTTTTCAGAAACCCTGAACTTTCATTAACCAATACAAGCCTCTGTCCATATTTCTGAACACATTCACTTTTAGACAGGTTAGGATACAGGCAATGATTGAGAGGTGAATCTAGTGATGTGACACTTGCCGGACATTGCAAGTGGACAGAGAACCACTCTACACCACTCAGTCTGACATCACATCATGTTCCCAATTTTCGACCTTAATGGCCATCACCAGACTCTCTTGATTACCCTCGGGTTTCCCAAAAGTCGAATATATAGTGACTTAATTATCAGCTAATTTCTCGAGTCTACCTTCAACCCCATCGTCAATTGAACAGGCAGTACTGAATATCGTCTCTCTTTTCAATTGCTGACCCTCTTGCATTTGATCAAGTATCCCAACATGCCTCAGGGTTCAGTTACCTTCTGTTTCTTGTGACTGTTCCATTTGGAGTTTGTAATTACCACAACACAGAGAACTGCAAAATAATACAATTAGAAATATTCCAAGCTTCTGCAGCTGACACTGAATTGCCGAGAAACACCTTTATAATGATCCTCATGTTACTGGGACACACTCACCATATTGCTCTCCAGAATGAATTTTAGTGAAGAGCCAAACATTATCCCTAACCCTAACAATCCACAGGAGACAGCTGACAATTTCAATCCAAACTTCCTTCGCTGAATTACTGCCATTTGACTTTGGTCTTTCACACATGCATAAACGCCCTGAAATCGCTCCTCACTGTCAATTCCTGGCTGTAGGCTGACACTGGACCCTCATGGAGCCTGGCATTGATGTGTGAACATGCTGTGGTTCAGCAGGGAGTAGCCAGGAGAAAATCAATAGTCACCCTGTCATAGTTTGACCTAGTCATAGTCATCGAAATCTGCAGTGCAGCAACAGGCTCTTCAGCTCATCAAGTTCGCACTGACATATTATATGTCGAATCCCAGTCATCTGCACACCGCCAAGAGACATCCATACCCCTCCCATTTATGTACATATCCAAATTGTTTTTAAATGTTCAAATTGAATGCACATATACCATACCGATGGCAGCTCCTTCCGCACTCTCGGTAAACTCTGAGTGAAGAAGTTCCCCCTCATGTTCCCTTTCATCTTTCATCTTAGATATGAGATTGTTTTGGCAAGTAAAGTGAAAGTAAATCCGAAGGGTTTCTACAGTTATATTAATAGCAAATAACTAGTGAGGGATAAAATTGGTCCCTTAGAGAATCAGAGTGGACAGCTATGCGTGGAGCTGAAAGAGATGGGGGAGATTTTGAACAATTTCTTTTCTTCAGTATTCACTGAGGAGACGGATATTGAATTATGTAAGGTAAGGGAAACAAGTAGGGAAGTTATGGAAATATGACAGTTAAAGAGGAGGAAGTACTGGAGCTTTTAAGAAATATAAACGTGAACAAATTCCCGGGTCCTGACAGGATATTCCCTAGGACCTTGAGGGAAGTTAGTGTAGAAATAGCAGGGGCTCTGACAGAATTACTTCAAATGTCATTAGAAAAGGGGATGCTGCCGGAGGGTTGGCGTATTGCTCATGTGGTTCCATTGTTTAAAAAGGGCTTTAAAATAAACCTAACAATTATAGGTCTGTCAGTTTGACGTCAGTGGTGGGGAAATTAAATTAAAGTATTCTTAGAGATGGTATATATAATTATCTGGATGGACAAGGTCTGATTAGGAACAGACAGCATGGATTTGTGCGTGGACGGTCATGTTTGACAAATCTTTTTGAATTTTTTGAAGAGTTTACGAGGAAAGTTGACGAGGGTAATGCAGCGGATGTTGTCAATATGGACTTCAGTAAGGCCTTTGAGAAGGTTCCGCACAGAAGTTTAGTTCAGAGGGTTCAATCGTTAGGTATTAATATTGAAGTAGTAAAATGGATTCAACAGTGGCTGGATTGGAGATGCCAGAGAGTAGTGGTGGATAACTGTTTGTCAGGTTGGAGGCCGGTGACTAATGGTGTGCTTCAGGGATCTGTATTGGGTCCAATGTTGTTTGTCATGTACATTAATGATCTGGATGATGGGGTAGTAAATTGGATTAGTAAGTATGCAGATAACACTAAGGTACATGGCATTGTGGATAATGAAGTAGGTTTTCAAAGCTAGCAGAGAGATTTAGGCCAGTTAGAAGAGTGGGCTGAATGATGGCAGATGGAGTTTAATGCTGATAAGTGTGAGGTGCTACATTTTGGTAGGAATAATCCAAATAGGACAGGCATGGTAAATGGTAGGACATTGAAGAATGCAGTAGAGCAGAGTGATCTGGGAATAATGGTGCATAGTTCTCTGAAGGTGGAATCTCATGTGGGTAGGGTGGTGCAGATAGCTTTTAGTATGCTGGCCTTTATAAATAAGACCATTGAGTATAGGAGTTGGGATGTAATGTAAAAAATTGTACAAGGCATTGGTAAGGCTGAATTTGGAGTATTGTGTAGAGTTCTGGTCACCGAATTATAGGAAAGATGTCAACAAAATAGAGAGAGTACAGAGGAAATTTACTGGAATGTTACCTGGTTTTCAGCACCCAAGTTACAGAGAAAGGTTTAACAGGAGAGGTCTTTATTCTTTGGAGCGTAGGAGGTTGAGAGGGGACTTGATAGAGGTATTTAAAATTATGAGTGGAATAGATAGAGTTGACATGGATTGGCTTTATTCATTGAGTTTAGGGAAGATTCAAACAAGAGGATATGAGTTGAGAGTTAGTGGGCAAAAGTTTAGGGGTAACAAGAGGGGAAATCTCTGTACTCAGAGAGTGGTAGCTGTGTGGAACGAGCTTCCTGTAGAAGTAGTAGAGGCAGGTTTGGTATTGTCGTTTAAAGTAAAATTGGATAGGTATTTGACAGGAAAGGAATGGAGGGTTATGGACTGAGTGCCGGCCAGTGGGACTGTGTGAGAGTAAGCGTTCGGCACGGACTAGAAGTGCCGAGATGGCCTGATTCCGTGCTGTAACTGTTATATGGTTATGTGGTTACTACAATGTCATGAATGCCAAGCGAATTAATCACCAATTAATCAATCACCATTAACCAAGCAAATAAGGGATTGATCCATCGATCCATGAGGGATCGTGTCAATGGCCTTGCTGAAGACAACATCCACTGACATTCAATTGTTGTCATTACTTGTTTGGGAACTTGCTTGAGAACTTCTTGGAGACACTGTAAGATTGGCTGGACAGGATCTACCAGGATCAGATCGGTGTTCACTATGCCTGATCAATCCTTGTCCGTCCATATACTCATACCCAGTTCTTTACAATACCTGTCAATAACTTTATCACCACTTGTATCAGGCTCACAGACCTGTAATTTCCTTGTTTTATTCTTACATCCTTTTCAAACTGCAAATCAACTTTCGCTACCATCCAATACCAACACATCTAACATTTTAAATATCTTTACTGGATCACCTGCAATCTCCGACCTAGCCACAAAAAAGGTATGAAGGAAACCCTGGGGTTTTACCCTCACTAATCTGCTTCAAGACAGCAAACATCTCCTCCTCTGTACTTTGCATAGAGTCTATGATCTCATTGCTATTTTGCCTCTCTGTAAATACTCTGTATGCCTCCTCAGTAAATATAAATGCAAATGAATCAATTTAAAATCTACCACACCGTGTTCAGCTTCGTGCATAAAGGCCCACTCTGAACATCAACAGGACAAGTTTTATCCATTGGTATGCAATTGTTCTAAATATATTTGATGAAGAGTTTGGTGTTCTCTTTTATCTTGTCTGCTAAAGCAAACTCATGCCATACTCTATCCCTCCTGATTTCCTCCTTTTGTAACTCTTGCATATCCTGTACTCATGAAATTGATCCTTCGACCTTGTACTGGCCATGCGCTCAGGGCGTCAATATCTCTCAAAACTTGAGGTTCCCTAAACATCTTACCCTTGCCTTTTATTCTTTCAGGAACATTCAAACTCTGTACTTGGGTTCATTTATGCATTCAAACTCTGTGCTCTCAAAATTTCAGTTTTGGACGTCTCACACTTACCAGTCACATCTGTACCAGGAAACAACCTGTCCCAATCCACTTTCGTCAGATCCTTTCTGATGCCATTAAAATTGATCTTTCTCCAATTAAGAATCTTAACCTGAGGACCATAACTATCCTTTTCCATAATGATCATCAAACTATAGTTCCAAAGTGTTCCTGTGCACACACATCTGTCACCTGCCCTGTCTTGTTCTTTAGTGGAATTCCAGTACGCACTGCCTAACGTTATGACCTCAATATATTGAGTACGGAAACTTCCCTGGAAACTCCCATCCAGTCCTTAGAATATGGGTGACCCAGTCAATAAAAGGAAATCTAGAATTGTCTACCATGAAAACCTTGTGTTTTTTGCAACTGTCTATGAACTTTCAACAAATTTAATCCTCTAAATCCCATTGGCTATTCAGTGCTCTATAATATAATCCCATAATCATGGTTCTCCATTTCTTATCCGGTAGTTTCACCCATGGAGTCTCATTGGACCAGCTATGAAGTTTTTATTGTCCGAGTAATGCAGTGACATTTTTTTTCTGAATAGTTATGCCACCCCTCCTTCTGTAATCCCTTCCGCTCAATTGAATCGTGTCTAACGCAACGGAACCCTGGAAGACTGAGCTGCCAGTCCAGCAACTCTTCCAACCAAATCACATTATTGGTTATTCAGGTAACTGATCCATGCTCTAAGCTCATCTGCCTTTCCTACAATACTCCTTGCATTGACATAATATGCATTTCAAATCGTTAGTTTTACCGTGAAACTAATCCTTTAGTTTCCAGACTTTGTATGTCAGCTTACCAACATCTTTCACACACAACCACTCAATTATCCACTCTAGTTCTTCATCCTCCTGCAACTCAAGTTTAACACATCCGCTTTCCCCATGCAGCGCTAATAAGCGGGTATCAGTCCCTCTCTTGTTCGGGTGGAAAACAATCATGTCTGTCCAGGTCCCATCTTCTTCAGAAAAGAGCCCAATCATCTAAACGTCTGAAGTCCTCAGTCATGCACCGTTTCATCAGCCACATGTTAGACTCTATTCACGTCCTATTTGAGGTCTCGCTGGCACTTGATATGGGAAACAATCCTGAGAACACAACCATGGAGGTCCTGCCTTTAGCTTATTATCCAACTCCATGAACTTACTTTGCAGGATCTCAGCACTCTTCCTTCTCTTGTCATTGGTATCAACGTGGACCGAAATCTCTGGCTGCTCCCCCCCCCCCCCACCGCCCTGAAACTGTTTCAATTTCGATGCGAGATATCCTGCTCTTGGCAATATACTATCTAGAATTCTTGTTCTCGTCAACAGAATCTCCAGTCTGTTCTCCTAACCATTGAATTCCCCCTCTTAGTGCATTCTGCTCTGCTCACCCCTTCCGAGTCACAAAGCCAAACTCAGAGCCAGAGACATAATCACCGTGGCTTTCCTCTGCGAGGCCATACCCCGAAACAGAAAGCCGTATACCTGTTACAGAGGAGTTTCCTGCAGTGGCTGTCTATCTCCTCTACCACTCCTGATGGTGTCCCAGTTACCTGTGTCCTGCGCCTTGGGTAGATCTCCCTCCCCGTACAGACTGTCAGTCAACCTCAGCTTCCTGAGTGATTCCGGGTTCATCCAGCTTCAGCTCCGATTCCTGAGCACAAACTGCAGGAAGCTGTAGCTGGATGCAATTCCAGAAGGTGCAGATGTCAGCGACACTGGAGGTCTCCCTGACGCCGCACCCAGTAGGAAGAGCATCCCACTATCCTGCCTGGCTTTCCCACTGTTCTAACAGTGAAAAAGAGAAGGGAAATTTACCCAAGATCTATCTAAATCCTCCGCCTCTCCTCACTGAATCCTCTCTGACACAAAGCCTCAATAACCTACTCTATCTCTGGCTCACTCACACTATGTCTGCTCCTTTTAATCCTTGCCAAATGGGTAAGTACTCTGCAATCTGTGGCGTTCAGAAAGTCATGACTGACCACGCTAACTTCTTTTAAAATCTCTTTCCTGCAACAAACACTTCAATGGCTCTCAGTGATCTTTGTCCTGCAGAATGTGCTGGGTCAGTCCATGTTCATGGTTGATTTGTACCCATCCCTCCTCTCCTCAGTATATTCCCCATTGTTCATTACAGAGCGTGACTGAGCTCGCGGAGAAGGGAAACCGAGCGGGCGCTTCCAAAATCCTCCTGGATCTGGTGATGGAGAAGGGCTCCGGGGCCCGGAGGGTGATGTGGGAATTCTTTCTGAAACTACATCACCATTTACCGAAGCTGAGCAGAATATTGAATGAAATACGGGAGCGAGGTACGGTGAACAATACACTGTGTGTTACAGATGTAAATGCTGATGAATTTACAGTATTACACGGAACAGACTTCATGCAGGTTAATCTGTTTGAACAGGTGACGGCCAGTTCGCCTACATGGACACTGAGCGGGTTTTATCTGAAGTGCCCGCGCATCTGAAAGGTAAGCGATGGAATGGAAATCTCAATGTCTTTACTTCACTCTGAGTGTCTGAATACGTGTCTTTAGAGGCCTGTTTAGAGACTGTCTGGATCTGGGAGACTTTTTTTTTGTTGTGGCTAGAGGACAGGAAGTGATTTGCAATTGTCACAACACCCGCCACCTTCCCAGTCTCGGGATCTTTACCCAGAGGCCTCTATGAGTTTTATAAACAGGCATTCCCATCAGTCAGACAGAATCCTCGGCGTTCCCCTTACTGTAGGGGCGAAGTCTGAAGTCTGCTCCGCCATTCCATCATGGCTAATCTCGGATCCCACTCAACTCCATACACCTTCCGTCTCGCATTATCCACTGATGTCCTGACGTGTCAGGAACTTCTGCCTTAAAAATACCCATGGACGTGGCCTCCTTTGCATTTTGTGGCAGATACTTCCAGAGATTCATGACTCACTGGTGCAAAAATCCTCCTTACCTGTTCTAAAGTATCACCCCTCAAATTTGAGGCTGTGCCCTCTAGTTCTGGATACAACCATCATGGGAAACATCCTCTCCATATCCACCCTATCTGGTCCTTTCAACATCTGTTAAGTTTCAAAGGGATTCCCTCGCATTCCTCAAAATTCCAGTGAGTACAGGCCCAAAGTTGCCAAAACGCAGCTCATACGTTAAGCCCTTCAATCCCAGAGTCGTCCTCTTGAATCTCCTCTGGACTGTCTTTAATGACAACACATCTATTCATAGATACGGGATACAAAACTGTTGACAATACTTCAAGTGCGGCCTGACTACAGTTTTGTAACGGCTCAGCATTTTCTCCTTGCGTTTATATTCGATTCCTTTTAAAATAAATGTCATTTCATTTTTCAAAGTTTTCATTGATTTCCAGTAAAAAAATATACAAATCAGAGGAGAAATTCAGCAAACATAATGCAAAGGACATATAAAAAGCAATAAAGAAAAGTATATATTGTCAAAATCAAATATGTATAATGTTGCACTGTTATATATATATATTATAACAAAAAAACTCTACTTAACAGATCGTAAAAAAATATTGGAAATTTTTATTTATATAAGGGGAGAAAATCCCGCTAAACTAAATAAAAACAAAAAAAAGGGAAAGAGAAAAGAAAAGAAAAATTGGGCAGTCCATTTGAGCAAAAAAAATTAAAAAAAAAGGAAAAAGAAAGAACATCCTTCCAATCTCCTCTGAACCTTCATGGATATGGATTTTCCCCAAAGAGAATAAAGAAAAATAAATAAATACATTAAATTGAATCATATGAAAATATTGAATAAAGGGTCGCCAAACTTGCTCAAAATTAAAAGATGTGTCAAAGGTCTGGCTACCAATTTTCTCCAAGCTTAAACATGAGATAATGGAGAAGAGCCAATTGAAAACAGTAGGCGGATTAGATTCTTTCCAGTGTAACAAGATAGTTCTCCTAGCTAGCAAAGTTGAAAAGGCTATCACATGTTGAGCAGAAGCAGATACTCTACCTACTTCCTCTGGGATAATCCCAAAAATTGCTATAAGTTAACTGGGCTGAACGTCCACAACTATAACTTTAAATACATCTAAAAATGTGTTCGAAGTACATCTCTCCAAAAATTATGTAAGCTTACACAGGACCAGAACATATGAATTAAAGTAGCCACCTCTACATTACATCTGTCACAAATAGGGCTTATATTAGGAAATACATGCGCCGATTTATCTTTATACATACTATGTACTATCTTAAACTGAATTGAGGAATGGTGTGCACAGATAGATGAATTATTAACTAGATAATAAATTTTACTCCATTGATCTTCTGAAAGTGAGCATTCATTAACTGTTTATGAATGATAGCTATTAATTTTTTCTGAAATGGTTTAAGCTGAAAAATAACGCAGGCCAAAATTGAGGAATAGGCCAAGGGATAATTCGGTAAAAACGCACATAAAAAATTCCTCACCTGTAAATATCTTTTAAAAAATGTGTATTAGAGATATCATATTTATCCATTAACTGGTAAAAAAGACATTAAACAATCCAGTAAGAACAAATCTTTAAAAGTTTTTATTCTCTTAGTTTTCCATGTTAAAAAAGTCTTATCCAGAAATGATGGTTTAAAAACATAGAATAAATATTAAGAGAAAGTAAAAAAATCATTTAATTTAAAAAACCTACGAAACTGAAACCAGATTTTTAAAGTATGTTTAACAATAGGGTTGAGAGTTTGTCTACATATTCTGGAGAACGAAAAGGTGGGGGCGCTCCTAACAAAGAAGCTAAAGAAAACTCCGTTACCGAATTTTCCTTCAAATGTAACCATGGAGGGTGATCCTATTTATCTGTATTATAAATCCAAAAAGTAACATAATGAATATTGATTGCCCAATAATAACATCTAAAATTTGGTAGGGCCAGTCCTCCATCTTTTTTTGATCTTTGCAATAAAAGTTTATTCACTCTAGAGCCTTTGTTATTCCAAACATAAAACAAGATCAGAGAATCTATTTTATCAGAAATTATTTTTGGAACGAAAGAGGGAACTGCTTGAAATATATATAAACATTTCGGTAAAATAACCATTTTTATAGCATTAATTGACCTATCAATGACATCGACATAAGCGACCATTTAGAAAGTGCATGTTGAGTATATTCAATGAGAGAGGAAAAATTATACTTATATAGGACTTTAAAATTTTAGTAATTGTGATATTAAGGTAGGTGAAATAATTTTTTAGCAATATTAAAAGGTATTTGATCATAATAATCAGAATAATTATTAAGAGGAAACGAATCACTTTTATGTAAATTAAGTTTATATCCAGAGAAACTACTAAATTCCATGAATATAGATAGCATAAAAGGAATAGATTTCCTAGGGTTTGAAATGTAAATTAATAACATCCGCATACAACGAAACCTTATGTAATTTACCCTGCACGGCATTAGAATCCCTAAGGGCAAGAGCAATTGGCTCTAAAACCAAATTATAACAATAAAGAACTAAGAGGACATCCCTGACGGGTTCCTCTATTTAATTTAAAGTAAGGAGACTTTTGAGTATTAGTTATAACCGCAGCCACTGGGGTATGGTAAATCAATTTAGTACAGGAAATATATCTCGGACCAAAATTAAACCTCTTCAGAACTTGAAATAAATAAGGCCACTCCACCCTATCAAAGGCTTTCTCTGCAGTCAGAGTTAGAATACATTCATATTCTTTAACTGAGGGGGAATAAATGCAACGTTGCATCTGCTGCCTTTACCACAGACTCGATCTTTAAATTAATCTTCTGGGAATCTTGCTCGGGACTCCGAAGTCCCTCTGCACCTCTGATGCTTGGACCTTCTTCCCATTTAGATAATAGTCAGCTCCTTTTACCAAAATGCATTATCATACTTTTCCAACACTATATTCCATCTGCCACTTCTTAGCCCATTCTTCCAATTTGTCTCAGTCCTGTTGCAATCGCTCTACCGACTCCTCCACCTATCTTTGTATCATCAGCAAAGCTTTCCACAAATATATTAATTCCATCATCTAAATCATTGAAAAACAATCTGAAAGTCAGCGATCCCAATACTGATCCGTGCGGAACACCACCGGTCACTGGCAGCCAACCAGAAAAGGCCCCTTTTATTCCCACTTGCTGTCTGCTGCCTGTCAGCAATTCCGCTACACAAACCAGTATCTTTCCTGTGATGTCATAGATTTTTATCTGGTTAAGCAGATGCACGTGCGGCACCTTATCAAATATCTTCTGAAAATCCAAGTAAATGGCATCCACGGACTCTCCTTTGTCCACCCTGCTTCTTACTTCCACCGTGAATTCCAACAGAAACCATGACAACTTAACTTGTCTTTTGTCTCCAAGTGCCTCGAAACCTCAAACTTAATAAGAGACTCGAACTCTTTACCAATCGCTGAGGTTTGGCTAACTGGCCTATAATTTTCCCTCTTTTGCCTTCCTCACTTCCTAAAGAGTAGAGTGACAATAGCAATCTTCCAGTCCTCCGGGACCATGCCTGAATCAAGGGATGCTTCAAATATCATGACCTATCCATCCGTCATCACTTCAGCAACCTCTCTCAGGACTCTGGGATGTAGTTCATCTGACCCAGGTGACTTATCTATCGGAAGAGCGCTCAGTATGCCGAGAACTTTTTCTTTTGAAATAGCAATGGCACTCACTCCTACTGCCTGTCACTCGCAAACCAATGCATGCTGCTAGCGTCTTCCACAGTGAAGATACATGCAAAGTACACATTAAGCTATTCTAACATTTGCTTGTCCACCATTACTCTCTCACCAACATCAGTTTCCAATGTTCCAGTATGAACTCTCACCTCCCTTTTACTCTTCATATAAATGTAAAAAAGTGTTTATTATCCTGCTTTATATTACTGGTTTTTCTGCCCTCATGTTTAATCTATTCCCTTCTTTTAGCTTTTTTAGTTGCCTTTTGTTGGATGTTAAAAGTTTTCTATTCATCCAACTTTCCCTCACATTTGTTATCTTGTATGCTCTTTCCTTGGCTTGTATGCCATCCTTATCTTCCTTTGTCAATCTACACGTGGCACTTGTGAACTTCTTCCTCCATGGGCCATATCCGTCCTGCAACTTGTGACCTTTTCCCGGAAGCTTCAGCCATCTCTGCTGTGCCGTCATCTTCACTAGTATCCTTCTCCAATCTACCTGGGAAAGCTTCCCTCTCATGCCTCTATAATTCAGTTTATTCCATTGCGATACTGATACGGTAAGTTACGCTTCTCCCTCTCAAACTGCAGTATGAATTCACTCATATTATGATCACTAACGCTTAAGTGTTATTTTGCTTTAAACTCCCTCATTAGGACCAGGGTTATTACACAACACCTAATCAAAGATAGACTTTTCCTGAGTAGTCTCAAGCACAAGCTTCTCTAAAACACTAACTCATCGGTATTCAATAAATTCCCTCTCTTGCGATCCGACTCCTGAAGTTTGTTTGATTTTCTTATTCCCTGTGCATATTAAAGTTCCCCATTACAATTACGTCATTACCTTTATCACACGCCTTTCCCAGCTCCCTTTGCAATCACAGCCCTACACCTTCGCTACTATTTGCAGGCCAATATAGGGTTCCCGTAAAGCTTTTTGTTTTAACCATTGCAGTTTCTTATCTCCGCCCACAAAGATTTAACATTCTCTGACACTATGTCACCTCTTTCTAAATATGTGATTCCATCATGAACCAACACAGCCTTACCACCACCGCCTATGCCTTCCTGCCTGGCCTTTCAATAAGATGTTTATTCTTTAACGTTAAGCTCCCAACTATGGCCATCTTTCAGGCACGACTCAGTGATGCCCACAACAATCTCTAACTGCACCAAGAGTTTGTCCACCTTATTCCGAATGCTTTGTGCAGTTAAATACAATGTGTTTAGTCCTGCATCCCCGCCCTTTAGAATTTTGTCTATGTGGTACAATTTAAAACGTTGCTCTGTCTGTATTTAAATCCAATCATTGGCCTGTCCTTCCTTACATTCATGTTACACCCACTTGTAAAACTGCTGGTTCATCCACTGCTCTATTGTACTAGTTCCAATCCCCCGGCCATTTTAGGTTAAAACACTCCCAACAGCTCCAGTAAATCTGCCCGTAAGAATATTGGTCCTCATCGGATTCACGTGCAACACGACCCTTTTGTACATACCCTACCTGCCCCGGAAGTGGTCCCAATTATCCAGAAATCTGAATCACTGCCCCCTGCTCCAAATCTTCAGCCACACCTTTCTCTGTCACCTCATTCTATTCCTATTGCCACTGTCTTGTGGCACAGTGAGCAATCCTGAGATCACTTATTACGGAGTCAGCAACAATAAATATATAAGTGAGGCAGTGTCTTTTAGAACAAATAAAACATTTATTAAACACTGAAAACAAACCCAAAAGTAAGCAAACAGCTAACGCAACTGGGGATCAACTGCTGTGCAGCAGATTAAACAGTTCCTAAAGGAATAAAGCGAAAACAGTTCTTCATAGTAGTACTGCATAAGTTCAAAATGCTTACAGTCCATTATAGGAGAGAGTCTTTTAGACGATATAAATTCTCTTTCACGTCGTGTTGCTGCAGTCCCAGTCGAACTATAATTTTGCCGGAGAATTTACGAAGATGAAAATGAAACAGCTTAAAGACACTGACCTTTCCTTGACGAAACTGTGCACCAAACCCTTTCTGCTCTCAACGCAGGGGCTAACGTGGGCACAGCCAACAAATTCCTTCCAAATGAGGATCAAACAAGGTCAAACCTGTTTCACCGTCAAAGTCGACTTTCCTCGATCTTTTAACTCCCGAACTCCGATCTTCACTCTCCATTGATTTTTAACGGGCAGTATTATAAAGCAACTGCCGGCAATCACCTTTTAAACTTTAGGCATTAAATAAAACTCCACCTTTCAACCAAACTGCATCATAATATTGGACCACGCAATGGCATGTAGTCAAAATGGCAAATCCAGCCACGAACTGCCCCTCCTCACAGGGAGGGGTCCTCCTTTTATACCCTGTTTAAAAAAAACTGTCACGTGACCTCTACGGACGAGAAAATGACGTCACTCCACCATCATAAGACCATCACCTAGTCTCAGTATAGCTTCAGCACCACTGTCACGTGAGAAGTACACCACTGTCACGTGAGAAGTACAAGACACCCACGGGTACATAACACACTACTTTTGAGCTCCTGCTTCTCAGCTTTTTTCCTAACTCCCCGTGTTGTCTTCCCGATTCCTCACTTTTCTCTTCCTATATCGTTGGTACGAACGTTTGCCACGACTTCAGGCTGCTCAATCTCCATTTTCAGGATATTATGGGCACATCCAGAAACATTTCGGACAATGGCACCTGAGAGGCAAAGTCCCATCGGTGTCCACAGAATCGCCTGCCTGTCCTCCTGACTTCAGAGTTCCCCATTACCACTGCCATCCTCTTCAGCTTCCAGCTCTTCCGCACATCATCGGGGAATTGCCTGGGTTCATGTACCAGCTCCTCAGAGAATAAGAGACTGTAGACCAGTGTGGGGTGTGTCACATCGTGACTAGCTCAGCCTGGAAAAGGAAACTGAAATTATGTCCCTGTTCTGTGACTCAGTACTGACAGTTTAATCCTAAAGGAGTGTCAGGAACATGGGGTCCATTGTGAGAAAAGTAAAAGTCAGTAGAAGAAGTAAATGCCCCCCTCCCCCACTGTTACCCTCTGCAGGGTTGCTCAGTTCAGCAGAAGCTGAGCAGTGAAAGCAGTGAAACCACCCTCTCCACACAACACTCTCCTCTCCAGAATCATGTGTGCACTTGGTGCTCGCTGGAACACCGGAGAGTCGGCAAACTACCAACAGAGGGGAGAGTGGAGCCTTTAAGAGCGAATCTCAATCAGAGCTGAATTGTTTCCGGGCCAATGTTCACTTTCAGACACTATTATCTCTGATCTCCCGATTTCACTCAAACAATGTCTTTAACGAGTATTTTTTTTATTAAAGAAAATATGTTGTATGCTCCATGTTCATCAGATCAGGCATTGACAACCTATTTCTGCCCATCCTAAGATGTTCGAAGGAGACACAAGCAGACTCTGCAGGCACAAACTGAAACACTGAGAGTGAACACGATCTTGATGAGGGAGAAGGTGAAGGTTTTCCAGCTGGTTGATCGATACGCTGAGCTCACGGTCATTTCTACTGTTCGAGATCGGAGACTGGTGGAACATGAGCTGCTGTCAAGAGGCAGAGACCATGAGGACTGGAGAGAAAAACATCTCCGTGGTAAGCTGGAAAAAATCCGGACTGATCAGTTATTCAAGAGGAGTTTTGTTCAGAAATTGAAAAGATCTGTCTTTGGAAACAAATCCGGGATATCCGCAGCAGTAGCCGGAGTCCCAGGGATCGGGAAAACAACAATGGTACAAAAGATTGTTTATGATTGGGCCACGGGGAAGATATACCAACAGTTCCAGTTTGTCTTCAGTTTCAAATTCCGGGATTTAAATGCCATTAACTGCAGAATAAACCTGAAAGAACTGATTCTGGATCAGTATCCTTACTTTGGGAATTTACTGAAAGAGGTCTGGAAGAACCCAGAGGGATTGTTGTTTATATTCGATAGTTTGGATGAATTCAAGGACACAATCAGTTTTGTTGATGGTCGGAGAGACACAGAAGCACAATACACAGATCCTGAATTCAAGTGCAAGGTGTCAGATATTGTGTTCAGTTTAATCCAGGGCAAGCTGCTCCCAGGGTGTTCAGTGCTGGTGACCACCCGTCCCACTGCGTTACATTTACTGGAAAAGGCTGAGATCAGTGTCTGTGCTGAAATCCTGGGATTTGTTGGTGAGGAAAGGAAGGAATATTTCATCAGGCATTTTGAAGATCAGACGGTGGCAGCAGCTGTTTTCAAACATGTGAAGGAGAACGAGATCCTGTACACCATGAGCTACAACCCCTCCTACTGCTGGATCCTCGCTCTGGTACTGGGCCCCTTCTTCACACAAAGAGTCAGGGACCCGCAGCGAGTTCCCAAGACCATCACCCAACTGTACTCCTACTATATTTACAACATCCTGAAAAACCACGGTCGTGAGATTGAGAATCCCCGTGATGTGTTACTCAGGGTTGGTCAGATGGCCTTCAGAGGAGTGTCCGAGAAGAAGGTTGTGTTTACAGATGGAGATTTGATCAAGTACAATTTGCAGCCTTCCCAGTTCCTATCCGGGTTCCTGATGGAGCTTTTGGAGAGAGAGGATTCTGCCCGGAGCGTGGTGTACACATTCCCACACCTCACCATCCAAGAGTTTGTAGCTGCAGTCGCACAATTCCTGAATCCACATCCCGGGAATATCCTGAAATTCCTCACTGAAGCCCACAACACGACCGATGGGCGATTTGAGGTATTTCTCCGTTTTGTTGCTGGTCTCTCCAACCCAATGACAGCTCGGGGCCTGGAGGAGGTTCTAGGTCCATTTCCCAATGAAACAACCTGCCGGGTGATTGACTGGGTGAAGGTGGAGGTTGAAAGGCAGAGTGGTAAAAGGAGGCTCCTGAACGCATTGCACTACCTGTTTGAGTCTCAGAATCGTGGACTGGCTCAGGCCGCACTGGGATCTGTGGATACACTTTCATTCAGTGGAATGACATTGACCCCGATTGACTGCGCGGTCCTGTCTCATGTCATCGGACTCTGTGATACAATAAAACACCTCGACCTGGGGAACTGCCACATTCAGTGTGAAGGAATCCAGCGGCTGGGTCCTGGGCTGCACAAGTGCCAGGAGTTGAGGTAACTTGATTTATCTCTCACTCTGAACTGCGAAACTGTTCCATTGTGTTGTTTCAATGTAAAGGAATTTCGCTATTACTGTAGTAAATCAGATTGTGAAGGTTGTGATAAACCCCTAAGGGATCGGTCAGCAGATACCCAAGGATGGGATGGTTCAATGCTTCCTTGTGAAGGGAAGTTGAAAATTTCATCAGATCAGTGAACAACGGTCATTGGTTTAATGGTAGTAAATCACAGGAATGGCTGTGTTTCTCGCTGCCTGTGACACGTCCATTGACAATGTTCCTTCTCACTGTCACTGACACCCAGACCGACACTGACTGCAGCAGGTGGGTCAGAGATTTACACCCCCTTCCCGGTGAGGGACAAGGGATTGTCAGCAGACTGTCCCAGTGAGAAGGGGAGAAATACCATTGTGAGATTGTCCTCTCTTGCCCTTCCCCATGTGTGACTATCAGCATCAATCCACCTGTCTGACTGTGCTCCCTAACAGATACCCAGACCCCATGGGCGCATCTCCTCTCCCCATTACGGGCCTCAGTTCAGACAAACCCTTCCCTTTCTGCATCCTTTCATCTTTTGGGATTATATTTTCCCATCAGTATCCTCCTGTGGGTACTCCCCCTTCCTCCTGTGGGATCTCTCCTCCCCATCCCCCTTCCTCCTGTGGGGTCTCTCCTCCCCATCCCCCTTCCTCCTGTGGGATCTCTCCTCCCCGTCCCCCTTCCCCCTGTGGGATCTCTCCCCCCCGTCCACCTTCCTCCTGTGGGATCTCTCCCCCCCGTCCCCCTTCCTCCTGTGGGATCTCTCCCCCCCGTGGGATCTCTCCCCTCCGTCCACCTTCCTGTGGGATCTCTCCCCCCCCCGTCCCCCTTCCTCCTGTGGGATCTCTCCCCCCCGTCCCCCTTCCCCCTGTGGGATCTCTCCCCCCCGTCCCCCTTCCCCCTGTGGGATCTCTCCTCCCCGTCCCCCTTCCTCCTGTGGGGTCTCTCCTCCCCGTCCCCCTTCCACCTGTGGGATCTCTCCTCCCCGTCCCCCTTCCTCCTGTGGGATCTCCTCCCAGTCCCCCTTCCTCCTGTGGGATCTCTCCTCCCCGTCCCCCTTCCTCCTGTGGGGACTCTCCACCCCGTCCTCCTTCCTCCTGTGGGATCTCTCCTCCCCGTCCCTATTCCACCTGTGGGGTCTCCCATCCCCATCCCCCTTCTCCCCATTCCACCTGTGGGGACTCTCCACCCCGTCCCCCTTCCTCCTGTGGGGTCTCTCCTCCCCGTCACCCTTCCTCCTGTGGGGTCTCTCCTCCCCGTCCCCCTTCCCCCTGTGGGGTCTCCCATCCCCATCCCCCTTCCTCCTGTGGGGTCTCTCCTCCCCGTCACCCTTCCTCCTGTGGGGTCTCTCCTCCCCGTCCCCCTTCCCCCTGTGGGGTCTCCCATCCCCATCCCCCTTCTTCCTGTGGGATCTCTCCCCCCCGTCCCCCTTCCTCCTGTGGGATCTCTCCCCCCCGTCCCCCTTCTCCCTGTGGGATCTCTCCTCCCCGTCCCCCTTCCCCCTGTGGGGTCTCCCATCCCCGTCCCCCTTCCTCCTGTGGGATCTCTCCCCCCCCGTCCCCCTTCCTCCTGTGGGGTCTCTCCTCCCCATCCCCCTTCCTCCTGTGGGATCTCTCCTCCCCGTCCCCCTTCCCCCTGTGGGATCTCTCCCCCCCGTCCACCTTCCTCCTGTGGGATCTCTCCCCCCCGTCCCCCTTCCTCCTGTGGGATCTCTCCCCCCCGTGGGATCTCTCCCCCCCGTCCACCTTCCTGTGGGATCTCTCCCCCCCCCCGTCCCCCTTCCTCCTGTGGGATCTCTCCCCCCCGTCCCCCTTCCCCCTGTGGGATCTCTCCCCCCCGTCCCCCTTCCCCCTGTGGGATCTCTCCTCCCCGTCACCCTTCCTCCTGTGGGGTCTCTCCTCCCCGTCCCCCTTCCCCCTGTGGGGTCTCCCATCCCCATCCCCCTTCCTCCTGTGGGGTCTCTCCTCCCCGTCACCCTTCCTCCTGTGGGGTCTCTCCTCCCCGTCCCCCTTCCCCCTGTGGGGTCTCCCATCCCCATCCCCCTTCTTCCTGTGGGATCTCTCCCCCCCCGTCCCCCTTCCTCCTGTGGGATCTCTCCTCCCCGTCCCCCTTCCCCCTGTGGTGTCTCCCATCCCCGTCCCCCTTCCGCCTGTGGGATCTCTCCCCCCCCATCCCCCTTCCTCCTGTGGGGTCTCTCCTCCCCGTCACCCTTCCTCCTGTGGGGTCTCTCCTCCCCGTCCCCCTTCCACCTGTGGGATCTCTCCTCCCCGTCCCCCTTCCTCCTGTGGGATCTCTCCTCCCCGTCCCCCTTCCTCCTGTGGGGATTCTCCACCCCGTCCCCCTTCCTCCTGTGGGGTCTCTCCTCCCCGTCACCCTTCCTCCTGTGGGGTCTCTCCTCCCCGTCCCCCTTCCCCCTGTGGGGTCTCCCATCCCCATCCCCCTTCCTCCTGTGGGGTCTCTCCTCCCCGTCACCCTTCCTCCTGTGGGGTCTCTCCTCCCCGTCCCCCTTCCCCCTGTGGGGTCTCCCATCCTCATCCCCCTTCCTCCTGTGGGGTCTCTCCTCCCCGTCACCCTTCCTCCTGTGGGGTCTCTCCTCCCCGTCCCCCTTCCCCCTGTGGGGTCTCCCATCCTCATCCCCCTTCCTCCTGTGGGGTCTCTCCTCCCCGTCACCCTTCCTCCTGTGGGGTCTCTCCTCCCCGTCCCCCTTCCCCCTGCGGGGTCTCCCATCCCCATCCCCCTTCTTCCTGTGGGATCACTCCCCCCCCCCCCCGTCCCCCTTCCTCCTGTGGGATCTCTCTTCCCCATCTCATCTTTTGGGACTTTTCCCACGTTCCCCCCCCCCTCCTTTTCCGACCCTCTCATGTCAGAAACACTTTCTACCTGTTGGGGAATGAGACAGAATATCTGGAGTTCACAGAGTCTTATCGACAGTCTAAATGACTGACATTCCGTGAATACCCTGGAGCTGGGCAGTGATGGGCAATCCAATCAGCGATTTACTAAAGGTTTAATGTTTCTTGAAACAGCCAAGTGAGGGAAATACCCTCAGGCCCACGATATGAATCACTTTGTTCATCAATTTATCTGTTTGTATTTAGCCTTGGGGGAACTGGACTGGGCGATTCAGGAGTGAAACTGGTGTCTGCGGCTGCGAGGAACCCGGAGTGTAAAATACAGAAACTGGTGTAAGTACCAGACTGTGGGAGATTGTGTTTACAGTCACTGGGTGTCTGACACTGAACATTAATGTGATCAGTAATTGTGTTACTGATAAACACCGGGGATTTGTACCGTCTTCCGCCTCTCTGTGTCCTTCACCCTCACTCTCTCTCATCTCCAGGCTGCACAATTTTGGTCTGACATATTCTGGTGCCGAGGATCTCGCCTCTGCTCTCAGATCAAATCCATCACTGATGGAGCTGGACCTGAGTTATAATAAACTGGGAGATTCAGGAGTGAAACTGGTGTCTGCAGCTCTGAAGAACCCGGAGTGTAAAATACAGAAACTGTGGTAAGTACCAGACAGTGAGAGATTTTGTTTACAGTCACTGGATGTCTGACACTGAACATTAATGTGATCAGTAAATGTGTTACTGATAAACACTGGGGATTTGTACCGTCTCCTGTCTCTCTGTGTCCTTCAATCTCACTCTCTCTAATCTCCAGGCTGTGGGATGTCGGTCTCACAGATTCTGGTGCCGAGGATCTCTCCTCCGCTCTCAGTACAAACCCATCACTGACGGAGCTGAATCTGAGTGAAAATAAACTGGGAGATTCAGGAGTGAAACTGGTGTCTGCGGCTCTGAGGAACCCGGAGTGTAAAATACAGAAACTGGTGTAAGTACCAGACTGTGGGAGATTGTGTATACAGTCACTGGGTGTCTGACACTGAACATTAATGTGATCAGTAATTGTGTTACTGATAAACTCTGGGGATTTGTACCATCTCCTGTCTCTCTGTGTCCTTCACCCTCACTCTCTGTCATCTCCAGGCTGGAAAATGTCAGTCTCACAGATTCTGGTGTCGATGATCTCGTCTCCTCTCTCAGTGCAAACCCATTACTGATGGATCTGTACCTGGGATCAAACTCGCTTACAGACCGATCTGTCCCCTCTCTCCTCCTCCTCATACTGACCCTCCCAAGTCTGGAGTGGATGGGGTAAGTGTTTGTGTTAATGTTCAATGTGATAAAATATCAGCGGATCCGCGGGTTTTCTGGTGATATTTGTCTGTGAGTGTTGAAACATTAACCTCGGTCCCCTGTTACTGACACTGTTGTGTAATCTGTTTATTTCATCTTTATTCTCCCATCTGTTTCAGGCTGGGGGGTAATCGGTTCAGTGAGACCGGGGAGAAGGAAATGGGCTCACTGCAGGGAACGAGACCCGGACTGACAGTGCAGATCTGAACATTTGAATGTGTGAACATCCTGGCCCACAGGAGGGGGACATTTAGCCGATTTCCCGCTGTCCACTTTAACTCCCCGTTCACCTTTAATGTCAGCGCGCTGGGGGTAATTCCCAGCGGTTTTAACGGAATCGGCCCCAGTCTCGAGCTCAGTAACATCGGAAGCGGTCCCGCATTCACGTATTTCCGCCTGCTGTCCAGCGGTGCAGCTTCTGCCCGATGTGCGTGTTCGAGTCTCCCCACATGAGACCCCGGGAAATTACACAGACAGGAGGAGCCGGGGTGTGGGGGGACCGGGATTCAATCTGGTACACCGGTATCCCGGGGTAGAATAATCCTGGGAGAGAATCCTTTTGCTCCCTTTGCTGAGGACAGTGCATTCAGCAGCCTGGCCGATATAATGATGTTAAATTGACAAATCCCTCGTCAGTGACCCTGGATCTGCAGCGATCTCGGACACGGTCCTGAAGTGTGATTTTATAATCATCGGTTCCCCGATGAAGAGTGACGGTGAGAAACGGGACTGATTATTCAAACTGTCACTCCTTGTCGCCGGTCAGTTAATTGTGTGTGACTGTGAGTGAGTCGGGAGCAGCTTATTTATTCCCGCACGTCAGCAGCTCACACATTGTTTCATTTATATTTGTCATGATGAAATCAATAAACTGATGTAACTTTCTGTTTTGGTGTTGGACTTGAGTCTCATTAGAGGAGAAACAATGACCTCAGGTTATTGCTTCTCTCTGCACCCGGTGAACTGAAATAATACACGGTAAACGGTAGGGCATTAAGGAATGCAGCAGAACAGAGTGATCTAGGAATAAGGGTGCATAGTTCCATGAAGGCGGAATCTCATGTGGATAGGGTGGTGAAGAAAGTTTTTGGTATGCTGGCCTTTATAAATCAGAGCGTTGTGTATAGGAGGTGGGATTAATGTTAAAATTGCACAAGGTATTGGTGAGGCCAAATTTGCATTCTGTACTGTTCTGGTCACCGAACTTCAACAAAATAGAGAGAGTATAGAGGAGATTTACTAGAATGTTACCAGGGTTTCAGCACCTAAGTTACAGGGAAAGGTTGAACAAGATAGGTCTTTATTCTTCGGAGCGTAGAAGGTTGAGGGGGGACTTGATAGAGGTATTTAAAATTATGAGGGGGTTAGATAGAGTTGACGTGGATAGGATTTTTCAATTGAGAGTAGGGGAGATTCAAAAAGGACTTGAGGAGAGTTAAAGGGCAAAAGTGTAAGGGTAACACGAGGCAGAATTTAAGGGCACCACGAGGGGGAATTTAAGGGGAACATGAGGGGAATTAAGGGTAACATGAGGAGGAATTTCTTTACTCAGAGAGTGGTAGAGGCAGGTTCGATTTTGTCATTTAGAGTAAAATTGGTTTGGTATATGGACAGGAAAGGAATGGTGAGTTATGGGCGGAGTGCAGGTCGGTGAGAGTAAGCATCAGCACGGACTAGAAGGGCCGAGATGGCCGGTTTCCGTGCTGTAATTGTTATACGGTTATAATGGGTCTGAGCTCCTCACGTTGGGACAGCAGCGTCTCAGCTCCAGGCTGAGCGAAGTCGGTCTTGCAGAGTCTGGGTGCCCAGTATCTCACCTCCACCCTACCCCTATTGGACAGTAAAAATCAACTGTCATGTCAGATGTGATTTCATTTAGGTCACGAGTACAAAAGGGATGGGGGATGGAATACCGGCGTTGAACACGGGGGAGAAGCTCGCACCACATCTTCCTGTCACACACCCTCCAGGTCGGACCCAGAGTGAATCTCTTCCGGGCCATCCCATAAAACACTCCTGGGGTCAGACACAGAGTAAAGCTCCCGCCACACCGTCCCTTCACACACTCCCGGGGGTTAGACACAGATTGAAGGTCCCGCCACACCGTCCCTTCACACACTCCCGGGGTCAGACACAGAGTGAATCTCCCTCCACACCATCCCATCACACACTCCCGGGGTCAGACACAGAGTAAATCTCCCTCCACACCGTCCCCTCACACACTCCCTGGGTCAGACACAGAGTGAATCTCCCTCCACACTGTCCCATCGCACACTCCCGGGGTCAGACACAGAGTGAATCTCCCTCCACACCGTCCCGTCACACACTCCCTGGGTCAGACACAGAGTGAATCTCCCTCCACACCGTCCCATCACACACTCCCGTGTACAGACACTAAGTAAATCTCCCTCCTCGCCTCCCATCACACACTCCCAGGGTCACAAACAGATTGAATCTCCCTCCCCAATATCCCATCACAGACTCCCAGGGTCAGACATAGAGTGGAGCTGTTCTGAATGAGCTGAAAGAAATCGAGGGAAAACTGCTGCATAAAGTTCGCGGGATACTTTGGAGGTGGTTTGAAAATCTCTTGGACATGTGAGTGAGCGGCTGGTTTAGTGTGGAAGCTTCGTATGGAGTTTTTCTGCCAGTTTGGACGGGGTCCGTTGACGGCTTCGAACTGCGGAACTCCCGGCTGTGGCCGCTGGCAACTCGCCAGGAAGCCAGGTCACTCCAAAAACCGGAGACAAACGCCGTTGTTCCCCCATTGACATCGGGACAACCTCCTTCCATCTCTATCGTCGGGATTCTCGTTCGGTGTCGGAGCCGAAACGTCGTTTGAGACGTCTCGACCTCTCAAGGCCTGGAAGTTTCTACAGGACTAACGGAGCGTTGGAATTTCTGGCGCCGAGCCAGCAAGGTACCGTCGAGTACAAACTTTTCCGGCCAGTTACTCAACTCGCTCCAGGACTTTATAAGCAGCACCACCACCGTATCATTCTCGATTGGGACACAGAGGCAACCAGCCGGACCAGTCTACAGGGGGTCGCAGGCCTTCGGGGAGTTAGGCAAAGGCGGCTGCCTCTCCGGCCTCGGACAACGCCCTGTTTCGGACGGTGAAAGTTGAACGCGGGGTGCAATGTATTTTGCGAACTGGAACTACCCTGGAAAAGTGCGCGGAAGCTATGGAGGACTTGTTGGGGAGAGATGGTGTTTTGGCCGCTGAGAAGGAGTTCGGGAAGGCAGTGTTTTACCTGAGGAATGATGAGTTGGTGCATCGGGCCCTCAGTAGAAGGATCACGGTGGAGAACATCTTTTTACAGATGGAGCTAGTGACAGCTCCCACACAACGCATCGTCCTCGGTCACGTAAAGCCTTTCATCCCCAACAAGGACCTGCTTCCCGCACTAGCCCGCTTGGGGCAAGTGAGGTCAGAAATAACTGTCATCACGCACAAATTCAGGAGACGCACCCTCCAGACCGTAATCTCTTTCCGGCGACAGATATTCATGAAACTGGAAAAGGAGGACGAGGTTGAGGGCCGGTTTACTGTCCAGTACGGGGGGGGGGGGTAGATTATCATGTGTATTGGAGCTCTGAGCGCCCCCGATGCCATGCGTGCGGGGAGGTGGGGCACTTTCAGAGGGACTGTCCTAGCCCCCGAAAACCCAGGGAGTCCACTTCTGGAACTAGTGCCCCAGCTAACTCTGCCCCTGATCCTATTCCTGCTCCTACACCTGTGCCTGCCCCTGCTCCTGCCCTTGCGCCTGTCTCTACCCCTGTCCCTGTTCCTACGTCTGTTCCAGTCTCCCCTGTGGTTCAGGCGAGTGATCCTGAGGCTACGTGCAGGGAGGTTCAGGCGAGGGATGGGGTGGGGCCTGTGCGGGAAAGGAAAGTGAGGCAGAAATCCAAACACATGAAGAATTCAGCCCCCGAGACCGCAGAGCTCACGCCCATTTGCCCTGAAGTGGAGCGGGAGGCTCGGGGAAGTGCACAGTCGGGCGGGGTGATGGAAGCAGGGAGTAACGCTCCATCGGTGAATCCCGCTCCTGTGTGATCCTCCGGCTTGAAGAGGAGATGGGAATGTTCCCCCAAGAGGGCAGGGAATGTAGATGAGGTGGAGTCCCAGGAAGAGGTGGGAATCCGGGTGGAAGTTGTGTCTAACCCTGTATTTCCAGACGTAGCCACCAGTCCTGTGGTAGGTCGTGTGGTTATGCAGGAAGCTAGTGCTGGGCCTGTTTGCACAACTAAAACAGACCTGGAGCCCTCTACCCAGGACTTAGCAGTAAGCGCCTCCCTGGAGGCAAGTGTATTAAACAGTATGAGCGGAGAGGAGACCAAGCTCTCTCACTGTCAGCATCCGGCTGGCGGTGAATCCCTTGGATCAGAGGTGCTGGGGTCCCCCTCATACTTGTCTCCTGGGGAGGGTGATATACTCTGCATCCCGACCCCATCAATTAATGGCCTGCAGGGAGTCCCTGGGGATTTTCCCTCCATCGTCGTAACTGTGGATAAGACTGTTGCGACGGTGGAGCGGGAAGATATGAGGGAGGTACCCGCTGCGCAGTGTTGGTCACAAGTGCAGCCGTCTGTTCGAACACACGAGGAGGACGATGGGGGTTCTGTCTGCAGTGAGGGTTTGGAGGGAGATTCTATTGATAGCGAGACAATGGACATCCTCACCCCTCCTGAGAAATCCCCATTGATACCTGTGGAGGAGATCAGAGAGTTTATTCACTCTTCTGTGGGTGCAAAGCATCGGCTTAAACTAGCCTCGCTTTGCTGGTCTAGCATGCCGAGGCTGGTGAAGTCCCTAAGGGTCATCCTCAGACGGAAGGGGAAGGGGAAGAGGAATGCTCTGTCAGGATGACCTGATGAGGGACATCAGAGTGGGAAGTAGCCTCGCTCCTTCGGGAGATGGTGGGTCACAGGGTAGCGATGGTAGCAGTCGGGCCCCGAAAGCAAGGAATATTATTGGTTTTTTTCGGGATAGTGCGACTGAGGGCGCCATCGCTCTCAGCGGGAAGGGTAATGGTGCTGAGGCCTTGTAAACTCCCAACATGACGCTCACTCCAGCTGGTCTAAATTTTAATGGTAGCAATGGTTCTCTCCGCAGATAAAACAATCTCTCAGTCCTCAGGGATGGGAGCTATGCGGTGAATTTCCTGTAGGGAACCCATACCACCCCGGCGGTCGAGTCCGCTTGGCTCCTGCAGTGGCAGGGCAGGGTCTACATGAGTCACCTTAGCTCCAACTCTAGTGGGGTGGCGGTCCTGTTGGCCTCGACCTTCCATCCGGAAATGGTAAAGGCTCAAGATGTCGAGCCCCGCCGTCTGCTCCATCTAGTTCAGCGCCTGGATGGTGAACCTCTGCATTTCATCAACGTGTATGCCCTGAGGGGCGGGTGATGCAGACGCGCCTATTCCCTATTCCGTCAGCTGTCCACTCTACTGAGCTCCATGGCTCCTGGGGGTGGGAACTTCAAATGTACCTTCGAGGTGGGGAACCTCTGTAGTCTCCAGCGCGACACAGCGTCGGCAACGAAGCTAATGGAGTTAGTCGGCTCCTTTGTTTTGGTGGATGCCTGGCGGGATCTACATCCTGACTCTGGAGCCTTCTGGAGAAGATCTAGAGGGAGAGATTCCCGAATAGATCGCCTCTATGGCTCTCAAGCGTACAGCTCCCCCGCGACGGCAACCTGCATGTGACAAATGTCGTCCTCGAACCATCACCTTGTGCGGATGGAATTTGCTCCTCTGCACTCTGAAGTGGCGTTGCCCTGCGGAGTGAAAGGTCCCGAGTTCGAATCCAGCCGGCTCCCTTGCACCCTCGTAAAAGTCAAACTGGAGAATGCTACATGATGAGCAATCACCAGAAAGATCGGTGCAGAAAGCTTGTCATGACGGCGCCCAGGGCCCTCTTCCTCTTCTACTCTGAGGTGCGATCACTGTAAGAACCAGAGGACAGCCTGGAGGGTAATTGTTATTTTTACGGGAGTACACTAGTGGGTCGGGAGCCTGAGCGGCTTGAGAGAGCGTTACGACCTAGAGTACCGTCTTGGTCCGACAGCTGGAGACCAACGGCTGTGGCAGGAATACCAGGAGGAAAAGGACGCACTAAGGAATCTGCAGCTTCAGCAGTCCCGAGGTGCATATGTGAGGTCGCGGATCCAAAAGCTGCAAGACCCGGTGCAGGCCTTGTTCCGAGCGTTCTAGGTCGCCTGGAAGGCAAGACGGGGATATTTGTTTTTATGTCGGGAGTACACCAGTGGGTCGACAAAAAGGCGGCGCTCTGAGGTTGGGCGGTTTGAGAGAGCGTTGCTTGACCTGGTATATCGGAGGGGGCGTGACTGTCACGTGACACCACCGCCCACCATCTGATCGGAAGGCACGTCACCTGCCAATCAAGGTTTGACCCCTCCTCGCCCATCGATGCACTGTTACGGACCCGCAGGTTTCGTTCACTGTGGACTGTCACTTTAACAGAGCGCTTCAGTGAGGCAGGACTATGATGTTGTTCACGGACCGACTCGCAGCTTGGTTACCTTTAAAACAAGGACGCAGACAGTCACGGTCAGGAGTCGGAAGAAGAGAGAGAGAGAGGAGCGAACCTGGAGAAGGCAGCAGTTCCAGCTTGTCGAGGCTGGGGATTTGGAACTCTGCTACACCCACAGGGGGGGGGGGGGGGGGTGATCATCGATCCGGAGCACATCGGATGTTGGCTGTCACTCCGTATAATCCAAAGGAGTGGATCTGGGAATGTCCTGTGGGGCCTCTCGAAGTTACCCCTTGCCTGGGTGTGTGATGTGGTAACCCCTTGAAGACGGCATCCCTGTGACAGATCACTCTGGTGGTAATTCGTGTGTGAGTTTGGAACGGCTCGACGGAGGATTTTCCACCACTGATATTTATTAATTACCACCGTGGAACCCGTGGAATTCGGCGTAATTGCCTTCTCTCTGCGTTTTACCCTGGGTTACAAGTATCTCTCTCCCATCATTAATTCCGTGGATGAACCTTGTTCCGCCAAGCTCAATAGTTTGGGAGTTATATTTACACACACCTACACATAACACTGTTAACTTCTGTTAACCTTGGTTAAGTTGCTATATTATCAGTAGATACTAATAAAGATAGTGGTTTTAACATCCGGGCGGGCGCTCCAGTGACCACTGCCGATGGTGCCGCTGAGCTGGGGGCTCCCTGGACTCGAAACGGGACTCACTGGGACTCACCGCGCCTACCCGTGTCACCCGCGAGCTGGTCCGGCTGTTGGTTTCCAACATATGTGCAGCCCTTCATCCACCCCCTGAACGATCTGGGGGAGCACCCGGCACACAGCGGCCACCGGGACAAGAGGGCCATTACGGAGACGGTGAGGTTCTGGATGATAGCCTCTCCCAGATACGGCACGGCCCGATTGCCCCGTGAGGTGATCCAGATGACCATTGTGCTGGAAACGCCGGCTGACGGAACGGCAGTGGCACTGCAACACACCGAAGATGCCCTCGCCCGAACGGCGGCAGAGCTGGTGGCTGTCAGGATGGTCGCACTGCAGAATCGACGGGCCCCTGATCACCTACTGGCGGCTGATGGTGGTACCTGTGCAGTGATTGGTAAGGGGCGCTGCACGTTTATCCCTGACGAGTCGACTAACATCACCCACTTGGCTGCTCACATTCGGGACTCGGTGTCTAACATTCAAAAATCGAGGGACCAGCTCCTCCAACACGACACCTCATGGATCCCTGGGCAGCTGTCACCCACTAGTCGTTTGCACTCATTCTCGTTATCATCGCTGTGTGTATGTCATGCTTTGCTTGCCAAACTATTCAGAGCACGTCTGTCTTTCTTTAGTTCTGTACAGTCACATACAGCGTTAACCGTAGAAATCGTTAAGTGTAAGACTTCCATTAAGATATATTACTTCTCACTCTGATACATGTAATGCTTGGTGAGTGGCGGACTGTATTGGAGGGGTCGTGACTGTCACGTGACAGCACTGCCCACTACCTGGTTGGAAGGCACGACACCTGCCAATCAAATTTTGACCCCTCCTCACCCATCAATGCACACCTCACCATTGGTCCCTTTAATTAGCCTTGTATTTGGCCTCGAGCAAATGGCCTTTGCAATCGGCTTATCTCAGCTGGCACCGAGCCATTGCCCCCCTCCCCACCCCCGTGAATTACCAGGGCAGCACCCGCCAGTCCTGCTGTACTATAAAGGGTGTCACATGCCCTGGACCCTTTCCCTTTGCCATGTCCGAGGGACCACCCTGCTTCACTCCAGGCTGAGAACCGTGGAACGGAGCTGGAGAAAGTGTCAGTGAGCTGTTCATTGAATAGGGTTGGGAGCGTCGATTATTGTCCCGAATAGCACAGAGCCATTCCTGCACTCGGTCAAGGGGTGTCAGATATCGTATAGAACTTCCCCTTGGGTGTGTGTGCGTGTACTTTGTTCCCAGGCGATTTTCCCACGTTCGGTAGTAATAGTCCGTGTGTGTTTCATTGCCAATCCGACTTTCCCCACAACTGCTGTAAATTGTGCGCATGTTCGTGCTGCTTCTGTCGCCATATTCCCATGTTTTCCTTCTGTAAATAAAATCCTTTACTACCAAGACTATGTGTCCAAAGTCCTTGTCTTTGAGACCTACCGAATGTTTCCCCACTTACAATTGCTCAGCTAATTTACACTTTCTACTTTCATGTGATATGGGTGTTGTTTAATCAGTTTGGCATGATCAATATCTGCGTCACGTACTACAACCGTGGTTTGCTTGGGAACATCAGGACAACATCCTTAAACTTCAGAATTAATTCCTTCAGCTGTTGCTGTTCCTTTGGCTGCTGATGAGACAACTTGTTATCAATGCTTTCTGGAACAACCGAGTTCATTCATTAGCCTAACTGGGACCATGTTTGGCTTGTGAAAAGGCTCAGACGAGTCAATTGTTGCCTTCTTAGGGTTGCAAGAAACCTATGTTTTGACAAAAACACTCAAAGACGGGGCCTGCTTGTCAAAATATGGCTTTGTCATATTTATGTGTGCCACCTGAGTTAGTTTACGTCGGTCACATGTTTTAATAACATAATTCACATCATTAATTTGAGAGGCTATTTCATATGGTCCATAGAACTGCACCTGAAGTGGATTCATCAACATTGGAAATAAGGCAAGCACCTTATCCCAAACCTTCTATTTTCGTTTGCAAGCCCGCTTATCAAACCAACACTTCATCCTGTTTTGAGAAATCTTTAAGTTTTGTCTCGGTAGACTACAGGCCTGGTGTAGTTTATTTTTGAACTCCAAAACAAAGTCTAACAATATAACATGTACATCCCCATCAATCCACTGTTCCTTTAACAAGGTTATAGGTCCCCTCACTCTATGACCAAATACAAGTTCAAATGGACTGAAGCCCAGTGTTTCATGTACCGACTCTCTTACTGCGAACAAAAGCAAATGTATTCCTTCATCCCAGTCTTTTCCATTTTCAACACATACACATTTTCAAGGCATACTTAATCATTGTTTTGAGGGTAGCGTGAAATCTTTCCAAAGCCCCTTGTGATTCCTGATGGTACGCAGATGATGTAATTTGTTTAGTTCCTAGTTCATAAACTACCTGCTGGAATAATCCATGTGTAAAATTACTTCCATGATCAGACTGGATTTCTTTTGGCAAACCAGATAAAGTAAAAAACTTGGAAAGAGTCTTCGCCACAGTTTTAGCTTTAATATTTCTGAGAGGTATTGCCTCTGTGAATCTGGATGCAGTACACATAATAGTTAGCAGATACTGATGGCCAGCTTTAGTCTTTGGCAATGGGCCAGCACAATGCACGATAAATTTTGAAAAGGGTTCACCGAATGCAGGTTTAGACCACAGTGGGGCCACTGGTGTGACCTGATTAGGTTTACCCACAATTTGACAAGTGTGACAGGTTCTGCGAAAGGTCACAACATCTGTCCTCAAATTAGGCCAGCAAACTTCTATCATAATCCTGTTTACAGTTTCATTCACTCCAATATGGCCACCAAAAGGCATACTGTGGCCATAGTTAAAATTTCAGCCCTATAAACTTAAGGAACTACAACTTAGTGAACAATTGCCTATTCCTCACTCGCAAGCACAGCAGGTGGTCTCCACTTCCTCATTAACACTCCATCCTTGAGATAATATACTACTGGCACTTTCTTAATCTCAACATCTGAGAGAGCTGTTTCTTTTAAAGCTTCAATCTCAGGGTCTTGGTTCTTTTCTGCTATAAACTCCTTCCTAGACAGGGATAAATCTTTCTCATCAGACTTACTACCTGAATCTCGTTGAAACACTGAAGGCAGAAAATTCCCTGACAAGTCATCATAACCTGAATCCCGATTTTGGCTATCATTGGTATCAGAATCATGCTGCACAGAACCGTCTGCGTCGGCAGACTTTTTTAGCCATACTTCGAGTTACTGCGCAGGAAGGATTAATGTTAAAATCCATCTGTGGGTCGTCAGTGGTTGGCTTAGTTGTCAACAGCACTGCAGGAACAACTTTACCATCTGCCAGGTCATTCCCTGACAGCAAAGTAACATCTTCCACCGGTAAACTGGAGCTTAATCCGATCTCAACAGGTCCCGAAACCAACCCTGACTGTAAAGTTACTTTGTACAACGGCACAGAAAACATGCCGCCCCCAATACCTTTAATAAGATTTACCTCACCAGTGTCAGTCTCATCACCAAACTTTACAACGCTGTCTAATATAAGTGACTGTGAAGCCCCAGTACCTCGAAGAACTTTCACTGGTACTGGGGTAGACCCTTCCTTTGCTAATACAAATCCATCTGACATAAAATAATTGTATCCCTTCTTAACTCGGTCAGACCTCTCAGTCCTGAACTGAGCCTCAACAGAATGTTCAGAACCCTGTGGGTTTATAGGTGCTTTAACATACTGAACACAGGAATTTGGGACTGTCTCCTTTTCCTTTTTCTTCTTCAGGACAGAACAATTAGCCATCATATGACCAGCTTTCTTACAAGAGTAACAAGTGAGACCAGAATATTTCACCTTCAACTGTTTCCCTTCATCCTTACTCTTGTCACTAGTCCCAGCTTTAATTTCTGGTTTTCCCTGGTTATCCCTGCTTCTCAGTTGGAAACTCTTATTCGGGGTAAACTGAACCTTATGAGTTAAAGAAAACTCATCTGCTAGTCTAGCAGACTCCTGCATAGTGGCAGCAACATTTCCATCTGAATACATATTTATGTCATCAGGGCCTTTTGAATTCTTCAATTAAAACCAACTCTATCAAGCTGTTAAAATCATCCTTTACATTTTTATATGTGCACCAGCGGTCAAAACACACAAACTTCTTATAAGCAATTTCCATACGTCTGATTCACAGATTTCCTCAAATTTCTAAACATTTGTCTATAAGTTTCTGGAACCAACTTATAAGCTTTCAGCACAGCCTGTTTCACAATGTCATAATTAGCTGCATTTTCAATTCATATGGTAGAATAAACTTGTTGAGCCTTACCCTTAATTATACTTTGTAACAAAAGAGTCCAGCTTCCTTTCGGCCACTTTTGACTTTCAGCCACTTTCTCAAAAGGCTGGAAGTATTTACCAAACTCAGTCTCATCAAATGGAGGGACCAATTTAACTTCTTGGCTGGCAATAAATGGTACAACCAACTCCTTTGAGGCAGCAACTTCTTTCCCGAGCCTTAACTTAGCCTTAAAGCCTCTGTCTTTCTCCTTCTTCCCTCTGTGTTTCTGCTTCCTCAGCTTCAGAACGCATTTTTTACTGCCTCTTCCCTCTGTTTGGCTGCCTCTCTGGCATCAAACCACCTCTGTCTCTCTTTCTCTTCAGCCTCTAATTTAAGTACATGAACCTTCAATTGTTCCGGTCCTAACTGGATCTCCTCCTTACTCACGGGAAAACTCGAACATCTCCTTATCAAACAACTTCATAGATATATAGTGCTCAACTATTTTCCTCTGAATTTCTGGCTTTCATATAGCCCCCCTGTGGCGGCTGCAATTTCCAGCTGCACCATCAACCGGCCATATTAAAGTGTCCTGTAGCCGCCCATCCTCCTGATAATCTGGTAAACGACTAAGCTGTTGCATTACACCATCTACCTAAGTAGATGGGGCTGGATAATTGGGTCATGCCATTCTGCTACAGCCAGAAGGACGATCTCTGGAGCTACTTCATTTATGCCGTATCTTTTTAAGGAGAGGAAAGTTTTCTCTCCCCTGCAATTTACTATGGACTGGCCAGCATCCAATATAAGCCTACAGTCAGGAGCTGAGTGGTGTCTCTTGGTTTGAGGAGTATTTCTCTATGTTGTTCGAACCCAGTTCTGTTCTCTTTAGCTGATTCAGGTTTAGACTCGAGAACAGTTCTGTTGAGTTTATAAACATTTTGGGAAATAAAACCCCTATTTTGTTCACCCTTACCTGCTCTCCCAGTTTTACATTCACAGATTCTTAACTCCTTAAGGTTCAGCCCATTATCAATAGTAAGCAATTCATGCTTTTTGGCTTTTCCTAATGCCTCAGGGGTTGTCACATTCAGAAATTTATCAATATCCATTACAGCTGATTTCCACACACAACTAAATCAAAAAGGATCTCCCCAATCAAATCGATAATTAATCGATCAATACGCCCCCAAATTTGTTCATATCCAGGACGCAGGCCCCAATTTTGTTATGAAGCATAATGCTTTAGAAACAAACCAGCAGCAATAGACTGCACCTGGAGACTGGTTTTCATGTTAAAACCACTAGCTTTATTAGTAACTACTTTTAATATTGCAACTTAAACAAGTTAAACAAAAGTGAAGTGATATGTGTATAAACGTGTGTGTAAATATAACTCCCAAACTATTGAGCTCAGGGGAAACAAGGCTTGGATGGTAAAGTATGAAAGTTCAGTTCAACCACAGAATAGTTGATGAGACGCAGATATTTGTAATGCTAAGGCAATTATGTCGAATTCCACAGGTTCCAAGGTGGTAAAACGCGAGAACAGTTCCTGTAGATTTCATCCATCATTCCAAATCCACATACGAATTATCACCGAAAGTGACTTGTCACAAGGGGTATCGTCTTCCAGTGAATTACCCCACTTCACCCAGCAAGGGTTAACACATCAGTGGTCTTCACAGGATACCCCAAATCAGATCCACTCCTACGGATCAAACAAGGTGACAACAACATTCGATTTTCCTCCTTCTTCTCCATCTGACTCTGTGTCCTCGGTTAAAACTATACAAGCTACAAGCTGCAAGTCAGACTGATTTGCCTTCTTAATCTCTCTCTCTCTCTTAAAATGACAGTCCACAGCAAACGAAACCTAGGGAATCATAACAACAGTCACTCCCCATTGTGAACTGACTGGTGTTCCAGTAGTTGGAATGACTGAGTGAATCCCTTTCCACAGACTGAGCAGGTGAACGGCCTCTCCACAGTGTGAACTCGCTGATGTTTCTGTAGGGTGAATGACTGAGTGAATCCCTTTCCACAGACTGAGCAGGTGAATGGCCTCTCCCCAGTGTGAACTCGCTGATGTCTCTGTAAGGTGGAAGAGTCAGTGAATCTCTTCCCACAGACTGAGCAGGTGAACGGCTTTTCCCCAGTGTGAACTCTCTGATGTACCTTCAGTTTAGATGAGGTAGTGAATCCCTTCCCGCACCATGCGCATGTACACATCCTCTCCCCAGTGTGAACTTGCTGGTGGACCAGCAGGTTGGATGACTGAGTGAATCCCTTTCCACAGACTGAGCAGGTGAATGGCTTCTCCCCAGTGTGAACTCGTTGATGACTCTGTAGGGTAGATGAATCAGTGAAACGTTTCCCACATTCTGAGCAGGTGAATGGCTTCTCCCTGGTGTGAACTCGCTGATGTCTCTGCAGGGTGGAATAGTCAGTGAATCTCTTCCCACATTCTGAGCAGGTGAACGGTTTCTCCCCAGTGTGAACTCACTGATGCACCAGTAGGTAGGATGAATCAGTGAATCTCTTCCCACATTCTGAGCAGGTGAACGGCTTCTCCCCAGTGTGAATTCGCTGGTGTTTCTGTAGGTGGGATAACTGAGTGAATCTCTTCCCACAGTCTAAGCAGGTGAACGGCCTCTCCCCAGTGTGAACTCGCTGATGACTATGTAGGCGGGATAACCGAGTAAATCTTGTTCCACAGACTGAGCAGGTGAACGGCCTCTCCCCAGTGTGAACTCGCTGGTGACTCTCTAGGTTGGATAACCGAGTAAATCTTGTTCCACAGACTGAGCAGTTGAATGGCTTCTCCCCAGTGTGAACTCTCTGATGACTCTGTAGGTGGGATAACCGAGTGAATCTCTTCCCACATTCTGAGCAGGTGAACGGCCTCTCCCCTGTGTGAACTTGCTGATGTACCAGTAAGGGGGATGACTGAGTGAATCCCTTCCCACAGACTGAGCAGGTGAATGGTCTCTCCCCAGTGTGAACTCGCTGGTGTTTCCATAGGGTGGCAGAGTGAGTGAATCTCTTCTCACAGACTGAGCAGGTGAACGGCCGCTCCCTGGTGTGAACTCGCTGGTGAGCCATTAGGTCAGAAGGCTGAGTGAATCCTTTCCCAGAAATTCAGCAGATGACCAGCCTGTGCCCAGTGTGGTGTGAACTGACTGGTGTGTCCACAGGTGGGAAAACCAACTGAATCCTTTCTCACACACAGAACAGGTGAATGGCCTTGCCCAGTGTGAACTTGCTGATGTACCATCAATTGTGATAACCGAGTGAATCCATTTCCACTGTCTGAGCAGATGAAAGGCCTTTCTCCTGTGTAAAATGACGGGCTTGCCAGTTGGTCAAATGACTGAGTGAATCCCTCCCCACAGTCTGAGCAGGACAATTGAATCTCCTGCTCCACTTCTTAAATATCGAGACAGAAACAAGAAAATTGGCGTGCCATGTTTGAGCTTCCTGGAGACAAATTCCTTCTTGTTTTTAACCTGTAAAAAGATTTACAAAATCCATCAAAGGGTGTAGGACAACATTTCAGATGAGATTACTTGAGTTGCCAAGGTTTGAACTGGTATCACACTGTTACAGTGAGGTTCTACCCATGTTGGACAGAGAAATCATCTCCTGACTGGGCAGAGAGCTGGTATCTGGAATGACCATCAATTCCCCGATGCTCTTCCTGTCTCTGTAAGAATAGAGGGAGACAGAGTAGGAAGGCTTTTTCTCCAGAGGCTTCAGAGAGCAGAGGCTGAGGACGAGCTTCACTCCAAGTGAGGTAAGGCCAGGTAATTTCCTTTAGAAGGAGAACATTTCAAAAGTTGAGGCAACCTATTTGGGTAGGTCATGACAGCTGAGATCGGCCCCGTGGTTTGTTGCTCCTGCAGCTTGTGGGAAAACAGGGATACTTCCAGTGTCCCTGACGACTATGTGTGCAGGAAGTGTGTCCAGCTGCAGCTTCTGACAGACCGCATTGAGCCGCTGGAGCTGCAACTGGATACATACTGGAGCATCCATGATGCTGAGAAAGTCGTGAATAGCACGTTCAGTGAGTTGGCCACACCGCAGGTAAAGACTACACAGGCAGAAAGGGAAGGGGTGGTGATATGCATTTCTGCGGCCGCAAACAAGACTCCAGGATGGTATGTTGCCTCCCTGATGCAAGGGTCAAGGATGTCCCTCAGCGGCTGCAGGACATTCTGAAGTGGGAGGGTGAACAGCCAGTGGTCGTGGTGTACACAGGTACCAATGATATAGGTAAAAAAAAACGGATGAATTTAGGGAGTTAGCAGATAAACTAAAAAGTAGGACCACGTGCTAGTCAGAGTAGAAATAGGAGGATCTTTCAGATGAGTACATAGCTTGAAAAATGGTGCAAGGGGGAGGGATTCAAATTTCTGGAGCATTGGAACCAGTTCTGGGGAAGGTGGGACTGAAGCAAACAGGACGGTCTGGACCTGGGCTGGACTGGAACCAATGTCCTAGGGGGAGTGTTTGCTACTGCTGTTCAGGAGGATTTAGACTAATGTGGCAGGGGCAGAGAGACAGAGGGGTGTAAAATGAGGGTAGAAGCAAAAAGTAGTAAGGTGGAAAGTAAAAGTGGCAGGCAGGCAAATCCAGGACAAAAATCAAAAAGGGTCACTTTTCAACATAATTGTATAAGGGCTAAGAGTGTTGTAAAAACAAGCCTGAAGGTTTTGTGTGTCAATGCAAGGGGCATTCATAACAAGGTAGATGAATTGAATGTGCAGATAGTTATTAATGAATATGATATAGTTGGAATCATAGAGACATGGCTCCAGGGTGACCAAGGATAGGAGCTCAACATCCAAGGATATTCAATAATCAGGAGGGATAGACGGGAAAGAAAAGGAGATGGGGAAGTGTTGCTGGTTAGAGAGGAGATTAACGCAATAGAAAGGAAGGATATTAGCCTGGAGGATGTGGAATCGATATGGGTAGAGCTGCATAACACTCAGGGGCAGAAAACGCTGGTGGGAGTTGTGTACAGGCCACCTAACAGGAGTAGTGAGGTTGGGGATGGCATTAAACAGGAAATTAGAAATGCGTGCAATAAAGGAACAGCAGTTATAATGGGTGACTTCAATCTACATATAGATTGGGTGAACCAAATTGGTAAGAGTGCTGAGGAAGAGGATTTCTTGGAATGTATGCAGGATAGTTTTCTGAACCAACATATCGAGGAACCAACTAGAGAGCAAGCCATTCTAGACTGGGTATTGAGCAATGAGGAAGGGTTAGCAATCTTGTCGTGCGAGGCCCCTTGGTAAAAGTGACCATAATATGGTGGAATTCCTCATTAACATAGAGAGTGACATAGTTAATTCAGAAACAAAGGTTCTGAACTTAAAGAAGGGTAACTTTGAAGGTATGAGACGTGAATTAGCTAAGATAGATTGGCAAGCGATACTTAAAGGGTTGACAGTGGATATGCAATGGCAAGCATTTAAAGATCGCATGGATGAACTACAACAATTGTTCATCCCAGTTTGGTAAAAGAATAAACCAGGGAAGGTAGTGCACCCGAGGCTGACAAGGGAAATTAGGGATAGTAAAATAGCCAGAAAAAGTGGCACAGCTGAGGACTGGGAGAAATTCAGAGCCCAGAAGAGGAGGACAAAGGGCTTAATAAGGAAAGGGAAAAAAGATTATGCGAGAAAGCTGGCAGGGAACATAAAAACTGACTGTAAAAGCTTTTATATATATATGAAAAGAAAAAGACTGGTTAAGATAAATTTAGGTCCCTTATAGTCCGAAGCAGGTGAATTGATCATGGGGAACAAGGACATAGCAGACCAACTGAATAACTGCTTTGGTTCTGGCTTCACTAAGGAGGACGTAAATAATCTTCCGGAAATAGTAGGGGACCGAGGGTCTAGTGATATGGAGGAACTGAGGGAAATACTTGTTAGTAGGGAAGTGGTGTTGGGTAAATTGAAGGGATTAAAGGCAGATATATCCCTAGGGTCAAATGGACTGCATCCCAGAGTGCTTAAGGAAGTAGCCCAAGAAATAGTATACGCATTAGTGATAATTTTTCAAAACTCTTTAGATTCTGGATTAGTTCCTGAGGATTGGAGGGTGGCTAATGTAACCACACTTTTTAAAAAGGGAGGGAGAGAGAAACCGGGGAATTATAGACTAGTTAGCCTGACATCGGTGGTGGGGAAAATGCTAGAGTCAGTTATCAAAGATGTGATAACAGCACATTTGGAAAGCGGTGAAATCATCAGACAAAGTCAGCATGGATTTGTGAAAGGAAAATCATGCCTGACGAATCTTATACAATTTTTTAAGGATGTAACTAGTAGAGTGGATAGGGGAGAACCAGTGGATGTGGTATATTTGGATTGTCAAAAGACTTTTGACCAGGTCCCACACAGGAGATTAGTGTGCAAACTTAAAGCACACGTTATTGGGGGTATGGTATTGATGTGGATAGAGAATTGGTTGGCAGACAGGAAGTAATATGTGGGAATAAACAGGACCTTTTCAGAATGGCAGGCAGTGACTAGTGGGGTACCACAAGGCTCAGTGCTGGGACCCCAGTTGCTTACAATATATATTAATGATTTAGACAAGAGAATTAAACGCAGCATCTCCAAGTTTCCGGATAACACGAAGCTGGGTGGCAGTGTTAGCTGTGAGGAGGATGCAAAGAGAATGCAGGGTGACTGGGATAGGTTAGGTGAGTGGGCAAATTCATGGCAGATGCAATTTAGTGTGGATAAATGTGAGGATATCCATTTTGGTGGCAAGAACAGGAAAACAGATTATTATCTGAATGGTGTTTGATTAGGAAAAGGGGAGGTGCAACGAGACCTGGGTGTCATTGTACACCAGTCATTGAAAGTGGGCATGCAGGTACAGCAGGCGGTGAAAAAGGTGAATGGTATGTTGGCATTCATAGCAAGAGGATTCAAATACAGGAGCAGGAAGGTTCTACTGCAGTTGTACAAGGCCTTGGTGAGACCACACCTGGAGTATTGTGTGCAGTTTTGGTCCCCTACTCTGAGGAAAGACATTCTTGCCATAGAGGGAGTACAAAGAACGTTCACCAGATTGATTCCTGGGATGGCAGGACATTCATATGAAGAAAGACTGGATCGACTAGGCTTATACTCACTGGAATTTAGAAGATTGAGGGGTATCTTATTGAAATGAATTAAATTCTAAAGGGATTGGACAAGCTAGATCTAGGAACATTGTTCTCAATGTTGGGGAAGTCCAGAACGAGGGGTCACAGATTAAGGATAAAGGGGAAGCCTTTTAGGACCGAGATGAAGAGAAACTTCTTCTGAATCGGTGGATTTCTCTGTCACAGGAAACAGTTGAGGCCAGTTCATTGTCTATATTTAAGAGGGAGTTAGATATGGCCCTTGTGGGTAAAGGGATCAAGGGGTTTGGAGAGAAAACAGGTACAGGGTTCTGAGTGGGATGATCAGCCATGATCATACTGAATAGCGGTGCAGGTTCGAAGGGCCGAATGGCCTACTCCTGCACCTATTTTCTATGTTTCTAAGTAATGGGGCATTTCTGCCGTCTCCAATATGTGATCTGGCTCAGTTTGACTCTCTCCATTAGTATTATTCCCTGTTCCTGCTGAGCTGCATGGGTGCCTGGCCCCACAGTAACTGAAACAGTCTCACACAAATAGTCTTTCTTGACATGCAGCTGCGGTCTTCTTTTATGTTTTATTAACTTAAAGTGCTACAGTTTTAATGCCATATAAGAAATTTCTGCTGAGATGAATGTTTGGTCCGCAGCTGTTAAAAGGACTTGAGTGAATTTTTGTATTTTGTAATTTTGTTCTTGTCATAGTCATAGAAAATTTCAACACAGAAACAGACCCTTTGGGCCATCCAGTTTGTGCTGAACTATTTAAACTGTCCACTCCCACACCCCTACCATCCAGGTACCAACACAAACCTCTTAAATGTTGAAGTCGAGCTCGCATGGACCACTTGTGCTGGCTGCTCATTCCACACCCGGATGACCATCTGTGTGAAGAAGTTTCCCCTCATGTTCACCTTTCACCCTTAACCCATGGCCTCTGGTTGTTGTCCCACCCTATCTCAGTGGAGAAAGCCAGCTTGCATTTACACTATCTATGCCCCTCTATCACAATCAAATCTCCCCTCAATCTTCTACATTCCAAGGAATAAAGTCCTGACCCATTCAATCCTTCCTTATAACCCAAGTCCTCCGTATCTGGCAACATCCTTGTGAATTTTCTCTGAACTCTCTGAACCTCTTTTACATCTTTCCTGTAGGTAGGTGACCTGAATTGCACACAATACTTCAAATTAGGCCTCAGCAACATCTTCTACAAGTCAACATAACATCCATCTATTGTTGTCAGTATTTTGATTCATGAAGGGCAATGGGCTGAAATCTTTCATTCCATCCCTATCTACCTGTGATACCACTTTCAGTGAATTAAGGACTTGTATTCCCAGGTCCTTTTCTTCTACAACACTCCTCCATGCCCGACCAGTCACTGTGAAAGACCTCCCTTGGTAGGTCAGACCAAAGTGCAACAACTCACACTTGTCTGCATTAAATTCCATTTTCCATTTCTCAAACCATTTTCCAGCTGGTCCAGATCGCACTGCAAGCCATGATAGTCTTCCTCGCTGTCCACTACACCACCAGTCTTGGTGGTCATAAATCTGCTAATCCAGTTAACCACACTATCATCCAGATTACTGATATAGATGACAAACAACAACAGATCCAGCACTGATCCCCGTGGCAACCACTAGTCACAGGCCTCCAGTCAGAGAGGCAACCATCTGCTACCACACTCTGGCTTCTGCCAAAGACAGTGTCTCATCCAATTTACTGTCTCATCTTGAATGCTGAATGACTGAACCTTCCTGACCAACCTCCCATATGAGACTTTGTCAAGTGCCTTGCTGACGTCCATGTAGACAACATCCACTGCCTTGCCTTCATCCACTTTCCTGATAACTTCCTCGAGAGACTCTATAAGATTGGTTAGACATGACCTACCATGCACAAAGCCATGCTGTCTATCCTTAATCAGCCCACATCTATCCAAATACTTGTATATCCGGTTCCTGCACATAATGTCACTACTGATGTCAAGATCACCAATGTACAATTTCCTAGTTTATTTTTAGAGACTTTCTTGAACAGCGGAACAACATTGGCTGTCCCCCAATCCTCCAGTACCTCACCTGTCACTGAGGATTATTTAAATATTTCTGCTTGTGCCCTGACAGTTTCTGCATTTGTCCTCCGCAGAGTCCCAGGGAACAACCTGTCAGGCCTTGGAGATTGATCCACGCTAATTTGCCTTAAGACAGCAAACAGCTCCACTTCTGTCATCTGCACAAGGTCCATGAAGTTGTTGCTGCTTTGCCTCACTTCTATAGACTCTGTGTCCATCTCCTGAGTAAATAAGAATGCACAAAAAAATCTCCCCAAGTCTATGTTATCCCTTCATATGGACTACCATTCTGATCTTGCAGAGGATTATTTTTTTCCCTTGCATTCTTTTTGCTCTTAACATATCTGCAGAATCCCTGAGGATTCTCCTTCACCTTGTCTGCTGGAGAAACCTCATGCCTTCTTTTATTTCTTTCATAAGTGTTCACTTGAATTTCCTGTATTTCATAAGAACCCCATTTGTTCCTCTCTGCCTGTACCTGGTATGCACCTCCTTTTTATTGATCTGGGAGAGGAAAGCCAAAGGGGTGATAGAGCTGCATGGTGGGAGGTGGGGGTAAGGAGGGTTAAACTAAAGTTGCAGGGGGAATGGGAGCCTGAATAACAGAACAGATAGTGGTGGGGTTGTGGAGACAGTTGTTGTTCAGTCCTCAGACAAAGTCAGGAATGAAAAAGTTGAGCATGGTGCAGTGAATATGCTGAGCCCTGTATATTTCAATACAAGGAGCAGCGTAGGAAAGGTGGATGTGTTCAGCGATGGATCAACACCTGGAATTATGACACTAGAATCTGGCAACAGTGGAATGGGACAGGCTGCTTTATGGCAAAGGTGTGCTTGGTAAATGGGAGGCCTTCAAAGCAAAATTTTGAAAGTAGTAAGCGGGTATGTCAGAATCAAAGGTAAAGATAGAAACTGTAGGGAAACTTGGATTTCAAGAGATATTGAGATTCTGGTGAAGCACAAAATGGAATTGCATAAAAGGGATCGACAGGCAGTTTCTTATGGAGTATAAGAAATGCAAGAGGACACATAAGAAATAAATCAGGATGGCTAAAAGATGGCATGAGGTTGCCGTCACAGAAAAGATGAAGGATAATCCTCAGGGATTCTAGTGATAGATTAAGAGCAAAAGGATTGCAAGGCACAAAGTTGATTCTCTGGAAGACCAGAAAGGGAATCGACGTGTGGAACGAAAGCAGATGGGGGAGATCTTAAATATTTTTTAATCTCTGTTTACTCAGGAGATGCTCAAAGGGTCTATGGGAGTGTCGAAAAGCAGCATTAAAATCGTGGACCCTGTACAGATTAAAGAAGAAAAATTATTTTGCTGTTCAACGTAGAACATAGAAATCTACAGCATGTTCCAGGCCATTCAGCCTACAATGTTGTGCCAACCATGTAACTTACTCTAGAAACTCCGTAGAATTTCCGTAGTGCATAGACCTCTATTTTTCTAAGCTCCATATTCCTATCTATAAGGCTGTTAAAAGACCCTATTGTATCTGCATTGACCACCGCTGCTGGCAGCGCATTCCACACACACTCACCACTCTCTGTGTAAAACAGACATCCCCTTGATATCTATTTCCAAGCACCTTGACACTATGCCCCCTCATGTTAGCCATTTCAACACTGAGAAAAAACCTCTGGCTATCAATATGATGAATGCCCCTCATCATCTTATACACCTAACAAAGGCTCTAAACATAAACAAGGAAATTATACATTGCTTTGAGGATTAGTTAGTACAGAAGTTAGTTTTTTTCACACAGAGAGTGGTGTGCGTGGAGTGGGCTGCCAGCAGCGGTGCTGGAGGCAGAAATAAAAGGGTCTTTTTAGAGACTCCTGGATGGATACATGGATCTTAGAAAATTAGAGGACTATGGGTAAGCCTAAGTAGTTCTAATTACCTTAGAACTATGTTTGGCACAGCTTTGTGGGCCAAAAGGCCTGTATTGTGCTGTAGGTTTCCTGTGTTTCTGTGTAGACAAAATATAAGGGCATAGAACGGGTAAATTCAAGCAGGGTTTTTCAACTGATATTAAGTGCTGCAACAACCAGAGGGGATGGATAAGTGAGGAGGTGAAAATTTATGGGGAACATGAGGAAAACCTCTTCACTGAATTGGCCGTGACAGTGTGGAATGAGATGCCAGCACAAGTGGTGCATACTAGCTCGCTTTCACCATTTAAAAGAAGTTTGGATGGGAGCCTGGATGGTAGGTGTATGGAGGGCGATGGTCCCGGTGCAGGTAGTTGCATTAGACAGCTTGAATGTTTTTTCAGCATTGACTAGATGGGACAAATTGCCTGTTTCTGTACTAAACTTCTCCATGTTTCTGTGACGGAGAAGCTGGCCAAAATAGTTTGGAAGGGAAAAGGTAGGAGTGACAACGGAGCAGCAATGGCTGGAGTTTCTGGAAGCAATTCAAGAGCTGAGTGTTAGATACATTCCAAAGAACTGGAAGCATTTGAAAGGCAGGAGGACACAACTGGGGCTAAAATGAGAAGCCAAATCCAACATAAAAGTCAAAAAGAGAGCAAACAGAAGAGCAAGAACTATTGGGAAGCTTTTAGAAACCAACAGAAGATGACTAAACAAAAAGTCAGATGAGCTCAGGGTGTGGAATCATGATATTGTAGTCATTAATGGATCTTGGTAGCACCCAACAGTCTGAGGCATTTAGGGGAACAAAATATCCGAAGTCGCAAGATCTCTTGAAAACCAAGGTTCCCTGCACCATTTACCTTATAACTTGTATTTTGGCAGGCACATACAAACTCTGCACCCTCACTTCTGAAGAACTCCCACTTACTCTTACTCTTTTGCTGGAAAAACAGCCTGTCCCAATCCACAATTGCCAGATCTTACTGATACCATCAGAATTGACCTTTCTCCAATTTAGAATCTCAACCCATTGTCCAGCCCTCTCTTTTTCCATATTTACTTTGAATCTTATGTTATTACGATCGCTAGATACAAAGTGTTTCCAAACACTAATTTCAGTCACTAACACTGGATCATTTCCTAACAGCTTATTGCACACTTCTACATTGGGAATTCTACACCCTGATTAAGGGCACATTTGAAAAACTCTACCCCATTTAGTCCTTTTACAGTATGGGAGTTCCACTCAATATATAAAAAGTTATAATCACTTACTATATCAACCTTTGTTTCTTAGCACAGTCTGTGATCTCTATAAAGTTTGTTCCTCTAAATCTCTTGTAGTGTTGGGTGCAACCAAGTCCCGAAAATGGCTACAATATCATAATTCCCTGTCCTGAGCTCATTGGGCGTTCCTCGGATGCTTCTTGCATTGTGATATACACAGCTCAGCACAGTCATCGCACCACGCTCAACCTTTTGTCTGCTGACTCTATCTGAGGTCTGAACAACGTCTGTCTGGGTGTCAAGAAAGCAGCCTCTCCCTCAATGTCACAAAAGCAAGGGAACTGGTTGTGGACTACAGAAGGAATGTAGCCAGGTTAACCCCTATTGAAATCAATGGATCTGGGGTTGAGAGTGTGAACAGCTTTAAGTTCCTTGGCATAAACATCACCGAGGATCTCATGTGGTCTGTACATACATGTGGCTGTGTGGTAGGTGGCCGTGCGCCTTTTTCACGTCAGATGGTTGAAGAAGTTTGGTATGGGTCCAAAATCCTAAGAACTTTCGACAGGGGCACAATTGAGAGTGTCCTGACTGGCTGCATCGCTGCCTGGTATGGGTACTGTACTTCCCTCAATTGCAGGACTCTGCAGAGAGTGGTGTGGACAGCCCAGTGCATATGCAGATATGAACTTCTCACTATTCAGGACATTGACAAAAACAGGTGTGTAAAAAGGATCATTGGGGACCAGAGTCACCCCAACCACAAACTGTTCCAGCTGCTACCATCTGGGAAACGGTACCACAGCCTGAAAGCCCGGACCAACAGGCCCAGGGACAGCTTCTTCCACCAGGCCCTCTGATTGATTAATTCATGCTGATACAATTGTACTTTTATTTATCCTGACTGTCCTGTTGTACATACTATTTATTATAAACTATTATAAATTTCACATTGCACATTTAGACAGAGAAGTAACATAAAGATTTCTACAACTCGTGTACGAAGAATGTAAGTAATAAAGTCAATTCAATTCAATTCACCCTCTCCACTATCTGTTCTGTCATTCTGGCTCCAATCCTCCCTGCAACTTTAGTTTAATCACACCCCACAGGGGAGCACCAGCAAGCCTTGCCACTAGGATATTCGTCCCTTTCTAGTTCTGTTCCCCGAACTAACAAATCCCCTATCACCCCCTTTGACTTTCCTCTGCCAGGTAATTCCCCCCCAACAGTTTCTAATGTGGTCCACCTGTTGCTGTGTGGGATAATTCCCCTTCCTGACTCTCACCCAGTTTCCTGTGTCCTGCACCCTGGGTACAACTCACCTCTCTGCACGTCATACCTATCACACCCCCTGACGCTTGGATGATGCGGAATTCATCCATTTCCAGCTCAAACTCCTTAATGTGCAGCTGGATATACACCTTCTACGTGAGGGCATCAGGGACACTGGAGGTCTCCCCGCCTTTCCACCAATATCCCCTCTAATTTGTAATGTCCAGTGTGTGCAAAAACCTTGTACTGTACAATTTTTACCCAGTGACAACAACATGTGCAAACTGAATTTTATATAGAGAGATATCCATTTCAACAGTGAGCAAATCACTGTCAGTAAGAACTTTAATCTCCTCTGGGCTTGATTGAGTTCATCTGCACTCTCATACAACCTATGTAACAGGTTAATGAAGGATTTACTCGCCACAGCTTTTGCAAACCACCTATTTGTGATTTTCTTGCTAAATGATGCTTTAAATTTCAAATTTCCAAATATCACTCCACTTCTTCCCACTTGAAAATTCTCCAGCAACAATACGGACAGTATTGTACATAAGTATTTCCCCTGAAGTCTCACCCAGGTGACTGACAGTGGTGAACTCAGTGATGGTAATGCCAGGGAATACTGCCTTTAAGGGCAGTAGTCTGTCTCCCTGGAGTCTGGCACATTTGTGATGTGAAAGCTACTTGTTGGCCAGGGCAAAGGTGTTTGATATCATTATGTAGCCAGACAGAATTGGTGGAAGCATGTTCTCACTGGTAGAAAAGTGCAGACCGAGAGGAGGTAGAACAAGAAACACAAACAAAATGCTGGAGGAACTCAGCAGGCCAGGCAGTATCTATGGAAAAGAGTACTAATGCTGAATTCCTCCAGCAATTTGTGTGTGTACCTCGGATTTCCAGCATCTGCAGATTTCCTCTTTGTGATTGGAGGTAGAACACAGATGATTTTCTCATCTGGTGATGTAAAAGATTTTAGAGCCATAGAATAGAACACTACAGCACAGTACAGGCCCTTCAGCCCTCCATGTTGTGCCAATCCATATAAACCTTAAAAAAAAGAACTAAACCCACACTACCCCGTAACACTCCATTTTTCTTTCATCCATGTGCCCGTCCAAGAGGTTGTTAAATACCCCTAATGTTGTAGCCTCCACCACCACCCCTGGCAAGTCATTCCAGTCACTCACAACCCTCTGTGTAAAAAAAACTTACCCCTAATGTCTCCCCTAAACTTCCCTCACTTAATTTTGTACATATGCCCTCTGGAGTTTGCTACTGGTGCCCTGGGAAACAGGTACTGACTATCCACCCTGTCTATGCCTCTCATAATCTTTTAGCCCTCTATCAAGTTCTAGACCTTTCACATTATTGCATATTTCATAAAGATTGAAACAGAATGGGCTGAAACACACTGTTCATAAGTGCTGGCGTTCAGTCCACTTCGTGCATTGACTCATAACATTTCTTGGGTGTATGCTTGTCAGAAACACATCCAACAGATTTCCCATCAGAAGTGCAGGTAAATTCTGGACCTGATTTCAATGAACCACTGAGCACTCTGAAAAAAAAAGTTGCTGCAGAGGCCGATTTCTCCCCTGTGCTTTTATTTTTATTTTATTAAATAAACATTATCTTGGATCTCTTAATCTTAATTCACATTTAATGTAGGATTAACCTTTCTGCATTTGGATAACTACAATTGTTGTTCTTTTCTTTCGAAAAATGCAGTCACATCATAATACTATTCAAACTTCAGACCAAAAGTCTTCTTTATCCCCCTTTTATTTTTTCCCAGGAAAAAAAGTCTATAACCTTTTTGCTATTTAAAATTGGTAACATTCATGCTGTTGTTTAAAATTAAATTGCTTAACTCCCTGAAGCAAACTTGTAAGTTCACTAGCTAATAAAGAATTGAACAAAGAGGATTGTATATCTTACACACAAAGCAGCATAATATCAATGCTCCTACATCATAAACTGGGAGACGGATGTACACATCCCAACCTTATTAGGTATTTGTACTCAATTTTTCCCACAGATGGTGAACTGCTAATCTTGGCTGGTTCATCAGGCACAGCATGGAGTGGATCTGAAGGGAGGTGGGGTGGTTTGTGTATTTGCGGCAGTGCTGGGAGGAAAAATCAGCATGAATGATGAATGTCTTTAATGTCCCTTCCTATAAAATGCTCTACAAATGTTTCACGCTAATTTGACCTTGAGCTTTTTTTTAATCATATTACACTGTAGTCATGATTACTTAGAATTTCAACATCTCTTTTCCAGCGAAAATAATAAGTGGGAAGGGGTATAATTTTAAAGATCGTTTATATTCAGTTTAATCTACCCCGTTCTAATGAAATGTTTATTCAGTTATTCATGCTACTGACAAGGCTCCGAATAAACCAAATGAGGACCAATAGGTGTGGTCCATTCTTACCAGTTCAATGGCATAATTTTAAACTCACTTCTCCATGTCTTCACATTTAGGAGCAGAATCACAAGAAGAGGTGGCAAATGACCAGGGAAGCTTCACACAGAATCACAGAACAATTATTATAAAATTATTGTTGGCATGAATGGAGATCATCAACCAGATCTATCCTCTCAATTCCAATCCTTTTCTCTTGCCCTGCATCACTGCAAAAATTCCCTCTCATTTCCTTTCCAATTCTATTTGAAAGTACCGTCTTAGTCTTCGACAGTACTGTCCTGGGGATATCCAGTAACTGTGCTCTGGAAGTCCAATCCAAAGTAGAATTTTTGCTAATCTACAATGCTAGCACTGCACCTCACCATACTTTATATCCGGTAATTTAGCCAAGATTGCGATTTTCTAATCACAGAAAAGACTAAGTACTGATTTAAAACAAAGGCTAAGGTTTAATCTTTCATCTTATGCTGATGATCATCTAATGTTATACTGCTTTTCCATATACATATATATATAAATAGATAGATAGATAAATAAATAAATAAATAAATAAGGAGTGACGGATAAGTTTGTGGCCTAAGGTAGAAGAAGTCAATTTTAGAAAATCTAGCACATCTATTTTTCAGCATAGTCCACTCCTACGTTTACACACTTAGTCCAGCGGTCGTGTAACATACGAATCTTGGACCTCCAGAGAGTGTCCACAGATGGGTGATTGATAAGTTTTGTTCCCTTTCTCCGAGTTCCTAATCCTTGCATTTAGATAGCTGGAGCTCAGCTCTGTCTGAGAGATCCATCGGTTCCCATTCCCTCATCAGCCGGAAGCTCCCCGGGGCCCGTGTACGGATCGTGGGGCTGAGAGAGAGGGAAGAGGACAGGACTGTCTCGGGGTTGAGAGAGAGGGAAGAGGACAGGACTGTCTCGGGGTTGAGAGAGAGGGAAGAGGACAGGACTGTCTCGGGGTTGCTGCCCACGGTCTCCGAAATTCAGAGGAATTATCCCGAAGTCGGTGTTTAAGATAAAAACACGGAGAATCGCTCTTACCTGCAACCGACATTTTCAAGACCTTGTCTCCTGGGCGCATGTGTGATACTCGGGGACGTCGTCAGTCTGACGCCTGCGCAGTTCATCAGCGCTTCAGTGCCTGATAAGAATTATTCTGGCAGGGCCTTTTGGGTAATACCGGTGCCATTAAACAGTTCTTGAAGCACCGGTTCAATGTCCATATCTCATTTTTTTCGGGTATATAGAACAAATCTGCAGCTTTTTTAACGCAGGAAGCGGCTCACATAAACAATATACTCAATATCAACGTGTATTTAATGCCAAAGTAAAATGTGGATATAAAACACAAGAGATTCTGCACTGGCTGGACATACAGAGACGCAAACACACAAAATGCTGGAGGAGCTCTGCAGTTCAGGTAGCAACTAAGCAGCGGAGTCCACAGTCTAGGCATGCTGAAGAGGCTCGGTCTAAAAGTTGTTTATTTATTCCTCTCCACAATTGCTGCCTGAACTTTTGATTTCCACGAGTATTTTGCAGAAACTAACCATCTTTTTTTTTTCGGTCAACCAGTTTCCAAATTTTTCTGATCTTCCTTTTGTAGCCATATCCTGCTGGTCTGATTCCTCCTCCTCCTCGTAAACTCTAGACCCCATCTCTCTCTGGAGACCCAAAGCCCTGATTCAGGATGGCAACTCTTCGGTTTCCGACTCTGGACTCGCTAGTCTGCTGTCAGACTTTAGAGGTGCATTATGTTACAAGACCGCAGATTCGTTTACTGTGAGTGTCGCTTTAAGTGCCTGAGTGAGGAGAGGCTGTCACGTCACACACACCGCGGCAGAGACAGAGAGACAGAGGGGGGAGGAGAGGGAGGGGAGAGAGAGATAGAGGGAGAGGAACGGAGAAAGTGTGAGAGAGACTTCAGCTTGTCACTGCTATGCCCAAAAGATTGGGTTGATCATCGGCACGGAGTGCACAACGGATGTGTGACTGTCACTTCGTATCATCCATATGTGTGGATTTCCCTTACCCGGAATCGGGGTGTTCTGTGGTAACCACTTGAAGACGATATTCCTGTCACTGTCACCTGGTGATATTTCTAAGTGTATTTCGGAACTAATCGACGGATAAGATCTTCGGCGACTGTTATTTCGTTCACCCAGCGTGGAATGTGTGTGGAATTCTTCGTAATTGCCTTCTCTCTACATCTTCGTGTGGATTTACAAATCTCTCCTCTCACTCACTTATTCCGTGGATTACTGAACTTTTCCACTTTACCATCTGAAGACTTTAAGCATTGTTTCCCAAGATTGATAGCTTGTATATACGCACAACAAGGTTAACTTCTATTTATTTCGTTTAATCTTTTATATTTGGAGCCGATACTAATGAAGAGAGTGGTTTTAACATCGAAACCAGACTCCATTAGTGATCTGTTGCTGCTGGTACGTAACAATTGCAACAACCCAGCTGTCTGAGGCACAGTCCTTTAAAATTGGTGAAAATGACACAAAACGTTGAAAAGAGCAGGGAAGAAGGAGTTTAACCAACTTTTTCCAGAGCTCTGAAGAACGTCAAGACCACAGAGAGCTCATCGTCTTATTCAGCATAGAGAAAATCATGCAGGAAATTCATGCAGGTGTATAAGATGATGAGAGGCATTGGTCGTGTGGATAGTCAGAGGCTTTTTCCCAGGGCAGAAACGGCTAACACGAGGGGCAATAGGTTAAGCTGCCTGGAAGTAGGGACAGAGGAGATGTCAGAGCTAAGTTTTCTTCTTTAAGCAAAGAGTGGTGTTTGTGTGGAATGCACTGCCAGCGATGGTGGTAGAAGCGAATACAATAGAGTATTTTAAGAGTCTCTTAGATAGGTACACGGAGCTTAGGAAAATAGGTGGCTATGCGGTAGGGTAATTTTAAAGCAGTTTCTAGTGTAAGTTACATGGTCGGCACAAATTGTGGGCCAAAACATCTATCATGTGTTGTAGATTTCTATGATTCTATAAAATTCAAGAGAAATCTCCTATCTCACGGAGTGGTGACTAGTTGCAACCTGTCATCACAGGGAGAGTGAGAGAAGAACGGCTGGGGTAGATTTTAATATACTGATATGGAACAGAAACATGGGCAGGAAACAGATGGGCCGAGTGGCCACTCTAGTGTACACTGTGAGTGTGGTAGAGACAGTAAGTACCTGAGACAAGGGATTTGATACAAGCTGATTTATCTGTCACAGATCCACAATATTAAACACCAGTCTAGTTTAAGGCTAACATCAGCAGAACAGACTCCTCCAATGCTCAGTGACCAGGGTTCAGTCCTGGGTGCAATGAGCAGCCGCAAGAACTGCAGAATCTGACAGTAACATTCCCTCATGAACCTGCAGCTGCCTTCAGTCACCGTGATGGTTAAACATTTTACACGGAGCTGATTTGAACTTCATCCCTGAAGTGAAGTTGCTGGTGTTGCAGCAGCTGGGATGATTGAGTAAAACTCTTTGCTCACTCCGGACAGAAATGTGGCCACTATTTATTGTGAACTCACCGGAGCATCACAAGGTGGGTTAACTGAATGAGTCTCTTCGCACACACGGAGCAGGTGATCGGCCGCTTCCCAATGCGAAGCTTTTGGTGTATCTGCGATGGCCGACTGAATCCCTTCCAAAATGAGAGCCAGTGAATGACGTCACAGTGCTATCAACGTCATGGCGATGTATCCAATCAGATCACGGACATGGACACGTGTTCGGGCTCTCCTTGCAGCGAGTGGGGCGTTGTCTTCTCCAGCATTTCCGCCTCCACATTCAAGGATCGGCGGCATTCAAGCGCTGGTGAACTGACAGATACAGCGGAACTAACGTGTTGTTGTGTTTGTGAGTCCCATACACAAATCCTTTGAATTTTCTACACTTTTAAAATTTTACGAAGCACGTCAGTGAGTGAAGGACAACAATTCAACTGAGATAATTTTAGTCTTTATGGTGCCTTCTGATAAAAACACTGTCACCACTCAAAACATTTTGAAGGAACAAAGCTTCATGTTTTAACTGGCCACAGTTCCGGCATCAGGCAGAACATCAAACTCTCTGCTTCCCTCTCTGTGTCAAAATGGATCATTCCTCCCCTTCATCAGTCTGTGACTTGGCTCAGTCTGTCTGTCTCCTTCGCATTCTGAGCATGCGCCACACACTGACTGAGATCACATTTTATTTACACGGCTGTGACTAGAGACTTTCTGATTACTATGTCCCTCCTGGCATTTGACGTTGGTAATCTCAGAGTCAGCAATGTTATTGAACATCGGGAGTAGGTGATTAGGCTTTTTCGTTGGAGATCGATAAACTGCCGGTAGTGTGTGGCTGGATGAGTGGGTCGTTTTCAGACTGGAAGGAGGTCGCGTTTGGAGTACCCCAGAGATCAGTCCCTGACCACAGCTGTTCACAGTTTAATGTCCTGGCGGAGGCAGCGAGATGTGAGATGCCCCAATCTGCTGGTGACGCAGAAAGAGTGGAGTTGGGGGAGGGGAGGCTATTCACATGCAATTTCGTAGCTTTGCAATCAGAACATAGAGCAGTGTGGGGCTGCAGTGCCGGGTTCCAATCTGCTAATTAGATTTGCTGACCACACTACATTGATCGGCCGAATCCCAAATAATATCGAGGCAGCCTCCAGAGAAGAAGTCATCACCCCGACACACGTTGAGTTTTTTTTTCCCTTCTCCAGAGAGCCAAGAAACAAAGTAAGAGCATGAAAGTCGTTCAGAGAGAAAAATCAAACTCCCACCCCAACCCCAGCTTAAAAAAAGAACGGCATCCCGATCATCAATCTACAACACCCCCCCCCCCCCCCACCGCACAGAAGGGAACAATAACATCGAGCCCCCGATAAATAAACACTCTACTGCGCACAACTGCGGAGGAGCCGGTGTCACCAGTGTGGCGCCGGCCGCATCGGGAGCAGCGGACACAACGAACGACCCCGGAAGATTCACAGGTGAAGTTTCGCCTCACCTGGAAGGATGTTTGGACAACGGAGAGAGTTCGGCCGTCCGGCCCTTTCACTGTGACACCCCGAACTCCACATCAAATCCGTCCAAACGAATCTGGGTGAAATTTAATGACCAATAAATATAATTCCTCTCAGCGATCAGCTGTCTGAATGATCCCCTGACTCTGAGAGGAAGGGGTATCTATGGTCCACACTGTCAGGGTGTTGAGTTTACCAGGAGACAAAGACTGCAGGGACGAGAGGTTTTCTGTTGACTAATACACTGTGTGTGGACCCCACTGGCAATTCTGGTGTTGTGACCCGAATCGAGACAAACACCACGCTGCCCACTCCACCAACAACACGGCACAGCCGGACACATAACAGGGGACTTTACATCCCACAACACTGGATTCAGTGATGAAACCCGCGATTAATGTTGTTGTCCCACTGAAAAGACCATTAAGGTGCTTTTGAAAGCCAGCGCTCTCCCACAGGTGACGTCACACAGCTCCTCCTCCCACGCGCCTGACGTCACACATGGGCTCCCCACACCGGGATCTGCCCTCACGTGCGCGGTGTCTTACGTCACCCACGCGCTGCTGTGCTCGAGCTTTATCGGTTTAACGGCTGGGCTAATAATCACGTGACCAGCCACTCCACCACCGCTGTTAACAGAAGATTCAGGCGCTGCGCTATTCCCATTGGTGCGAAGCGATGTCAATCACAGGTTACAACCAGTCCCGGAGGCGGACAGGCCGAGTGGGCGTTACCCCGCTGTTCGTCTCCCGCTCGAGCGCCGACCGCCTCCTCAGAGCGGAGAAAACCTCAAAGTAAATGTCCGCTTTCTGATTTATTTCCATTTCCCTCCGAGGGAAGTTGGGGCGTTTGTGAAGCGTCTCCTGCGGCCGGAGTCTGATGTATCGCTGAGAGGTAGGAGGAGACCGCTCGGCCCGTCGGTTTGATGCCGGTTCCCCGGGGAGGATTTTATTGACAGGATGAAGATGGTGAGAGAGGGGGCGGACAGGATGTTTGTCCCGGTGGGGACAGGAGGGGCTCATCTGTGGAAATGTCTGAGCCCACGGTGGTGCCGAGCAGAGGGATTCACCACATTGGGGGCAAACACCGGCAGACTGTTGCCCTGCAAGCTGGGCTAATGGTCCGGGCAAAGTGACAATTATTTGTGTTTTGTTGAGATTGTACCTGGAATTTGGTGTAAAATCCCGCTCCCCACACTAACACGGGTTATACAGACCAAAGAACAAACTGCCGGAGGAACTCAGTGGGTCGGGCAGCATCTGTGGAGGGAAATGGACCGTCAACATTTCGGTCCGAGACCCTCCGTCTGGACTGAGAGTGGACGGGAAATAGTCAGAGAAAAGAGGTGAGGGGTGGGGATGGGGCAAGAGCCGGGGAGTGAGAGGTGGATCCAGGTGAGTGGGAGGTGGGAAGGTGGAAATAGTGACAGGGGTGGGAGGTGAGTGATCGGGGCAACACGAGGCTGCAGAAGATGGAAATTAATTCCACAGAGGATTAACAAAGAGGTTAGAGAGTATTTGTTATAGAGAGTGCAATGAAGATTCACCAGACTGATCCCTGGTGTGGTGGGGTCATCTTATGAAGAAAGATCAAATGTGATAACCCTTTCATTTAGAGAATCGAGGACTGAGAGGTGAACACACTGAAATGCACAACATCATTACCGGTTGAACCAGGGATCTCAGTCTCTGAAACAGGGATCGACTGTGCGGGACTGAAATGAGGGGAAATGTCTCCATTCCGAGGGTGGTGAATGTTTATAAAACCCCTCCACAGAGGGCGGTGAAGACTCAGTGATTGTCCGCACGTAAAACAGAGGCCGGCAGATGTGTGGAGAACGAAGGGATCGAGGAAATGAGGATCGGGCAGAAACACGTGGCTGAGATGGGTGAGCAGCCGCCATCTTGCTGATGGTTAGAGGGGCTGAATTGCCTCCTGCTGTTTCTCACTTGATGTTTCAGTGTTCCTGTCCAGCAAGGCTCTGGAGGAATGTGAATAGAAATTAGTGTTTATAAACACTGAACTGATTTAAATGAAACGTGAACATTTCCTTTTTGCGTCTGAATTATGTTTTGGACCTGGATGGGAATTGAGCCGGTGACTCTGTGACCTGGACGTGGAGGGAAAAGGATCGGGGAAGATATGGTGTGGAAAAATAATCATGTCTCTGGGGTAAATATGGAATAATGTGGGGAATGCGGTGGATGGGTCGGGCAGCATGTGAGGGGTGAGGAGCAGAGTCACCGGTTCAGGAGGGAGTCCCTCCACCCGTCACCTGATCCCGGTTCCTGTTCACGTTTTTCTGCAGATCTGCAGCATCTGCGGGTCACTGTTCTATGTGTACGTGTAGCTTCATCTTTCCCCGTTCAGACAAGTCAGTGAGATCCGGATCTGTCACGTCCTCTCGTTGTGGGTGGACAATGTTTTTTTTCTCTGCAATAGTTTCTGCATGTTTCATTCACTGTTTTGTGGTGCTGAAGTGCAGCCAATGTTTCTGGGTGTCTGACCCGTTTATGTGAGAATTTAGCCTTTTGTATTTCTCTGAGCTTCTCATAAATGTGTAAAGTTTAGTTCAGCTTCACTTCAGAATTTCCAAAGCAACACCCAGTCAGTCAAATTGCTCCACACAATTAAAATAGCTTATTACTTTTTTCTCTATTTTTGTACTATATATATGTATATTCTTATTTTAAATCACAATTTTTCAAAACTATTGTTATGAATTAGGTTCTGCTGCTACCGCAGGGACAAATTTCATGACACATGCCGGTGCTATTAAACCTGATTCTGATATTGATATGGGAGACCAACCACCGGTCACCTGATCCCAGTTACCACAGATCGTAATGTGAGATGGAAGCACTTTCCATATATTTGCTTTCCACAGAAATGACAACAGTTCAGTTTCCTTCTGAGGTTCCAGAGCAGAAGCTCAGTCTGTTTAATATTTCCACACAATTAAAATGGGAAATTTGTTTATTATCATCATGTACTGAGCTACAGTGAAAATCTTGCCTGATGTACCATCCAGACAGATGGATACATTTCAACAGTACATTGAGCTGATATACATCAAAATAATCACTGTAACAAAGCATTATGGCTGCAGAGAAAGTGCAGTGCAGATAGACATATGGTGCAGGGTCACGTCGAGTTACATTGTGAGGTCGAGTCCATTTTATCATTCATTTGGCTTATAACCACAGACAGGAAGCCGTCCTTCAGCCTGGTGTTACGCACTTTAAGGCTTTTGTATCTCTTCCCCGATGGGGGAGCGGGTTTGCAGCAAGAATGTCTGTGGTTGTGAGGATCTTTGAGTACATGGCCTGCTTTCCCGAGGGAGTGGAAGTGTAGGAAGAGTCCATGGAGTGGAGGCTTGTTTCTCTGATGTTCTCTGCAGTTCCTTGCAGTCATGGGCAGAGCAGTAGCCATACAAAGGCGTGAAGTATCGACAAGGAGCTCAGAGACCTCGGCCTTCACCCTGTCTTGTGTAGCTGGATTCTGGACTTCCTGTCAGGTCACCGGCAGGTAGTAAGAGTGGGCTCCATCTCCTCTGTCTCTCTGACCCTCAGGACACATACCCCACACGGGTTGTCTCTTTGGACCCCTCCTTTACTCTCTGTGCACCCATGACTTGTGTTGCCACCCACAGCTCCAATCTGCTATTTAAATTTGCTGACTGCACTACATTGATTGGCCTAATCTGAAATACTGATAACAATCAATCAAATGCCTTCTGACAAGGCTCGGTCCAAACAAACTTTTCACCCTTCTTCAGGAGATTGGTCAGAGGAAAAGCGATAGCAGCAGAGTTCTTACGATAATATCCATCCATTCCCAGAAACCTTCTAAGAGCCTTCTTAGCAGTCAGAATAGGAACTTGAGAAATTGCCTGGACTTTTGCCCGAACAGGAGCCAACTTCCTTTGATGTACAACATAGCCAAGACAGGTCACACTGGCATTGCCCAATTCACTCTTAGCCAAGTTAACTGTAAGGTTGTCCTGGGAAAGCGTGTCAAACAGCTTTTCTACTGCAGAGATATGCTCTTCCCAAGTGTCACTCCCTGTAACTAAGTCATCAATATAGGGATCTGTGTGTTCTCACCCTCGAATTACAAAATCAATCATTCTCTGGGATGTTCCTGGAGCATTTTTCCTTCCAAAAGGCAAAACATTGTTTTCATACAACCCAGATGGTGTCACAAACACAGAAATGTCTCTACCTCTGTCCGTCAATGGAACACACCAATACCCTTTCAACAGATCAATCTTTGTAAGATATTAGCTATTCCAACCTTATCGATGCAATCATCCACCCTAGGGATAGGATAGGCGTCAGTTTTTGTTACTGTATTTACCTTTCTACAATCAGTGCAAAATCTAACACTACCATCAGGTATGGGCACAATAATGCAGGGTGACTCCAATCTCATTTTGAAGGCCTAATAATACCATTCTCCAGCATATACTCAATTCCCTGGTCAGCCAATTTACACTTTTCTACGTTCATGCGAAGTGGGTGTTGTTTAATCGGTTTGGCTTGACCAACATCTACATCATGTACTGTGACCGTGGTTTGCTTGGGAACATCGGGAAATAAATCTTTGTACTTCAGAATTAATTCCTTCAGCTGTTGTTGTTGCTTTGGCTGCAGATGAGCCAACTCGTTATCAATGTTTTCTAGAACAACCGAGTTCATTAGCCTAACTGGGACCATGTTTGGCTTGTGAAAAGTCTCAGAGGAGTCAATTGTTTCATTCTCAGGGTTACCAGTTTCATTTGTTTTGACAACAACACTCACAGATGGTGCCTGCTTGTCAAAAAAGGCTTTATCATATTTATGTGCACCACCTGTGTTAGTTTACGTCAGTCGGGTGTTTTAATAACAGAATTCACATTATTAATTTGAGAGACTATCTCATACGGTCTATTGAATTTCGCCAGAAGTGGATTCGTCAACATAAGGCAAGCACCTTATCCCCCACCCGGTATTTTCTTTCGCGAGCGCTGTTATCAAACCAACATTTTGTTTTGAGAAATCTTTAAGTTTTGTCTCGCTGGACTACAGGCTTGGTGTAGTTTATTTTTGGACTTCAAAACACAGTCTAACAAGTTAACATGTACATCCCCATCAATCCACCGTTCCTTTAACAAGGTCAAAGGGCTCAAATGGAGTAAAGCCCAGTGATTCCTGTACTGACTCTCTTTCTGTGGACGAAAGCAAATATATTCCTTCATCCCAGTCTTCTCCATTTTCAACACAATATGTCTTAATCATTGTTTTGAGGGTAGAATGAAATCTTTCTAAAGCCCCTTCTGGTTCCGGATGGTATGCAAATGATGCAATCTGTTTTGCTCCCAATTCATAAACTACCTGCTTGAATAATGCAGATATACAAATACATCCTTGATCAGACTGTATTTCTTTAGACAAATCGAATAAAGTGAAAATCTTGGTAAGAGCCTTCACCACCGTTTTAGCTTTAATATTTCTGAGAGGCATTGCCTCTGGGAATCTGGATGTAGTACACATAATAGTTAGCAGATACTGATGGCCAGCTTTAGACTTTGGCAATGGGCCAACACAATCCACTATAACTTTGGAAAAGGGTTCACCGAATGCAGGTACAGGCCACTGGGGTGAGCTCATTAGGTTTACCCACAACTTGACAAGTGCCTTTTGGAAACTCTTATTCAGGGTAAACATAACTTCATGAGTTAAAGCAAACTGATCTGCTAATCCAGCAGATTCCTGCGGAGTGGCAGCATCATTTCCATCTAAATACATCTTTATGTCATCAGGGACGCACCTTCGGAATTCTTCAATTAAAACCAACTCTCTCAAGCTGTTAAAATCATCATTTACATGTTCAGATGTGCACCAGTAGTCAATAGACACAAATTTCTCATAAGCAAATTCCGTATGTCTGGTTCACAGATTTCTTCAAATTTCTAAACTTTTGCCTGTCTGCTTCTGGGACCAACCCGTAAGCTTTGAGCACAGCCTGTTTCACTATGTCATAATATGTGGTCATAATACGTGACCATGTGGTTAAGGTGGTGAACTAGCGATCTGAAGGTCATGAGTTTGAGCCTCAGCCGAGGCAGCTTCTGTGTCCTTGAGCAAAGCACTGAACCACACACAGCTCCTGCACATTTATAGCCCAGTGGCGATGATTGGGGCAGCATAAATAAATAAATAATAAGCTGCTTCAGCAACTGTCAAAGCAGAATAGGCTTGCTAAGCCTTCCCCTTAATTACACTTTGTAAGAGAACTTTTCTTTCTGCTTTTCTGCCTCTCCAGCCTGAAACTGCCTCTGCCTTTCCGGAGCCTCCATCTTTAATTGTTCTAACTTCTACTGGAGCTCAAGCTCACGAGGTTTACTTTCAGGAAACTCCAACTCCTCCACTTTAAACACACCCTCAGATACATAATGTTCAGCTATTATCCTCTGCATCTGTGCCCTGCTCATTGTCAATTTCACCTTAGCAAATATTAACACTTTAGCAATACTCAATAACTCAATCCTTCTGGTGTCTTCTAATGCCGGAGACGTTCACACTTCCAGATATCTATCAACATCCATTGCTGCTGATTTTCCACACACAAATAAATCAAAAGGGATTTCCCCAATGAAATCGATATTAAATCAATCCTTAAATTTGTTCCTATCCCAGACACAGGCCCCATTTTGTTACAAACCGTAACGCTTTAGAAACGAACCAGCAGCAACAGACTACTCCCAGTGGCCACACATTTTATTTCCTCGTCCCATTCCCATTCTGATATGTCTATCCATGGCCTCCTCTACTGTCAAAATTAATCCAAACTCAGGTTGGAGGAACGACACCTTATAGACTGGCTGGGTAGCCTGATGGGATGAACATTGACTTTTCTAACTTCCGTTAATGCCCCTCTTCCACTTCTTGCCCCATCACTGACATATTTAATTGTTTGCCTGTTTTCCATGTCTCTCTGGTGCTTCCCCCCACCTTTCTTTCTCCCGAGGCCTCCTGTCCAATGATTCTTTCCCATCTCCAGCTCTGTATCACTTTCCCCAATCACCTTTCCAGCTCTTAGCTTCATCCCACCACCTCTGGTCTTCTCCTATCATTTCGTATTTCACCCTCCCCCCACTACCTTCATATCTCTTAGTATCTTTCCTTTCAGTTAGTCCTGACGAAGGGTCTCAGCCTGAAACATCAACAGTTCTTCTTATAGATACTGCCTGGCCTGCTGTGTTCCACCAGCATTTTGTGTGTGTTGTTTGAATTTCCAGCATCTGCAGATTTCCTCGTGAGTGTTGTGTGTATAAATGTGTATAACTAAAACTCCCAAACTATTGAGCTCGGGGGAAACAAGACTTGGAGTCTTGAGATGGTAAAGTATGAAAGTTCAGTTCAACTACATAATAGGTGATGAGAGAGAGATATTTGTAATCCAGGGTAAATGTTGAGAGAAGGCAATTATGTCATATTCCACAGTTTTCATGGTGGTAAAATGAGACCAACAGTCACTGTAGATTTTATCTGTCATCCTTCCAAATCCACATACTAATTATCACCCGAAGTGACTTGTCATAAGGGGTATCGTCTTAATGAATTACCACACCACAGCCAGGCAATGATTAACACATAAGTGGTCTCCACAGGATACCCCAAATCAGATCCACTCCTATGGATCAAATGAGGTGACAGCCACACATTCAATGTAAGGTGAATCCACCCTTGTGGGCAAAGGAAAGTTCCAAACAGTGACCCTTGGCCACTAGTTCCCTGGTTTCAATCCTTCCATTTTTCCTCCTTCGTCTCTGTCTGACTCTGAGTGTCTGTGTCCTCGGTTAAAACTAAACAAGCTGCACACGATGTAAACAAGCTGCAAGTCAGACTGATTTGCCTTCTTAATCTCTCTCTCTCTCTCTCTTAAAATGACAGTCCACAGCAAACAAAACCTAGGGATTCATAACAATGGCCACTCCCCATTGTGAGCTGACAGGTGTGCCAGTAGGTGGAATGACTGAGTGAATCTTTTCCCACATTCTCAGTGGGTGAACGGCCTCTCCCCAGTGTGAACTCACTGATGACTCTGTAGGGTGAATGACCGAGTGAATCCCTTCCCACAGACTGAGCAGGCGAACGGCTTCTCCCCACTGTGAACTCGCTGGTGACTCCGTAGGTGGGATGAGCGAGTGAATCCCTTCCCACAGACTGAGCAGGTGAACGGCTTCTCCCCAGTGTGAACTCGCTGATGTACCAGTAGGGTAGATGACAGAGTGAATCCCTTCCCACAGACTGAGCAGTTGAACGGCTTCTCCCCACTGTGAACTCGCTGATGACTCTGTAGGTGGAATGGCCGAGTGAATCCCTTCCCACAGACTGAGCAGGTGAACGGCCTCTCCCCAGTATGAACTCGCTGATGACTCCGTAGGTGGGATGACTGAGTGAATCCCTTCCCACAGACTGAGCAGGTGAACGGCTTCTCTCTCCAGAGTGAACTCGATGATGACTCTGCAGGGTGGAAGAGTCAGCGTATCCCTTCCCACAGACTGTGCAGGTGAATGGCTTCTCCCCAGTGTGAACTCGCTGATGTCTCTGTAGTTGGGATGACTGATTAAATCCCTTCCCACATTCCGAGCAGGTGAACGGCTTCTCCCCAGTGTGAACTCGCTGATGTACCAGTAGGGTAGATGACTGTGTAAATCCTTTCCCACAGACTGAGCAGGTGAACGGTTTCTCCCCAGTGTGAACTCGCTGGTGAGCCATTAGGTCAGATGACTGAGTGAATCCTTTCCCAGAAATTCAGCAGATGACCAGCCTCTGCCCAGTGTGGTGTGAACTGACTGGTGTGTCCACAGGTGGGATGACCGACTGAAACCCCTTCTCACACAGAGAACAGTTGAATGGCCTTGCCCAGTGTGAACTTGCTGATGTACCTTCAATTGTGATAACCGAGTGAATCCATTCCCACTGTCTGAGCAGGTGAAAGGCCTTTCTCCTGTGTAAAATGACGGGTTGCCAGTTGGTCAAATGACCGAGTGAATCTCTCCCCACAGTCTGAGCAGGAAGGATGATCGATTGAATCCCTCGCTCCACTTCTTAAATATCTAGACAGAGACAGCAAAACTGTTGTGCCATGTTTGAGCTTCCTGGAGACAAATTCCTTCTCATTTTTAACCTGTAAAAAGATTTACAAAATCCATCAATGGGTGTAGGACAACATTTCTGATAAGATTACATGAGTTGCCAAGGTTTGATCTGGTATCACACTGTTACAGTGAGGTTCTACCCAAGTTGGACAGAGAAATCAACTTCTAACTGGGCAGAGTGCTGGTATCTGGAATGACCATCAATTCTCTGATGCTCTTCCTGTCTCTATAAGAATGGGGCATTCCTGCCGTCTCCCATCTGTGACCTGGCTCAGTCTGACTCTCTCCATTGGTATTATTCCCTGTTCCTGCTGAGCTGCATGGGTGCCTGGCCCCACAGTAACTGAAACACTCTCACACAAATAGTCTTTCTTGACGTGCAGTTGGGATCTTCTTTTATGTATTATTAACTTAAAGTGCCACAGTTTTAACGCCATATAAAAAATTCCTGCTGAAGTGACTGGTTAGTCCACACAGCTGTTAAAAGTACTTAAGAGTGAATTTTTGTATTATTTCAGATTGTTGTCACAATCATAGAAAATTTCAACACAGAAACAGGCCCTTTGGGCCATCTAGTTTGTGCTGAACTATTTAAACAGCCCACTCCCACACCTCTGCCATCCAGGTACCAAACAAACCTCTTAAATGTTGAAATCGAGCTCGCATGCACCACTTGTGCTGGCTGCTCATTCCACAGCCGGATGACCATCTGTGTGAAGAAGTTTCCCCTCATGTTCCCCTTAACATTTCACCTTTCACCCTTAACCCATGGCCCCTGGTTGTCGTCCCACCCAATCTTCGTGGAAAAAGCCAGCTTGCATTAACAGTATCTGTGCCTCCATATCACAATCAAATCTCCCCTCAATCATCTGCATTCCAAGGAATAAAGTCCTGATTTGTTCAATCTTTCCTTATAACCCAAGTCCTCCAGACATGGCAACATCCTTGTGAATTTTCTCTGAAATATCTTAACTTCGTTTACATCTTTCCTGTAGGTAGGTGACCAAAACTGCACACAATACTTCAAATTAGGCCTCACAAATGTCTTCTAGAAGTCAACATAACATCCATCTATTGTTATCAGTACTTTGGTTCATGAAGGGCAATGGGCTGAAATCATTCTTTCCATCCCTATCTACCTGTGATACCACCTTCAGTGAATTAAGGACTTGTATTCCCAGGTCCCTTTCTTCTACAACACTCCTCCGTGTCCGACCAGTCACTGTGAAAGACCTCCCTTGGTAGGTCATACCAAAGGGCAAAAACTCACACTGGTCTGCATTAAATTCCATTTTCCATTTCTCAAACCATTTTGCCACCTGGCACAGATCACACTGCAAGCCATGATAGTCTTCTCGCAGTCCGCTAAACCCCCAGTCTTGTTGTCATCCACAAATTTGCTGATCCAGTTAACCACACTATCACCCAGATTACTGACATAGATGACAAACAACAACAGATCCAGTACTGATCCCTGTGGCAACCACTAGTCACAGGCCTCCAGTCAGAGAGGCAACCATCTGCTACCACACTCTGGCTTCTCCCAAGGACAATGTCTCATCCAATTTACTGTCTCGTCTTGAATGCTGAGTGACAGAACCTTCTTGACCAACCTTCCATATGAGACTGTGTCAAGTGCCTTGCTAACGTCCATGTAGACAACATCCACTGCCTTGCCCTCATCCACTTTCCTTATAACTTCCTCAAGAGACTCTATAAGATTGGCGAGAGCCATGCTGTCTATCCTTGATCAGTCCACACCTATCCAAATACTTACAGTATATACCTGAATCCTACTCACACATTCCAATAACTTTCCCAGATCTGATGTCAAGCTCACCAACGTATAATTTCCTAGTTCATTTTTACAGCCTTTCTTGAACAGCAGAACAACATTGTCTGTCCTCCAATCCTCCAGTACCTCACCTGTCACTAAGGAATATTTAAATATCTGTGCTAAGGCCCCGATAATTTCTGCACTTGTCTTCCGCAGGGTCCTGGTGAACAACTTGTCAGGCCCTGGGGATTGATCCACACTAATTTGCCTCAAACCCCTCCACCTCTGTAATCTGTACAGGGTCCATGAAGTTGATGCGGCTTTGCCTCACTTCTCCAGACTCTGTGTTCATCTCCTGAGTAAATACGGATGCAAAAAAACCCTCCCCAAGTCTATGTTATCCTTTCATATGAATTACCATTCTGATCTTCCAGAGAATTAATTTTTTTCCCTTGCAATCTTTTTGCTCTCAACATATCTGCAGAATCCCTGAGGATTCTCCTTCACCTTGTCTGCTGGGGCAACCTCATGCCTTCTTTTATTTCTTTCATGAGTGTTCACTTGAATTTCCTGTATTTCATAAGCACCCCATTTGTTCCTATCTGCCTGTACCTGGTATGCACCTCGTTTTTATTGATCTGGGAGAGGAAAGCCAAAGGGGTGATAGATCTGTATGGTGGGAGGTGGGGGTAATGAGGGTTAAACTAAAGTTGCAGGGGGAATGGGAGCCTGAATAACAGAACAGATTGTGGAGAGGTTGTGGAAACAGATGTTGTTCAGGCCTCAGACACAGTCAGGAATGAAAAAGTTGAGCATGGTGCAGTGAATATGCTGGGCCCTGTATATTTCAATACAAGGAGCAGCGTAGGAAAGGTGGATGTGTTCAGGGCATGGATCAACACCTGGAATCAACACTAGGACCTGGCAACTGTGGACTGGGACAGGCTGCTTTATGGCAAAGGTGTGCTTGGTAAATGGGAGGCCTTCAAAGCGAAAATTTGAAAGTACAAAGCGGGTATGTCAGAATAAAAGGTAAAGATAGAAACTGTAGGGAAACTCGGATTGCAAGAGATATTCAGACCCTGGTAAAGCGCAAAATGGAATTGCATAACAGGGATAGGCAGTCAGTTTCTTATGGAGTATAAGAAATGCAAGAGAACACATATGAAATCAATCAGGATGGCTAAAAGATGGCATGAGGTTGCTGTCACAGAAAAGGTGAAGGATAATCCTCAGGGATTCTAGAGATAGATTAAGAGCAAAAGGATTGCAAGGCACAAAGTTGGTCCTCTGGAAGACCGGAATGGCAATCCACGTGTGGAACCAAAGCAGATGGGGGAGATCTTAAATATTTTTCAAACTCAATTTACTCAGGAGATGGACAAAGGGTCTATGGGAGTGTGGAAAAGCGGCATTAACCATTTCAACCCTGGGGGAAAAAACACTCCTCTGGCCACTCACACGCTCAATACCCCTCATCATTTTATGTCTCTAAATATAAACAAGGAAATTATACATTGCACAATCTACTTTCCACGATTCAGTACATTTACATGGCCAGGTGTGTAAAAAGGGCCCAACGAATATCAGGGAGCAACAGGCCCAATTCACCCCAACCACAAACTGCTCCTGCTGCTACCATCCAAGAAACGGTACCACAGCCAAAGGAGCAACAGGCCCCGGGACATCATCTTCCACCAGGCCATCAGACTGATTAATTCATGCTGATACAATTGCATTTCGATGTTATATTGACTGTCCTATGTGCAAACTATCTATTATAAATTACTATAAATTACACATTGCACATTTAGATGATGTAAGGTAAATATTTCTACTCCTCATGTTTATGAGGTATGTATCTAATAAAGTCAATTCAATTCACCCTCTCCACTATCTGTTCTGTCATTCTGGCTCCCATTCCCCCTACAACTTATTTTAACCACATCACCCCCTCCCCTGCTCACTACCACTAGCAAGCCTTACCACTAGGGTATTCGTCCCCTCTTGTTCTGTTCCTATAACTAACGAATCCCCTATCAGCCTTTTGACTTTCCTCTGCCAGGTAATTCCCCCCAACAGCTTCTAAAGTGGTCCACCTGTTGTTGTGGGGGATGGCTACTGCAGTACTCTGCGATGGCTATTTAACCTCATTCCCTTTCCTGACTCTCACCGAGTTTCCTGTGTCCTGCATCTTGGGTATAACTCACCTCTCTTCGTGTCATATCTATCACCTCCTCCAACTGCTGGATGACCTGGAATTCACCCATTTCAAGTTGCAGCTCATTGAAGTGCTGGGTTACAAGCTGCACATCTTGTAGGTGAGGGCATCAGGGACACTGGAGGTCTCCCCTCCTTCCCTCCACTACCCCTCTAATTTGTAATAATCTCCCCTCTAATTTGTAATAACCAGTGTGCAGATATATCTTGCACTGTGCATTTTTTACCCAGTGACAAGATGTGCACAGTGAATTTTATATAGAGAGGTATTCATGTTCACAGCTGGCAAATCACTGTCAATAGGAACTTTGATCTCCTCTGGGTTTGATTGAGATCATCTGCACTCTCACACAACCGATATAGCAGGCCTGTAACAGGAAATGGAGGATTTTCTCACCAAAGCTTTTGCACATTGTCCATATGCGATTTCCTTGCTAAATTACGCTTTAAAAAGTCAGATTTCCAAATATCACTCCACTTCTTCCCATTTGCAAATACTCCAGTAACTTTTCAATCACCAAAATGCAAACAGGCATTACTAGTTTCTGTATTCGACATAAATATTCCCCCTGAATCCTCCCCCAATGACTGACGGTGGTGAACTCAGTGAATGAAATCCTAATGAATATGAAGGGAAGGACAGTAGTCTGCCTCATTGGAGTCTGTTACATTTGTGATGTGAAAGCTACTTGTTGCCCAGGGCAAAGGTGTTTGATATCATTACGTACCCAGAGAGAATGGGACAAAACATGTTCTCACCAGTAGAATAGTCCAGAGCAAGAGGAGGTAGAGGAAGCAACACACACAAAATACTGGAGGAGTTCAGCAGGCCAAGTAGCATCTACGGAAAAGTGTCCTAATGCCGATTTTCTCAACTGGTGACGTAAAAGATTTTGTTGCCTTTCTCCGAGTTCCTAATCCTTGCATTTAGATAGCTGGAGCTCAGCTCTGTCTGAGAGATCCATCGGTTCCCATTCACTCAGCAGCCGGAAGCTCCCCGGGGTCCGTGTACGGATCGTGGGGCTGATAGAGAGGGAAGAGGGCAGGACTGTCCCGGGGTTGCTGGTCACGGTGTCCGAAATTCAGATGAATTATCCCGAAATCGGTGTTTAAGATAAAAACACGGAGAATCACTCTTACCTGCAACCGACATTTTCAAAGGCTTCTGTGTACTGCGCGCATGCGTGAAACTCAGGGACGGCCTCAGCCTGACGCCTGCGCATTTCATCGGCGCTTTAGCGCCGATGAAATTCTTAACGCATGGCCCTATGGGTAATCACGGTGCCATTAAAGATTTCTGCAAGCACCGGTTCAATGTCCATATCTCATTTTATTTTATCTTGGGTATAGAAAAAATCTGCAGCTGTTTTAACGCAGAAAGCGGCTCCCATAACCAATATACTCAATATCAACGTGTATCTAATGCCAAAGTAAAATGCAGATATAAAACACAGGAGTTTCTGCAGTTGCTGGAAATACAGAGACGCATACACACAAAACAATTCAGAGAGCAACTAAGCAGCGGAGTACACAGGCTAGGCATGCGGAAGGGGCTCTGCCTAAACCTTTTCTATTTATTCCTCTCCAAATTTCTGCCTGATCTGTTGATATCCACCTGTGTTTTGCAGAAATTAACCACCTTTTTTTTCGATCAACCAGTTTCCAAATGCTTCTAATCTTTCACTTTTAACCACATCTTGCTGGTCTTATTCGTCCTCCTCCTCTGGACCCCATTTCTCTCTGGAGCCCCTGATTCAGGCTGGCAACTCTTGTGTTTCTGACTCTGCACCATCGAAGATTCACTCGCTAGTCTGCTGTCAGACTTTAGAGGTGCATTGTGTTACGAGACCGCAGGTTCGTTTATTGTGAGTGTCGCTTTAAGTGCCAGAGTGAGGCGGGGCTGTGATGTCAGACACAAGCTGCGGCAGCGGGAGCGGGAGAGGGAGACAAGCTGTTGGAAATTCAGCGTGTGACTGCTATAGGCTGCAACTCTTCCATGCCCAAAAGGTACGGTTGATCTGATCATCGGCACGCAGTGCACAACGGATGTGTGACTGTCACTTCGTATCATCCATATTTGTGGATTTGCTGGAGTATCCTGTGGTATCACTTTTGTTGTCCCTTACGTGGAATCGGGGTGTTCTGTGGTAACCACTTGAAGACGATATTCCTGTGACTGTCACCTGGTGATATTTCTAATCTTCGGCGACTGTTATTTCGTTTACCCAGCGTTAAATGGGTGTGGAGTTCTTCATAATTGCCTTCTCTCTACATTTCTCTCTACTTTTCCACTTTACCATCTGAAGACTTTAAGCATTGTTTCCCAAGCTTGATAGTTTGGGAGCTATATATACGCATAACACTGTTAACTTCTGTTTATTTCATTTAATCTTTTATATTTGGAGTAGATACTGTTAGGTACCCCGTGACGGGTCAAAGATCCAGCAGAAATAGAAAACACCGTGTAGTCTGGTATTGCTATAAACTAATGCTATTTATTAGTAACTCCAGCAATATAAATGCAGATATATCAAACAGGTTAGCAATGATTGTGTGTGTGTGTGTGTGTGTGTGTGTGTGTGTGTGTGTGTGTGTGTGTGTGTGTGTGTGTGTGTGTGTGTGTGTGTGTGTGTGTGTGTGTGTGTGTGAGTGTGTGTGTGTATGTGTGTGTGTGTGTGTGTGTGGGTGGGTGGGTGTGGAAATAGGAAAGCCAAACTCCTTCACGCCTCGGGGTAAATGGATACCGTCTTACGGTGATGAGTGAAGTTCGATTCATTTCGTGGGATTGAGTCGAGTAGTGATGGAGAGAGAGAGAGAAGGAGAGGTTTGAGTCTTCAGGTAAGCTGACGCCGTCGATAGTCCCGTCGTCCTCCGAAATCCTTTGGAAGTCACCGACTGTGACCACTACAAACGGGACCGTTCTTCTGTGGTGGAGTTATTAACCCAGGCGAGGGATGGGCACACGAATAACTCCCCACCGGTCACATCCTTTTCACACTGCGAGAGCCACTGATCGATGCTCCGGATCGATCTTCCAAAGCCCAACTTTTTCTGTGGACACAACAAAGCTCATTCAGTGTCCAAAACCATGTGTCTGGAGGTCTATCAGCGGACCTCCTACTTATCTCACCGTGCTGAGCCCCAGCTGTCCATCAAACAGTTCCTCCCTTCTCTCTCTGTAAGAACACAGAAGCTGACAGTGTCCTTGTAAAAGTGTAAACAAGCTTGCAGATAAACCGTAACACTCTCTCTCTCTCCACCTTCCCTCCCTCCCTCCCTCTCTCTCTCTCTCTCTCTCTCTCTCTTGTTAGGGTCAGGGTTAGGTTTAGGAGGTCTGGAGGTCTATCAGCGGACCTCCTACTTATCTCACCGTGCTGAGCCCCAGCTGTCCATCAAACAGTTCCTCCTTCTCTCTCTGTAAGAACACAGAAGCTGACAGTGTCCTTGTACAAGTGTCAACACGCTTGCAGAGAAACCATTACACCATCTCCGAGCAGTCTTTCTTTCTCTCTCTCTCTCTCCCCTCCCCCCTCTCCCTCTCCCTCTCTCCAACAAGGTGTTCGGTGTTGAACAACAACTCCCTCTCTCTTTTCAAAAACACAGTTCGTAGGGGTAATTCAGGACCCCATCACAATACTAATGAAGAGAGTGGTTTTAACATCGAAACCAGACTCCGTTAGTGATCTATTGCTGCTGATATGTAACAATTGCAACAACCCAGCTGTCTGAGGCACAATCCTTTAAAATTGGTGAAAATGACCCAAAACGTTGAAAAGAGCGGGTAAGAAGGAGTTTAACCAACTTCGTCCGGAGCCCTGAAGAACGTCACAACCACAGTGAGCTCATCGTCTTGTTCAGCCTGGAGAAAATCATGCAGGAAATTCATGCAGGTGTATAAGATGATGAGAGGCATTGGTCGTGTGGATAGCCAGAGGTTTTTTCCCAGGGCAGAAACGGCTAACATGAGGGGGAATAGGTTTAAGCTGCTTGGAAGTAGGTACAGAGGACATGTCAGAACTAAGTTTTTTAAACAAAGAGTGGTGTGTGTGTGGAATGCACCGCCAGCGACGGTAGTAGAGGCGGATACAAAGGGTCTGTTAAGATAGGTACATGGAGCTTAGGAAAATAGATGGCTATGCGGTAGGGTAATTCTAAGCAATTTCTAGAGTAAGTTACATGGTCGGTACAACATTGAGGGACAAAGTATCGATAATATGTTATAGATTTCTGTGATTCTATGACATTCAAGGAAAATCTCCTATCCCACGGAGTGGTGACTAGTTGCAACCTGTCATCACAGGGAGGGTGAGAGGGGAACGGCAGGGATAGATTTTCATATACTGATATGGAACAGAAACATGGGCAGGGACCAGCTGGGCAGTGACCTCTCAAGAGAGACACGGGATTTGATACAGAACTGATTTATCTTTCACAGATCCACAATATTAAACACCAGTCTAGTTTAAGGCTAACATCAGCAGAACAGACTCCTCCAATGCTCAGTGACCAGGGTTCAGTCCTGGGTGCGATGAGCAGCCGCAAGAACTGCAGAATCTGACAGTAACAGTCCCTCATGAACCTGCAGCTGGCTTCAGTCACCCTGATGGTGAAACATTTAACACGGAGCTGATTTTAATTTCCTCCCTGATGTGAAGTTGCTGGTGCTGCAAGCAGCTGGGATGATTGAATAAAACTCTTTGCTCACTCCGGACAGAAACGTGGCCTCTATTTATTGTGAACTCACCGGAGCATCACAAGCTGGGTTAACTGAATGAGTCTCTTCGCACACACGGAGCAGATGAACAGCCACTTCCCAGTGCGAAGCTGTAGATCTCGGTCTTCGGTCTTGACCCGAAACGTTGACTGCTCATTTACACTGATGCTGCCGGACCTGCTGAGTTCCCCCAGCGTCTTGTACGTGTTGCTTTGACCACAACATCTGCAGTGTACTTTGTGTTCAAGCGCTGGTGAACTGACAGATACAGCGGAACTAACGTGTTGTTGTGTTCGAGATTCCCATACACAAATCCTTTGACTTTCCTACACTGTTAAAAGTTTACAAAGCAAGTCAGTGGGTGAAGGACAACAATTCAACTGAAATAATTTGTCTCCATGGTGCCTTCTGGTTAAAAGACTGTTGTCAGAAACACACTGAGTCTCAGCAATTTGCAGAACGGTAAACTTTATTTTTCGAGTCTGCAGAGTCGGACCCAACCAGCTCCTGCTAGATTGAGTGCCGAATTACACTTTGCACAGTTTTTTATACCCTACTTGTTTACGACTTTGTGAATTGCACCCATGTGAGTTGCAGACATTCTTCCTTAATCTCATTACAAAATTACAAATGTGATAACCCTTTGGCCCACTTATCAGCCTCAGCGCATTTTGACCGTTATTGTTCAACCGTTAAGCATGTCTTCCCGTTACCCGTATCGCTTCTTTAATCAGCAAGCTATTGTTTCATCCTGATTTTGCAAATTGGTTTATACGTTGCCCTGCAAGTTGCTTTGCACGCTCTTTCTGTGTCAGCACATTCTAAATGGACTCCTTAAGTACCGTCTTTAATTTAATCATTTCTCTCAATCCACCCTTTTTCTTTTTAGAATGTGCTATCAGTTGGGCTTTTGCCACGGGTTTACATAGGCTTCTTCCTCTAGCTCTATTTCCCTTTGTAGGAGTACCTGAACAGGATCAGCTGGGGCCCCTGGTTGCATGACTTGTCTTGCCACCCGAGCTACTAGCTCCCGCAAGCAGGGGATCAGACATGGTAGCAGAAGGAGGACCATCAATCCCCCTCCTATAACCCCTAAAGCGGTTCGCCACCAGCCTCCTTTCAACCATCCGTCCAGCCAGTCCCAATACCCCAGCGGCTTCCAGGTCTGTACCGGCACGTGGGCCAGTTTCCTTATTTTATCTGATATTTTTTGAACCACCTTTCCGTTGTCATCTATCTTTAAGCAGCAGTTGGTTAGATTAAACTTTCCACATACTCCTCCTTCAGCCGCAAGCAAATAATTTAATGCCAAGCGGTTCTGATAAATAGCAGTGCGCATCTGATTTTGTTGCTTAGCTAGTAGTTCCAGGGCCAATGCAGTCTGATTTGTAATTACTTCTACCACCGCCTGTAGTCTGATTATTCGGTTTAGCATGTATATGGGCGTCCTATATCCCCAAGACCCATCCTGAGCCCAGTTCGCTGGTCCATAATACTCAATAATCCGGGCGGGTGGCCAGCTATCTCCCCAGTCTCCAACCTGCAACTCTCGCCTACTTCTTCGTAGGGAATCAAATACCTTTACCCCCAATGCTTTGTCTTCCTCCTCGGGCAACAGGAAGAATTCAGGCCGGATAATTCCCAGGAAACACACTCCCCCCCAGTTGGGCAACAGGCGTGTGAATGCCCTTCCTCCGCAAATCCAAAACAATCCCTCTGGGGTAACACCCTGTCCTTTGTCCCAAACCTCGCTCACCCCGGGAATTCCGTGGTATGGGTCCGTTCCAGTACAATTCCATACTTCGGGGGTATTCCCGAGGGGCGTACAGTTTCCTTTTGGTTCTATGGTAATATACCATTTCGGTTCCTCTGGCCACCAGGTAATGTTTCCGCTCTGCTCTTTATACTTAATGCTCTGACAGGGGCTTTTTCCTACCTTTATTTCCCCGTCCCGCGCAACACATATTTGTCCTTCGGGGAGATTCGTTAGTTCCCACCCCTGCTTCCTTCTATCCTTAACCACCGTCCAGTTCCGCTGAATTAATTCCCATGTATTTAGGCTTTCACCCCGCCAAGGCCATTGTTCACTCATGTGTGGCCCTCCACAGACCCAACAGTTGCTAATATTTAGACTGCCCGCTACCCGAGTTGCCAGATCTATAAAGAGGTTTTCTTTTACGTCTGGTAGCGTAATCTCCCTTTCTATTTCTTGGTATATCGATGGGTCTGTGGAGATTGCAGCTTTTTGTCTGTGTTGAGTTTCCTCAGCTATTTTCTTTTTCTCATTCTGGATTATAGTTTCCTTAACTTTATCCACATAATCGTCTACCAATATCGAGGGAATATCCCACTGTCCTCCCTTGTTAATGCATAGCCATTTATCCTTGGGAGGACAAGTGGTAACACTCCCATATACCCCTAATCCTTGGCCCCCAAACCCCCACACATATCCCTTATTTCTTACTTGATAATATCGCCTTCCGTTTTCCAGGCATTCCTCCTTTTTGTTGTAGTCATAACATTTCTCGTTTACATGCGAGTGTGATACAAAGGACCCTGGAAAAACCGTCATGCCCACCCTTACCGTCGTCCTGCACTTATCACATCCCCCTTCAGCGCTTCTCAACAATAGCAGTATATACATTACAGTCCCAAAGTTCATTCTGTCCGTCTTTTGAGCTTTAGCACCATCGGGTCATCTCCCTGGACGCAAGTCTATTCTGCACCTTCTTCGGGCTTTACGGGTCCCTTGATTCTCGCGGCGTGGGTCCACCCTTTTTCTTTTGTCCTTACTGCGGCTTCGGTGGTCAGTAGCACCTGGAATGTGCCTTCCCACTGCGGCTGTAACTTCTCTGGCTTCTAAGTCTTGATCAGGACCCAGTCACCGGGCTGAGTTCGGTGGAGTGCGAAGTCCAGAGGTGGGGTTTGTGCGAGTAACCCCTTCCTGCACAATTCTGCAAAAGAACGAGACAGTGCCTGTAAATAGTCCCTTACAAAGACATCTCCCCCTTGCAGGGAAGGATAGCCCTCCACCTTGTTCCAAGATGGAAGGCCAAACAACATTTCTTAAGGGGATACTCCTATATCTTTTCGAGGAGCCGTGCGGATTCTTAGTAGGGCCAGGGGTAGACACTTGGTCCAGGGTAGCTTGGTTTCCATCATTAGTTTTGTCAATTGCGTCTTCAAGGTACTGTTCATCCTCTCAACTCTTCCTGAGCTCTGAGGGTGCCAGGGGGTGTGCAGCTTCCACTGGATTCCTAAGGCGTCACAGATTAGCTGGTGTGTTTTTGAGGCAAAGTGTGTTCCCTATTCAAATTCCATATCTCGGGACTATATTTTCTAACAGGATCCGTGCCACTGTAGGGGCGTCCGCTTTAGTGGTTGGGAATGCTTCCACCCACCGAGTGAAGTGATCCACAATTACTAACAGGTACTTCCATCTCTGAACTTGTGGTAGTTCCGTAAAGTCTATTTGGATCCGATGGAACGGTCGGACGGCTAGTGTTTGTCCCCCCTTATGGGTGGCACGCATCATTTTCTTGTTTACCTTTTGGCAGGTGTAACAGCCCCACACCTCCTGTTGAACTAGTGTGAATATCCCTTTACAAACATAGTCCCTTAGGATAGTGTCGCACATAGCTTGCACTCCCCAATGGCTTTGTTGGTGTAGTTGTTGCAGTATATGACGAGTTACTTCCTTATTCAGTACTTGCCGTCCGTCGGGGGTCTTCCACTCGCCTTCTGATGTTTGTCGGGCTCCCAGCTGGCTCATAGCGTCTATTTCTACTTGGGTGAAGACTGGTAGTTTGTTAAGCCCTTCCCTTATTGGTATCAGGGTTAGAAGTCGGACCGTTTTTTCCATTGCTGCCCGTTTGGCTTCTTCATCTGCGAGCCGGTTTCCTATTGCTTCCGGGGCTGTTCCTCGTTGATGTCCTGGAACGTGAACCACTGCAATTTCTTGAGGTAATGTTAGGGCTTCCAGAGTCATGCTTATCATTTGTTCGTGAGCTAATTCCCTTCCCCTGGCTGTTATCAACCCCCGTTCTTTCCAAATCTTTCCGAAGGTGTGTACCACTCCATAGGCATACTTAGAATCGGTGTATATAGTGCCTATTTTGTTTCTTAACAGTTGCAGTCCCCTCTGCAAGGCATATAGTTCACAAGACTGGGCTGACCAATTACCCGGGAGCCGGCCGGACTCCACCGTCTCCCTAGTCCTCCCGTTTATAATAGCATATCCACTGTGTCGTACCCCATTGATGCATCTGGAGGAGCCGTCGATATATAGTTCCTCGCCTTCAATTAGGGGAACTTCTTGTAGATCTTCCCTACTTTTTGTCTGAAGGTCTGTTAGCTCCACGCAGTTATGCTCGGTTTCCTCCCCTGTTGATTCCCCGTATAAGAACTGTGCCGGGTTACAACTATTGTTCTTTTCAAAGCTTAAATCATCCCCGACCATCAGAATGGTTTCGTATTTCAGTATGCGAGAATCCGTCAACCACCGCTGAGCTTTTTGGGCTAAGAGGGTGCTAACGGAGTGCGGGGTATACACCGTCATTCTTCCCCCAAAGGTTAATTTCCGTGCTTCTTCTACTAGTACGGCTGCTGCCGCTACGGCTTGTATGCACGTCGGCCATCCCCGGGATACCGGGTCTAACATTTTTGATAAAAAGGCCACAGGTTGCCGCTTTCCTCCTTTTTCTTGGGTTAGTACTCCTAACGCAGTTCCTTCATTGTTTGTTGCATACAGCTGAAAGGGCTTTTCCAGTGCTGGCAGTGTTAATACCGGGGCCCGAATTAGTTGCCCTTTTATTTTCCTGAACTTCTGTTCTTCTTCTTCGGTCCAGCTGATTATTCCCCGGTCTTCCTTTGCCAATTTGTCGTACATAAACTTCACCAGGGAGGTATAATTCTCTATCCAAATCCGACAATAGCCCACTAAGCCCAGAAATTGTCTTATTTCCTTCTTTGTCCTGGGAAGCGGTATTTTAGTTATTCCCGCTATACTTTCTGGGGTTATTTGGCGGTGCCCTTTACTGACTCTGTGTCCGAGATATGTTATTTCCTTCTCGACAAATTGCAGTTTCTTCTTGGACGCCCGCAATCCTTTTTCTCCTAGGTAATTCAGGAGTCTTATAGTATCGTCTCGCACTACCTCCTCTGCTGGTCCCGATAGTAGTAGGTCATCGACATACTGTAATAGTTGGTTCTTTTCGGTACAATGGAATCCAGCCAATACTTGCTCCAGTACCTGTTCGAATAGGTTTGGGGACTCCGTGAACCCTTGGGGCAAGACGGTCCACCGGAGTTGCTTCTTCCGCCCAGTGAAGGGATTTTCCCATTCAAATGCGAACATATCTCGGCTACCTTCCTCCAACGGGCAACTCCAAAAGGCATCTTTTAGATCTATCACACTGAACCATTCATGTTCAGGAGGTATTTTGCTCATTAATGTATAGGGGTTAGGCACTACCGGGTATCGTGTTTGGACTACCGCATTTAAGCCTCTCAGATCTTGATACGATTCGATACGTGCCGTCGGGCTTTCGGACCGGTAGGATGGGGGTATTAAAGGGTGACATACATTCTTCCAGGAGTCCATCTGATACTAATGTCTCAATTACAGGTTGTAATCCCCTCCTCCCTTCCATGGCAGTGGGATATTGCCGTCTTCTCACCGGGCGGCTGTTTGGCAACAGGGTGATTTTCAGTGGGGTGATGTCCAGGCCGCCCCGATTACCTTCTTGATACCAGACACTGGCCTTTATTTCCTGATCATCCTTTTCAGTCATTACGAACAGTTTCACCTGAATTTCACCTTGATATGGCACCGTCCCGATCCCTAGCAGTGCCTGCAAATCTCTTCCCAATAAGTTGAATCCGGCTGACGGAAGTAATAACACATCCTGGATACCTTCCCGGTCGTCGCATTTTATCTGTACATCTTCTATTATTGGGACCTGCATAGTTTTTCCTCCTATTCCGGAAACCCCAATGGTTTTGGTCCCAATCTTGGTTCCCGGAGGGGCTTGGATTATACTAGTTCTTTCAGCTCCTGAGTCGACCATGAAGGTTACTTCTGACCCTTGAGGACCTAATTTTAAATTTACCAGGGGTTCCTGTTTGTATCTCGTCCCCAAGGGTTGGGACCCCTGACACCCCTATTCTTCTTCCATGAGGGCATAAGCTCGGACATCTTTTCGATATCTTGGGCACCCTCTTAAAGTGGCCTTCCTCATTGCAGTAAAAACATCGTGCCGCCCTCCTCATCCTCCTTCCCTCAGTACAGCCGCTTCTCTCTGGCCTTGCTTCCCTTTTCTCTTTGTTCTCTGAGTTTACTTGGCGGATGGTTTGAACCATTACTTTCGCTGCCTTTTTCTGATTTTCCTCATCTCTCTGGACATAGACCTTTTGGGCCTGTCTAAGTAATTCACTTAGTGGTTTCTCGTTCCAATCTTCCTGTTTCTCAAGCTTCTTCCGGATGTCTTGCCATGCTTTTGATACAAATTCAATTCGTATGAATTGTTCCCCTACTGCCGAATTAGGGTCCACCCCCGCATACTGTTGCACATTTTTCCGCACCCTATCGAGGAAGTCGGTTGGGCTCTCATCTTTCCCTTGGTGGTTTCCAAACGCCTTGGCAAAGTTGTGACCTTTTGGCACAGCCTCCCTTATTCCCTTAATGATGTACTCTCGCCACTGTCGCATATTGCGTCTTCCGTCTTCTGCTTGTTTGTCCCACTGTGGGTCGTTTACTGGAAATTTCCGGTCCCCCATTCGGCTGTTCCCTTCCCCAAATTGATATTGCAGCTTGTCGTATCATTTGCCTCTCTTGTGCAGAAAATAGCGTTCCCATAATCGCATGCATTTCTTCCCAAGTGTAAACATTAGGTCCTAAGAATTGATCCAACTGTTCTGCCAGTCCCATTGGATCTTCTAATACAGTTTTCATATCTTTCTTAAATCCTCGTACTTCGGTACTTGTCAGAGGGACGTTTACAAATCCTGTCCCTCCTCGTGCTCCTCCCATTGGAACCTCTCGAAGGGGATACATCGATACCTCTTCCCTTTTTGATTCGTCCTTCTTTTTCTTATCTGCTCCTGTCACACTCCTTCTTTCGATCCTTGCCTTTGCTTTTTCCCTAACATCCCTCTCTTCCCTCTCCGGGTCTATTTCTTCTGTTTTTTTCACTTTCTTCACGTCCTCCCTCTGCTCCCGCAAGGGGCGCAGAAGGCTGGACATAGGGAGGGGGTAAATGATCGAGTGGGTCCCACTTCCGCTCCCCTTTAATGCCCAATTTAAAACTCTTTGTTGTTACTCCTGGCCAGGGAGCCCAACAAAAAGCATAAGCAATTTGTTCCGGTTTTACATTTGGTTTTGAATTAACGTAAATGTTTAAGGCTTGTCGTACCCAATCCTCCTCAGACCCAAGCCGCGGCCACCAGACCGCAGGTTTTTCTATCGGCTGTTTCGACCAAATTAAACAGTACTGTATCATTTTTTTCTTTTGTTTCCCTTTTAGTCTTCCACATCCCCAATTCTCAAACATTCTACCGAGGGGGCTATCAGGAGGAACCCCCGGGTATGGTCCCGGTCTTTCCGTTTCCTCTTTCTTTTTAGAGCCACCCCCTCCCATCTTATTCCGCTCTTACTTAATCCCGCACCCTTCTACTGCAACAGTAGGCACTTTACCCGGTGCGTCCCAAGGACTTTTATCAGGAGGACCCCCGGGTAGCTATCCCGGTCTTCTCCGTCCTTACTTATTCCCGCACCCTTCTACTATAATAGTAGGCACTTACCCGGTGCGTCCTGGGGACTTCCAGTACCAGGTACTGTCCCCTTCTCCCCGTTTACCGCTCTGCGCTGTCCGGATATCACTCGCTCAAGCCGCGCCGCAGCGACGAGCAAGGAGTCAGGGACCGCCAAACTCGGCGGGGTGCACCGTCTCCGATGTCCTTCCTCGTGTCCACCGCGGCCGGAGTGTGGATCCCGGACGAGCCCCCACGTTGTCAGAAACACACTGAGTCTCAGCAATTTGCAGAACGGTAAACTTTATTTTTCGAGTCTGCAGAGTCGGACCCAACCAGCTCCTGCTAGATTGAGTGCCGAATTACACTTTGCACAGTTTTTTTATACCCTACTTGTTTACGACTTTGTGAGTTGCACCCATGTGAGGTGCAGACATTCTTCCTTAATCTCATTACAAAATTACAAATGTGATTACCCTTTGGCCCACTTATCAGCCTCAGCGCATTTTGACCGTTATTGTTCAACCGTCAAGCATGTCTTCCCGTTACCCGTATCGCTTCTTTAATCAGCAAGCTATTGTTTCATCCTGATTTTGCAAATTGGTTTATACGTTGCCCTGCAAGTTGCTTTGCACGCTCTTTCTGTGTCAGCACATTCTAAATGGACTCCTTAAGTACCGTCTTTAATCTAATCATTTCTCTCAACTGTCACATCTCAAAACAATTTAGACGAACAAGATTTCATCTTCTAACTGGCCACAGTTCCGGCATCAGGCACAACATCAAACTCTCTGCTTCCCTCTCTGTATCAAAATGGATCATTCCTCCCCTTCATCGGTCTGTGACTTGGCTCAGTTTGTCTGTCTCCTTCGCATTCTGAGCATGCGCCACACACCCACTGAGATCACATTTTATTGATGGCGTGGCAAAACAGACAGGTACTGGATTGGCTTTTGGCAGAAAAAGGGTGTGTGTGTGTGTAATGTTTGGAGAACAATACTAGCCCAGAAGGGTCTTTCACCAGAGCAATGAATAAATTAAAGAATCTGCGAACGGAGGTCAAACAGAATGCAGGGTTCGGACATCAGTTCTTTGATTGGTTAGAAAGTAGACTCGGAGGATGGGGAGCATGGCTGACGAAAATAGCAATAACTCAGTATTATATAGTTGAGCTGTGCGTTTGTGCTGTGCTGCTTTCTTCCTTGTCTCAAATCTCTTGTAGTGGGTGCTGCAACCAAACAATTTCCGATGCTCGTGGCAATTACTGAAGCAAGCTCAGTGGAGAAAGAAACACCGAAAATGTATCGTTACAGCCTACAACACCTGCAGGATGAACAAGAGCAAAACGACAGCGTGGGTGTAGATTGTAAGGGCTTCCGAGTTTTTTTCCCTGTCTCAGGTACAAAGGGACAGGTTTTTGGCTCAGCGGCCCAGGGTAACAGGGAGAAAATACTTTTGGGGTCTTGGCCCAAGAAAATTACAGTTTAACCCGAGATTTGGGAATAGGTGCTTGAGTTTATTGGGGCTTTTGTGCGCGGACTCTTCGTCTTCTTTCTCTGTGTGAGCCCCTCACCCGTACTGGGTCTCAAAGGGGGGATATATTGGAGTATAAAAGTATAAATTTTGCTGTACTATGAAGTCAGTTTTGAAAATTGCTATTTGCTATGCATGTATCCAATTGAATGTAAAATGTGTTAATAAGAGTTAGCTAAAGAGATATAGATTAGAACATAATTAAGTCACATAATCCTAGGAATACTACTTGCTATGCATATACCCAATTTAGTAGGAGACTGAAATCTTAGGAATGTAGAAGGCAATGGTGTGTTAATGAGAGGTAGCTAAGAGATGTAGATTAGAACATGATTAAGCCTATTGATACGAACAATGGTAGCGGGAATAACGTGAGGTACGTGTAATACGCAACTATAGATCGATTACATATGCTAATACAACTGGACCAGGAGATTGCTATAAAAAATGCTGTGTCCGAGGGTCGGTGGGCAATCAGCGACTAGCTCAAGGACTGTCTCAGCTTTGATTTGCAAATTAAAGTTTAACCCTTCTTGAAGAATCTTCTGCGTCTCTTGGTCATTTCTGAGGCACGAAAAAGCACTACATGACTAGAGACTTACTGATTATTATGACCCGGCATTTGACGGTGGTAAATTCAGAGTCAGCAATGGTATTGACCCTCGGGAGTAGGTGATTAGGCTTCTTCGTTGGAGATCGATAAACTGCCCGTAGTGTGTGTCTGGATGAGTGGGTAGTTTTCAGACTGGAAGGAGGTAGCGTTTGGAGTACCCCAGAGATCAGTCCCTGACCACAGATGTTCACAGTTTAATGTCCTGGCGGAGGCAGCGAGATGTGAGATGCCCTAGTCTGCTGGTGAGGCAGAAAGAGTGGAGTTGGGGGAGGGGAGGCTATTCACATGCAATTTCGTAGCTTTGCAATCAGTACATAGTGCACTGTGGGGCTGCAGTGGCGGGTTCCAATCTGCTAATTAATCAATGTTGGCAACACCACTTTGATCGCACGAATCCCAAACAATAACGAGGGCACCCCGACACAGTGCTGTCAAGAAAACAACCTCTCCCTCATTGTGACAAAAAACAAATGAGCTGGTTGTGGATTATAGGAGGAATGGAGACAGGGAGCAAATTCAACATTTCCAAGTCTGTTATTGACACAAAATGCACATTTTAATATTGATCATGACACAATGTATTTTAAATATTGTTAATGACATAAAACATATTTTTATAGATTGTCACTGACAGAGAATCGTATGATTTGTGTTCCGTGTGTTATCTGAATGTACTTGCCTGTGATGCTGCCACAAGTCAGTGTTTCTCTGTACCTGTACCTTCCCGCACTTGTGCAACAGGACCTGAGAAATCTCAGCGAGATTTGATTAGTGATGATCACCTTGGCAGCTCAGTAGGTCGAATGTATGAGACAGTACACTGTTAAATGCAAAACCCTGAACAGTGTTGATGATCAGAGGGATCTTAGACTCCAGTTTCATCGCTCCCTGAGAGAGACTGCACAGATTGATCGGGTGGTTAAGAAGGCAAATGTCTTTATTATTTGAAGCATTGAGTTCAAAAGTCGGGAAGTTGTGTTGTGGCTGTTACGAGCCTGCGGTCGTACTGTGACTGTTTCTTTAAGAGCACCGGCGTGAGGAGGCGGGACTATGACGTCAGTCACAGGCTGACAGCGCTGACTGTGGACTGAACCATAAGAGAGAGAGAGAGAGAGAGGGAGAGAGAGATCTGCAGACAGGCAGTCGGCCAGTCTAAAGAGAGAGCGGGAGACTGGAAAAGCTGATCGCTTCAGTTAGGCGCAGCCGAGGCTTATAATTCTCCTCTGCCCACAAGAGTGGGTTGATCATCGGTACACGGAACCTCAACGAACGTGTGTGGCTGTCACTTCGTATAATCCATAGGAGTGGATTGTGGAATATCTTGTGTTAACCCTTGCCTGGGTATGTTGTGTGGCAACCTCTGGTATTCCTGTGACAGGTCACTTTCGATGATAACTCGTATGTGACGGATTCAACGGCCTTTTCTGTACGTTTCACACTGGATTACAAATATCTCTGTTCCATCACTTATTCCGTGGATTACTGAACTTTCCTACTTTACCATCTCAAGACTCTGAGCTTTGTTCCCTCAGGCTCGATAGTCTGGGTGTTATATTTACACATATATACACATAACACTGGTAACTTTCCTTTATTTCGTTAAGTTACAATTTTGTAAGTAGATACTAATAAAGAGAGTGGTTTTAACATCAAAACCAGACTCCAGTGTGAACTCTATTGCTGCTGGTTCGTTTCTAAAACGTTACAGTTCGTAACACAGTTTTATAAAACTAGTTAGACCACATCTGGAGTGTTTCATACAGTTCTGGTCGCCCCCATTCCCGTAAGGATGTCGGGGCATTGGAGAGGGCGCAGAAGAGGTTTAGCAGAATACTGCCCGGATTAGAGGGCATGAACTGTAACGAGAGGCTGGACAAACTTGCGCTGTTTTCTCCAGAGCGGCGCAGGCTGGGGTGAGACTGGATGGACGTTTATAAGATTACGAGAGGAATAGATAGAGTGGACAGACGATATATTTTTCCTGGGGGTTGAAATGTCTAATACATTTAAGGTGAGAGGAGGTGTGAGCGGCACAGAGTAGTGGGTAACTGGAGTCACTGCCTGCGGTGGGAGACCAAACCGGTCACGTGATCCAGTTTCCTCCTCACGTTTTTCCGCAGATCTGCAGCATCTGCGGGTCACTGCTCTACATGTACGGGTAGCTTCATCTTTCGCCCGTACAAACAAGGCAATGTGATCCGGATCTGTCATGTCCTCTCGTTGTGGTGGAGAATATGTTTTTTTCTGCGATATTTTCAGCATGTTTCATTCCACTGTGTTTACCTGCTAAGTGCAGCCGATGTTTCTCGTTGTCTGACCCATTTATGTGACAATTAAGCCTTTTCTGTTTATCTGAGCTTCTCATAAATGTGTACAGTTCAGTTAAGCTTCACTCCACAATTTCCAAAGTAGCAACCCAGTCAGTCAAATAGTCGACAGAATTAAAATAGTTTATTACATCTTTTTTTTTTCATTTTGTACCATTTATATCATTTAACTATGTAATACTTTTATTTCTTATATTAAATCACAATTGTTAAAATCTATTGTTATGATTTAGGTTCTACTGCTGCCGTAGGGACAACGAATTTCATAACATGTTCCGGTGCTATTAAACCTGATTCTGATATTGATATGGGAGATCCACCACCGGTCACCTGATCCCAGTTCCCGCAGATCGTAATGTGAGATTGAAGCCTTCTCCATTTATGTGCATTCCACAGAAATGACAACAGTTCAGTTTCCTTCTGAGGTTTCAGAGCAGAAGCTCAGTCTGTCTAATATTTCCACACAATTAAAATGGGAAATTTGTTTATTCTTATCATGTACTGAACTTCCAGTGAAAATCTTGCCTGACGTATCATCCACACAGATCGATACATTACAACAGTACATTGAGCTGATATACGACAGAACAATAACTGTAACAAAGCATTATGGCTGCACAGAAAGTGCAGTGCAGATAGACATATGGTGCAGGGTCACGTCAAGTTACACTGTGAGGCCGATTCCATTTTATCATTCATTTGGCTTGTAACTGTAGACAGGAAGCCGTCCTTGAGCTTGTCATTGCTAATAACTGCAGCTCTTCTTTTTTCACACTTTCTCGTGGCACTAGACAGGGACGTCCATTGACCCCTTTATTATTTAATCTTGTATTGGAGCCTTCAGCTATAACACTACGTGAAGCGAAAAGTATTGATGGTATCTCTATGAATGGAACCATACATAAGATTTTTCTTTATGCAGATGACCGTTTGGTTTTTATTTCAAATCTTGAGGAATCAATTCCTAATTGTTTGGAAACACTTAAAAGATTTCGGTAAATTTTCAGAATATAAACTTAACGAATAAAAGCGAATTGTTTCCATTAAATGTCCCTGTTAGTATATATGATGATACTCCTTTTAGAATTGTTAATACATTTAGATATTTAGGTATTATAATTACTAAAAAATATAAAGATCTCTATAAAGCGAATATAGTTCCTTTAATGGACTCCATGAAACAACTTTTGATTTTATATATTTTCCAAAATATACATATCTTTTTAACTAAAACAAATTTAGATCAAATTGACTCTCTTATTTCTTCCTTTATTTGGAACAATAAGAGACCAAGAATTAATAAGTATCATTTACACAAATCTAAAAAAGATGGTGGACTTGCACTTGCTATTTTAAGACTGTATTATTGGGCTGTGAATATTACACAATTATATTTTTGGTTATATTGGCTTGATAAGAACCAAAAATCATTATGGGATGATTTGGAATTAGAAGCTGTTAAACAATTTTATTTAACTTTTATTTTAGGAGCTCCATTACCTTTACAGCTCTCTAAAATTCCAAATTTAAATCATAACCCGGTTATTAAACTATCCCTACGGATTTGGGTTCAGTTTCGTAATTGTTTTAAAAAGTTTAATCAATTTACGTTGTATAGTATTTATATCGAAACCTTTCATTTAAACCTTCAACAACTGAACCCATTTTTCTCCTATGGAAAAAGAAAGGGATCCATTCTTTTACATTTATTTTGTGATGGTCGATTGATGACCTTTGAAGAGTTAATTTTCTCTCGCCCATACACATTTTTTGCAATATGTTCAGGTGAAACATTTTTTACAACAATGTTTACCTAAGTTACCACATTTACAAGAATCTGATTTGTTGGATACCATTTTGAAATTGAATCCCTTAGTGAAAGGTTCCATTAGCAGAATTTATAATTTATTTTTGATGCAAGAAGAGAACCTATCACTAAAGATTAAACAAGATTGGGAGAGAGAACTTAATATGACCTTTGTTAATGAAGATTGGCTTCGAGTCTTGAACAACGTAAATACTTCTTCTATATGTGCCAACCATTGTTTAGTTCAATTTAAAATCGTTCACCGTTATTATTTAACAAAGGAGAGACTATCGAAAATATTTCCTAGTATAGATAAATGCTGTGATAGATGTATAACTGAAGTAGCTACTTTGTCACATATGTTTTGGTCATGTTTTCATTAAAATCGTTTTGGAAATCTTTATTTTCTTCAATTTCTAAAGCTCTGAAAATTAATTTATAACCTAATAGATTGACTGTTCTATTTGGAATTTTGGAATAGTTCCACATCATATTCAGGGTTTTTCATCTTCAGATCAATATGTAATTGCATTTGTTACACTACTGACAAGAAGGGCTATTTTATTAAACTGGAAAGATATTTCTTCCCCTACATTAATTGAATGGTTATCTCAAGGAATGTTATGTCTTAGCTTGGAAAAAATTAAAAGTAGAACTTCTGATCCTCGATTCGATTTTGAAAGAAGATGAGGTTCTTTTGCCAAATATTATCATTTAATTTGAATTACTTTATATAGGGTTCCTTCCAATTTTATTTTTTCATAAATATGAAATGGCGGTTGATGATTTAATTTATATTTAGATGATGGTCAAACGTATCGCTTGGGGGTTTGATTTGCTATGAGTGATGAACAGACCTGATGGACAATGGGGTACAGTGTTAACAACCCCCTCCTGAGAACCACGAACTATTACTGTTGCTATGCTGACCATGAGAAAGAGAGACGGAAAAAACAAGAACATCGGCGACAAATAAGAGAGAGGTGGAAACTGCTGATTAACCGTATTGTGACTCCTTTTTTGAATTATTTACTCTTTCGCTGCTAGGACAATAATTTGCTCATAAACATTCCTCAGTGGATTGAAGGAGTGGCCTTATTTCATGGACACAGTCATTCAGGAGTGATGGATAGCTGAGTCCCCGTGAGTAGGGATAAAAGACAGGTCTGGAGAGACGCCCTCCAGACACGTCAGTGAACAATGATTGAGTGTTGGAACCCACAAGAATGGTGGGGGCTTCAGAGACCGAAACAGGAGATCGGTCAGTAAAGCTCACAGTGTTAAAGCAGGGCCGGTGGGAACTTGTGTGTGTGTCCATTCATGCCAGAGTGACGAGTCCACCACAGAAGAACGGTCTAGCAGAAGGACGGAGAGGTCATAACTGAATGACCACACCGATACGACGGATTAAGAAAGCAAAGGAAGATTTGCCTGACTGTAGCTGTGACATCTCTCTCTCTCTCTCTCTCTCTCTCTCTCTCTCTCTCTCTCTCTCTCTCTCTCTCTCTCTTTCTCTCTCTCTCTCTCTTTCTCTCTCTTTCTCTCTCTTTCTCTCTCTTTCTCTCTCTTTTTTCTCTCTTTCTCTCTCTCTCTCTCTCTCTCTCTCTCTCTCTCTCTCTCTCTCTCACGATTACAATATAACAACCATAACTACATCAGCACTTAAGAACTGAAATTAACTTAATACTTTTCTATGACAATTTATTTACCCCAAGACAACGATAGAACTTGTTTATTATTGATTATTATTATTCCTACAGTTTTAGGTTTAATGCTGCTAACTTGTTTTATATGTATATTAGCATTATTGATATGCTTTTGCTTATTTTTTTTATTAATAAGCACCTTCAGTATAGTACCACCAGACTCCAACGAATTCTTCTTTCATTGCTGATTGGACACCCAGTTAAGAGGTACGTAAAAGATTCCTAATGGATTGGTTTTTCCTTTTTTGTAGTTAGTGGGTTTTGTTCGGAATTAGATGGAGTTATTGTTTTCTCCTTCTTTTTATATATAACTTCAGGAGATTAGTCAGAGGAAGAGCGAGGGCTGCAAAGTTCGTCCTATAATATCCATCCATTCCCAGAAACCCTCTAAGAGCCTTTTTAGCAGTCAGAATAGGAACTTGAGAAATTGCCTGGACTTTTGCCCCAACAGGAGCCAACTTGCTTTGACCAACAAAATAGCCAAGACAGGTCACAGTGGCATGGCCAAATTCACTCTTAGCCAAGTTAACTGTAAGGCTGGCTTGGGAAAGCCTGTCAAACAGCTTTTCTACTACAGAGATATGCTCTTCCCAAGTGTCACTCCCTGTGACTAAGTCATCAATATAGGCATCTGTGTGTTCTAACCCTCGAATTACAGAATCAATCATTCTCTGGAATGTTCCTGGAGAATTTTTCCTTCCAAAAGTCAAAACACTGTATTTACACAAACCAGATGGTGTCGCAAATACAGAAATTTCTCTACCTCTGTCCATCCATGGAACACACCAATACCCTTTCAACAGATATATCTTTGTAAGAAATTATCTATTCCAACCTTATCGATGCAATCATCTACCCTAGCAATAAAATAGGCATCTGTTTTTGTTACTGCATTTACCTTCCTATAATCAGTGCAAAATCTAACACAACCGTCAGGTTTGGGCACAATAACGCAGGGTGAGCTCCAATCTGATGCTGAAGGACTATTTTTCAGCATATATTCAATTCCTTGCTCAGCCAATTTACACTTTTCGACGTTCATGCAATATGGGTGTTGTTTAATCGGTTTGGCTTGACCAATATCTACATCATGTACTGCGACTGTTTGCTTGGGAACATCGTGAAATAAATCTTTAAACATCAGGATTACTTCCTTCAGCTGTTGTTGTTGCTTCGGCTGCAGCTGAGCCAACTTGTTATCAATGTTTTCCAGAACAACCGTGTTCATTAGCCTAACTGGGACCACGTTTGGCTTGTGAAAATTCTCAGACGAGTCGATTGTTTCATTCTCAGGGTTACCAGATTCATATGTTTTGACAACAACACTCACAGATGGTGCCTGCCTGTCAAAATAAGGCTTTATCATATCTATGCGTACTACCTGTATTAGTTTACGTCGGTCGGGTGTTTTAATAACATAATTCACAACATTAATTTGAGAGACTATTACATACGGTCTATTGAATTTCGCCTGAATGCAGATATAAACCACAGTGGGGCCACAGGGTGACCTGATTAGGTTTACACACAACTTGACAAATGTGACAAGTTCTGCAAAAGGTCACAACATCTTTCTCAAATTAGGAATTAGTAGAATTATTTCATAATCCTGTTTACAGTTTTATTCACTCCAAAAAGGCGACCTAAGGGCATACTGTGGGCCACATAAAAACTTCAGCCTTATAAACTTTAGGAACTACAACTTGGTGAACAATTCCCCATTCCTCACTCGCTGGAATAGCAGGAGGCCCTCACCTCCTCATTAACACTCCGTCCTTGAGATAATACCCTACTGACACTTCCTTAATCTCATCATCTGAGACAGCTGTTTCTTTCAAAGCTTCAATCTCAGGGTCTCGGTTCTGTTCTGCTATAAACTCCTTCCGAGGCGGGCATAAATCTTCCTCATCAGGCTTACTACCTGAATCCTGTTGAAACAATGAAGGCAGAAAAGTCCCTGACGAGTCATCATAACCTGAATCCCGATTTTGGCTCTCATGGGTATCAGAATCATGCTGCACAGAACCGGCTGCGTCGGCAGACTTTTTAGCCATACTTCGAGTTACTGCGCAGGAAGGATAAACGTTAAAATCCATATGTGGTTCGTCGGTGGTTGGCTTATTTGTCAACTACAATGCAGGAACAACTTTACCATCTGCCAGGTCATTCCCTAACAGCAAAGTAACATCTTCCACCGGTAAACTGGAGCACAATCCGATCTCAACAGGTCCCAAAACCAACCCTGACTGTAATGTTACCTTGTACAACGGCACAGAAACCACGCCGTCCCCAATTGCTTTAATAAGATTTACCTCACTAATGTCAGTCTATTCACCAAACTTTCGAACGCTGTCTAATATAAGTGACTGAGAAGCCCCAGCAACTGGAAGAATTTTCACTGGTACCGGGGTTGACCCTTCCTTTACTAATAAAAACCCATCTGACATAAAATGATCGAATCCCTTCTTAACTCGGTCAGAACTCAGTCCTTAACTGAGCCTCAACAGAATGTTCAGAACCCTGTGGGTTTATAGGTGCTTCAACATATTGAATACAGGCATTTGGGACTGCCTCCTGTTCCTGTTTCTTCATCAGGACGGAACAATTAGCCATCATATGTCCAGCTTTCTTACTCTGGGTAAACTTGACCTTGTGGGTTAAAGCAAACATTTGCTAATCTAGCAGACTCCTGCAAAGTGGCAGCATCCTTTTCATCTAAATACGTCTGTATGTCATCAGGGACGCAGCCTTAGAATTCATCAATTAAAACCAACTCTTTCAAGCTGTTAAAATCATCATTTATATTTTTACATGTGCACCAGTGGGTAATACACACAAACTTCTCATAAGCAAATTCCATATAAGTCCGGTTCACAGATTTCCTCAAATTTATGAACGTTTGCCTGTATGATTCTGGGACCAACTCATAAGCTTTGAGCACAACCTGTTTCACTTTGTCATAATCAGCTGCTTCATCAACAATCAAAGCAGAATAGGTTTGCCGAGCCTCCCCCTTAATCACACTTTGTAAGAGATTAGGCCAATTTTTTTTTGTCTTGTTAAGAGGAGTTGTGGTTTTTTGATTATATTTATAACAGCGTAACTTTATACTTCGTCAAGTCACTTTTATTGTCATTTCGACCATAACTGCTGGTACAGTACATAGTGAAAATGAGACAACGTTTTTCAGGACCATGGTGTTACATGACACAGTAAAAAAAACTTATCTGATTTTCACAATATATACTTTTATTTGCTGTTTATACGTCTTTTGTGTTATCTGATTCCTAACACCTCCTCTGATTTATATTTTTTATTGGAAAATCAATAAAAAGATTGAAAAATGAATGAAATGAGAATAGGCCAACCCTCTTGGCCACTTTAAACTCTGATCAACCTTCTCAAACCGCTGAAAGTATTTAACAACCTCTGCCTCGTCAAACGCAGGTACCAATTTAACTTCCCGACTGGCCTCAAACTTATCACCAGAATACCTTTCCTGCAATCTTTCTATCCTTTCCAGCTCGGCAGCCTCTGTCTTTCTGCTTCCTCGCTCTGTTTTTCTGCCTCTCTATCCTCAAATTGCCTCTGCCTTACTGTAGCTTCCATCTTTAATTTTTCTCACTTGTACTGGAGCTCAAGCTCACGAGGTTTACTTTCAGGAAACACCTCCAACTCCTCCACTTTAAACACACCCTCAGATACATAATGTTCAGCTATTATTCTCTGCATCTGTTCCCTCCTCATTGTCAATTTCACCTTAAAAGTTTTAACTTTTTAGCAATACTGAACAACTCAATCCGTCTGGCATCCTCCAATGCCTCAGAGGTTGGCGCTTCCACAAACCTATCATCATCCGCTGCTGATTTTCCACACACAAATAAATCAAGTGGGATTTCCCCAATGAAATCGATAATAAATCAATCAATACGCCCCAAATTTGTTCATATTTCGGATGCAGGCCCCGATTTTATTACGAACCATAACACTTTAGAAACAAACCAGCTGCAATAGAGTTCACACTGGAGTGTGGATTGTATGTAAAAAATACTTTCTTTATTAGTATTTACTTACTATATAGCAACTTGAGCAAGATAAATAAAAGTTAACAGAGTAATGTGTATATATGTGTGTAAATGTAAGTCCCAAACTATTGAGTTTAGGGGAATCAAGGCTTGGAGTCTTGAGATGGTAAAGTATCAAAGTTTAGTTCATTCATGGAATAGGTGATGTGAGAGATATTTGCAATCCAGGGTAAATGTCGAGAGAAGGCAATTATGTCGAATTCTACAGGTTCCGTGGTGGTAAAACGAGAGAACAATCACTGTAGATTTAATCCATCGTAATTCCAAATCCACATACAAATGATCACGGAAAGTGACTTGTCACAAGGCGTTTTGTCTTCAAGTGAATTACCACACCACAGCCAGGCAAGGGTTAACACAACAGTGGTCTTCACAGGATAACCCAAATCAGATCCGCTCCTATGGATCAAACGAGGTGACATCCACACATTCGATGTATATTAGACTGAATCGATAATTAACCCATCCTTGTGGGCATAGGAAAATCACAAATAGTGACCCTTGGCCACAAGCTCCTTTGTTTCGACTGTTCCATTTTATCCTCCTTCATTTCTGTCTGACTCTGAGTGTCTGTGTCCTCGGTTAATACTAATCAAGCTGCGAGCGAGTTAAACAAGCTACAAGTCAGACTCTCTCTCTCTCTCTCTCTCTCTCTCTCTCTCTCTCATAAAATAACAGACCACAGCAAACGAAACCTAGGGATTCATAACAACGACCACTCCCTAGTGTGACCTGACTGTTGTGCCAGTAGTTGGGATGACTGAATGAATCCTTTCCCACATTCTTAGCAGATGAACGACTTCTCACCACTGTGAGCTCGATGATGAACCAGTAAGTTGGATGACTTAGTGAATCTCTTTCCACAGACGGAGCAAATGAACGGCTTCTCCCCAGTGTGAACTCGCTGATGACTCAGTCGGGTGGATGAGTGAGTGAATCCCTTCCCACAGACCGAGCAGGTGAACGGCTTCTCCCCAGTGTGAGTTCTCTGATGACTCTGTAGGTGGGATAACCGAGTGAATCCTTTCCCACAGACTGAGCAGGTGAATGGCCTCTCCCCAGTGTGAACTCGCTGGTGTGTCTGCAGGTTGCATGACAGAGTGAACCTCTTCCCACATTCTGAGCAGGTGAACGGCTTCTCACCAGTGTGAGCTCGATGATGAACCAGTAAGTTGGATGATAGAGTGAATCTCTTCCCACAGACGGAGCAGGTGAACGGCTTATCCACAGAGTGAACTCGCTGATGACTCCGTAGGTGGGATGACTGAGTGAATCTCTTCCCACAGACTGAGCAGGTGAACGGCCTCTCCCCAGTGTGAACTCGCTGATGACTCAGTAGGTGGGATGAACGAGTGAATCTCTTCCCACATTCTGAGCAGGTGAACGGCCTCTCCCCAGTGTGAACTCGCTGATGACAGAGTAGGTCGGATGAACGAGTGAATCTCTTCCCACATTCTGAGCAGGTGAACGGCTTCTCCCCAGTGTGAACTCGCTGATGACTCTATAGGTTGGATGACTGAGTGAATCTCCTCCCGCAGTCCGAGCAGGTGAATGGCCTCTCTCCAGTGTGAACTCGCTGATGACAGAGTAGGTCGGATGAACGAGTGAATCTCTTCCCACATTCCGAGCAGGTGAATGGCCTCTCCCCAGTGTGAACTCGCTGATGACTCAGTAGGTTGGATGACTGAGTGAATCTCTTTCCGCAGTCCGAGCAGGTGAATGGCCTCTCCCCAGTGTGAACACGCTGATGACTCAGTAGGGTGGATGAGTGAGTGAATCCCTTCCCACAGACCGAACAGATGAACGGCTTTTCCCCAGTGTGAATTCTCTGATGACTCAGTAGGCTGGAAGACCGAGTAAATCCCTTCCCACAGTCCGAGCAGGTGAACGGCCGCTCCCCGGTGTGAACTCGCTGGAGCGCCATTAGGTGAGATGACCGTGTAAATCCCTCCCCACAAATTCAGCAGATGACCGGCCTCTGCCCGGTGGAAACGGACTGTTCTGTCCACAGGTGGGATGACAGACTGAATCTCCTCTCACACAAAGAACAGGTGAATGTTCTTGCCCAGCGTGAATTTGCTGATGTAACTTCAATTGAGGTGACCGAGTGAATCCATTCCCACTGGGAGAGCAGGTGAACGGCCTTTCTCCTGTGTAAAATGACGGGCGTGCCAGTTGGTCAGATGACCTAGTTGAAGCCTCCCCACAGTCTGAGCAGGAAGGACGGTCAACTTCACTTTATAAATATCAAGATAGAGACAGCAAAATTGGCGTGCCGTGTTTGAGATTCCTGGAGATAAATTCCTTCTCGCTTTTAACCTAAAAAAAGATTTACAAAATCCATCAATGGGTGTAGAACAATATTTCAGATGAGATCACTTTAGTTTCCAAGGTATGATCTGACATCACACTGTTACAGTGAGGTTCAACCCAAGTTGGACAGAGAAATCATCTCCTGACTGGGCACCGTGCTGGTATCTGGAATGACCATCAAACTGTCTGATGTCCTTCCTGTCTCGATAAGAATGGGGCATTTCTGCCATCTCCAATTCGTGACGTGGCTCAGATTGACTCTCTCAGTTGGTATTATCCCCATTTCCCACTGTTGCATGGGTTCCTGGCGCCACAGTAACTGAAACACTCTCCCGGAATTAGACTTTGTTGACATACAGCTGGGATTTCCTTTTACCTGCTGTCAATTTAAAGTTCCAACAGGTTTAAAGCCATCTGAAGATTTCCTGCCCGGATGAATGGTTGGTCCGCACAGCTGATAAAATGATTTAGAAGAATAATAGCATTATTTCATGTTCTTGTCACAGAATCATAGAAAGGTACAACACAGAAACAGGCCCTTTGTTCCATCTAGTTTGTGATGATCTACTTAAGCTGTCTGTTCCCATACCCCTACCATCCAGGTACCTATACAATCCTCTTATATGTTGAAGTTGAGCACGCATGCACCAGTTAGGTTGTCTGCTCATTCCACACATGGATGATCGATGTTTAAAGAAGTATCCCCTCATATTCACCTTAATGTTTCACCTTTCTCCCTTAATCCATGGCCTCTGGTTATCGTTCCACCCAATCTCAGTTGGAAAAGCCATTTTTGAAAAATGAAAAAGCTTCCATTTACCCTATGTATAAACCTCATAATTTTGATACACCTCCATCAAATCTTCTCACAATTCTTCTACATTCCAAGGAATAAAGTCCTGACCTGTTCAATCTTTCCTAATAACCCAAGTCTTCTCGACCTGGCAACATCCTTGTGAATTTTCTCTAAACTCTTTCAACCTCTTTTACATCTTTCATGTAGGTACGTGAACAGAACTGCACACACTGCTCCAAATTAGGGCTCACCAATGTCTTCTTCAAGTCAACATAACATCCATTTATTGTTTTCAGTTCTTTGGTTCATGAAGGCCAATGGGCTGATTTTTTTTTATCCCATCACTAGCTAACTATGATACCAGTTTCAGTGAATTCAGAACTTCTATTCCCAGGTCCCTTTCTTCTACAAAACTCCTCCGTGCCTGACCAGTCACTGTGAGAGACCTCCATTGGTAGATTATACCAAAATGCAAAACCTCACACTTGTCTGCAGTAAATACCTTTTTCCATTACTTAATCCATTTTCCCAGCGGGTCCAGATCGCACTGCAAGCCATGATAGTCTTCCTCACTGTCCACTACACCACTAGTCTTGGTGTCATCTACAAATCTACTGATCCGGTTAAACACACCATTATCCAGATTCTTGATATAGATGACAAACAACATCAGACCCAGCACTGATCCCTATGGCTCACCACTAGTCCCTGGCCTCCGGTCAGAGAGGCAACAATCTGCTACCACACTCGGTCTTCTCCCAAAGACAGTGTCTCATCCAATTTACTATCTCGTCTTGAATGCTGAGTGACCGAACCTTCTTGATCAACCTCCCATATGAGACTTTGTGAAGTGCCTTCCTAACGTCCATGTAGACAAAACCCACTGCCTTGCCTTCATCTACATTCCCGATAACTTCCTCGAGAGACTCTATAAGATTGGCTAGACATGACCTACCATGCACAAAGCCATGCTGTCTATCTTTAATCAGCCCACATCTGTCCAAATACCTTTATCTGGTTCCTGCATATACTTTTCTATAACTTTCCCATTACTGATGTCAAGCTCACCAATGTACAATTTCATAGATTATTTTTAGCGTCTTTCCTGAACAGCAGAAGAACATTGGCTGTCCTCCAATCCTCCAGTAGCACACCTGTCACTAAGGATTATTTAAATATCTGTGCTTGGGCCGCTACAATTTCTGCACTTGTCTTCCGCACGGTCACAGGGAACAACTTGTCAGGCCCTGGGGATTGATCCACACTAATTTAGACAATAGACAATAGACAATAGGGGCAGAAGTAGACCATTCGGCCCCTCGAGTCTGCACCGCCATTCTGAGATCATGGCTGATCATTCACTATCAATACCCAGTCCCTGCCTTGTCCCCATATCCCTTGATTCCCCTATTCATCAGATATCTATCTAGCTCCTTCTTGAGAGCATCCAGAGAATTGGCCTCCACCGTCTTCCGAGGTAGTGCATTCCACACCTGCACAACTCTCTGGGAGAAGAAGCTCTTCCTCAACTCTGTTTTAAATAACTGACCTCTTATTCTCAATCCATGCCCTCTGGTACTGGACTCTCCCAACATCTGGAACATATTTCCTGCCTCAATCCGATCAAATCCTTTAATTATCTTAAACGTTTCAATCAGATCCCCTCTCAATCTCCTCAATTCCAGCGTGTACAAGCCCAATCTCTCCAATCTCTCTGCGTAAGACAGCCCTGCCATCCCAGGAATCAACCTAGTGAATCTACGCTGCACTTCCTCAACTGCCAGAATATCCTTCCTTAAACCTGGAGACCAAAACTGTACACAATATTCCAGGTGTGGTCTCACCAGGGCCCTGTACAAATGCAAAAGGACATCCTTGCTCTTGTATTCAATTCCCCTTGTAACAAAGGCCAACATTCCATTTGCCCTCTTCACTGCCTGTTGCACTTGCTCATTCACCTTCATTGACTGGTGAACTAGGACTCCTAGGTCTCTTTGCATTTCTCCCTTACCTAACTCTACACCGTTCAGACAATACTCTGCCCCCTTGTTCCTGCTTCCAAAGTGGATAACTTCACATTTATTCACATTGAATGACATCTGCCAAGTGTCTGCCCACTCACCCAGCCTATCCAATTCTCCCTGTATTCTCCTAACGTCCTCTTCGCATGTCACACTGCCACCCAGTTTAGTATCGTCAGCAAACTTGCTGATATAGTTTTCAATGCCCTCATCTAAATCATTGACATAAATCGTAAAGAGCTGTGGTCTCAATACAGAGCCCTGTGGTACCCCACTAGTCACCTCCAGCCAGTCCGAGAAACACCCATTCACTGCTACCCTTTGCTTTCTATCTGCCAACCAGTTTTCTATCCATGTTGAAACCCTGCCCCCAATGCCATGTGCTCTGATTTTACTCACCAATCTCCTATGTGGCACCTTATCGAATGCCTTCTGAAAATCTAGGTATACAACATCCACTGGCTTACCCTCGTCTAACATCCTTGTTACACCCTCAAAAAACTCCAACAGATTAGTCAAGCATGATTTGCCCTTGGTAAATCCTTGCTGGCTCGGCCTAATCCTTTTTCTGCCATCTAGATGTTGCCACTATTTCGTCCTTAATAATGGACTCAAGCATCTTCCCCACGACTGACGTTAGGCTAACAGGGCGATAGTTCTCCGTTTTCTCCTTCCCTCCCTTCTTGAAAAGTGGGATAACATTAGCCACTCTCCAACCTTCAGGAACTGATCTTGCAACTGAATTTGCCTTAAGACAGCAAACGCCTCCACCTCTGAAATCTGTACAGGGTCCATGAAGTTCATGCAGCTTTGCCTCACTTCTATAGACTCTGTGTCCATCTCCTGTGTAAATACGGATGCGAAAAAGCTCCCCCACATCTGTTTTGTCTCCTCATATGGATTACCATTCTGATCTTCCAGAGGAATAATTTTTTCCCTTGCAATCCTTTTGCTCATAACATTTCTGCGGAATCCATGAGGATTCTCCTTCACCTTGTCTGCTGGGGCAACCTCATGCCTTCTTTTATTTCTTTCATAAGAGTTCAATTGAATTTCATGTAGTTCATAAGTAGCTCATTTATTCCTCTTTGCCTCTACATGGTCTGAATGTCCTTTTATTGATCTGGGAGAGGAAAGCCAAAGGGGTGATAGAGCTACATGCTGGGAGCTGGGGTAGGTGGGGGTAAACTAAAGTTGCAGGGGAATGGGAGTCTGAATAACAGAACAGAGAGTGGACAGGTTGTGGAGACAGTTGTTGTTCAGTCCTCAGAGAAAGTCAGGAATGAAAACGTTGAGCATGGTGCAGTGAATATGCTGAGACCTGTATATTTCAATACAAAGAGCAGCGTAGGAAAGGTGGATGTGTTCAGGACATGGATCAACACCTGGAATCTACACTAGGATCTGGTAACTGTGGACTGGGACAGGCTGCTTTATGGCAAAGTTGTGCTTGGTAAATGGGAGGCCTTCAAAGTGAAATCTTGGAAGTACAAAGCGGGTATGTGCTTGTCAGAATAAAAGGTAAAATAGAAACTGTAGGGAAACTTGGATTTCAAGAGATATTGAGACCCTGGTGAAGCACAAAATGAATGGAGTTGCATAACAGGGATAGGCAGGCAGTTTCTTCTGGAGCATAAAAGAAGCAGGAGAACACATAAGAAGTAAATCAGGATCTCTGAAAGAGGATGTCTAAAATGTGTGGGAGTCCCTACATTGATTGGGACTTCCATACTGTTAAAGGTCTGGATGGGTTAGAGTTTGTGAAATGTGTTCAGCAAAGTTTTTTTAAATCAATATATAGATATACCAACTAGGGAGGATGTAATATTAGATCTCCTATTAGGAAATGATCTAGGGCAGGTGACGGAAGTGTGTGTAGGGGAACACTTTGTTTCCATTGTTCATAACGTCATTACTTTCAACTTGATCATGGATAAAGATAGATCTGGTCCTCGGGATGAAGTTATAAACTGGAAAAAAAGCCAAATTTGAAGAAAAGAGAAAGGATCTAAAACGCGTAGATTGGGACAAGTTGTTCTCTGGCACGGATGTGATTGGTAAGTGGGAGACCTTCAAAGGAGAAATTTTGAGAGTGCAGATTTTTTTTGTTCCTGTTAGGGTTAAAGGCAAAATGAATAACTATAAGGAACCTTGGTTCTCGAGGGATAGTGGAACTCTGATAAAGAAGAGGAGATATATGTATAACATGAAAAGGCAACAGGGATGAAATAAGCTACTTGAGGAGTATAAAAGAGAAGAAAATACTTAAGAAAGAAATCAGGAGGTTAAAAGAAGAAATGAGGTTGCTTTGGCAGTCAGGGTGAAGGATAATCCTAAGAGCTTCTACAGGTATGTTAAGAGCAAAGGGGTAGTAAGGGATAAAATTGATCTCCTGAAGATCAGAGTCGTCGGCTATGTATGGAACCAATGGAAATGGGAGAGATATTAAATGTGTTTTTTTTTGCATCTGCATTTCTTAAGGAAACTGGATTGGAGTCTATGGAAACAAGGCAAACAAGTAGGAAGGTCATGGAACATATAGATTGAAGAGGAGGAGGTGCTTGCTTTCTTGAGGCAAATCAGAGTAGATAAATCCCCTGGACCTGACAGGTTATTCACTCGGACTTTAAAGGAGACTGGTGTTGAAATTGCAGGGGCCCTGGGTGAAATATTTATAATGTCGATATCCACGGGTCAGGTGCCGGAGGATAGCTTTTGTAGTTCCGTTGTTTAAAAGTGGGTCAAAAAGTAAGCAGGGAAATTATAGGCCGGTAAGTTTGACATCAGTAGTAGGTAAATTATTGGAAGGGGTACTAGGAGATAGAGTCTACAAGTATTTGGATAGACAGGAACTTATTAGAAAATGTCTGCATGGCTTTGTGCTTGGTCGGTCATGTTTAACCGAACTATTAGCCTTTTTCGAGGAAGTTACCAGGAAAGTGGATGAAGGGAAGGCAGTGGATGTTGAATACATGGACTTCAGTAAGGCGTTTGACAAGGTCCCGCATGGGAGTTTAGTTAGGAAGATTCATTCGCTCGGTATACATGGAGAGGTAGTAAATTGGATTAGACATTGGCTCAATGGAAGAAGCCAGAGAGAGGTAGTGGAGGATTGCTATGCTGAATGGAGGCCTGTGACTAGTAGTGTGCCACAGGGATCAGTGCTGGGTCCATTGTTATTTGCCATCTATATCAATGATCTGGATGCTAATGTGGCAAATTGGATTGTAAATTTGCTGATGATACAAAGGTTGGAGGTGTAGTGGACAGCGAGGAAGGTTTTCAAAGCTTGCAGAGGGTTGCAGGAATGGGCTGCAAAAATAGCAGATGGAGTTTAATGCGGACAAGTGTGAGGTATTGTACTTCGGAAGGGCAAACCAAGGTAGAACATACAAGGTAAATGGTAGGACACTGAGGAGTGCAGTAGCACAGAGGGATCTGGAAGTATAGATTCATAATTCCCTAAAAGTTGCGTCACCAGTAGATAGGGTTGTAAATAGAGCTTCTGGTACATTGGCCTTTATGAAGCAAAGTATTATAAGAGTTGGAATGTAATGGTGAGGTTGTATACGACATTGGTGAGACCGAATTTGGAGTATTGTGTGCAGTTTTGGTCACCTAATTACAGGAAGGATATTAATAAGGTTGAAAGAGTGCAGAAAACTTTTACAAGGATGTTGCCGGGACTTGAGAAACTGAGTTACAGAGAAAGGTTGAATAGTTTAGGACTTTATTCCCTGGAGCGTAGGAGAATGAGGGGTGATTTGATAGAGGTGTATAAAATTATGATGGGTATAGATAGAGGGGATGCAAACAGGCTTTTTCCACTGATGTCAGGGAAGAAAAAAAACAGAGCTCATGGTTAAAGGGTGAACGGGGAAAAGTTTAAAGGAAACATGGCGGGGGTGGGTGCTTCTTCACACAGAGACTGTTGGGAGTGTGGAATGAGCTGCCAGATTAAGTGGTGAATGCAGGTTCACTTTTAACATTTAAGAAAATCTTGGACGGGTACATGGATGAGAAGGGTATGGAGGGATATTGTCCAGTTGCAGGTCAGTAGGACTAGGCAGAAAAACTGATTCGGCACAGCCATGAAAGGCCAAAAGGCCTGTTTCTGTGTTGAGGTGTTCTTTGTTTCTATGGATCTAAATATGCAGGAATATCTTAAAAAGACCCTATCGTTTCCACCTCCATCAAGGCCATTGACAGCCCATTCCACGCACACCATTGCGTAAAAGAAACTACCCCTGACATCTCCTCTGTACCTACTTACAAGTTCCTTAAAACTATGCCCTCTCGTGCTAGCCATTGCAGCCCTGCGAAAAAGCCGCTAACTATCCACTCGATCAATGCTTCTCATTATCTTGTACACCTCTATTAGGTCACCTCTCCTCCTCGGTCGCTCCAAAGAGAAAAGGCTGAGTTCACTCAAACAATTCTCATAAGGCCTGCTCTCCGATCAAGGCAACATCCTTGTAAATCTCCTCTGCACCATTTCTATGGTTTCCACATCCTTCTTGTAGTGAGGCGACCAGAATTGAAAACAGTACTCCAAGTGGGGTCTGACCAGGGTCCCATATAGCTGCAACATTAGCACTCGGCTTTTAAACTGAATCTTATGGCTGATGAAAGCTAATGTGTTGTATGTCTTCTTAACCACAGAGTCAACCTGTGTAACTGCTCTGAGTGCCTTATGGACTCGGATCCCAGGATCCTGCTGATCCTCATATACAAAGACCATTACCGAGGATCTGGAACCCAGAAAGATCCCAGTTACAAACGGCACTTGGCATTTCAGTATTGTTGATGTATGGGATGAGGTGGAGAGCGCAGGGTGTGACGAGAGGGAGGGAGAGAGGGAGGAAGGGAGAGAGGAACAGGGGTGTGTTGAGAGAGAGTGAGAGAGAGCGAAGACGGGGAACGCTTTGGATGAGCGGTGCATTTAGAGGGTGAGAGAGAGCGGTAGACAGTGTGGGATACGGGTGCCAGCAGGAAGATTGTTTGGGAGAGCAAGGGGGAGAGTGTGGGACATTGGGAGAGAGATAGCGAGGGAGAGGGTTAGAAATGGAGGTTACAGAGAGGCAGAGGTGAGTGAGTGAGAGAGACGAGTTTGAGTGAGGTGACAGCGTGCATGAGAGAGGAGGACATGGAGAGGGGAAGACAGACGGTGACTGAGATTGGGAGTGGGATGACAGGTGAAAGGGGTAGGGACAGGGATTGTGGGATGGGAGAGAGAATGGAAGAGTAAGATAAACAGATAGATAGAGGGGAGAGAGTGTGAGAGAAATTAAAAGAGGCATGAGATAGTGAAGAGATGAAGAGAGTGGAGTACGACTTGTGATTAGAGGATAGAGACAGTGGTGAGAGTAGAAAGCGAGGAAAGGGGTGACAGAGAGTGGGAGACTGGTCGAATAGGGGTGTAACAGAGGGGTAGAGAAGCGGGAGAGGGAGAAAGGCGATGAAGAGCCAAGGATGATTGAGAGGGGTGATGATAAGGAAGGGGTGAGGGAGAGGCAAGACGGTGCGGACGAGAGGGAGAAAGAAGTAAGGGCTGGGGTAGAGGGCGGCATAATGAAGAGGGACTGGGAGGAGGGAGTGGTGAGGGAGATGTGGTAAGTAGCTAGGGATGAGAGAGAAAGGCGAGGAGATAGTGTGTCTGATTAGAATTATTAGACTAAATATTTATTCAGTCCCTAGTTGCAGGGTCGTTAATCACGTATGTTCACAAGTCTCCGAACCAATCCACCGAGCGATTTCATTTCCACGCCGGGAGTCTGACCGCGTACGGTTCCGGTCTCCATTTCTGACAGCGGGGAGTTTGACCACATACGGTTCGGGTCTCCATTTCCGACAGTGGGGAGTTTAACCACATAAGGGGACCTACTGTAAGTCGCAGCACGATGTCAACCGCAGCTAATACCGGGGTGTTTCCTGTTCAGATGACGTGAGGAAGGGGTTGATCTGGTTTTTTGTAAATCGAGGGCTGGTTGCAGTGGGAACGGGTCGGGACCGAGCCGGACAGCGGGAGGCTCCGGGCTCTCCAGTCTTGCATCCCTGGTTTTAGTTTTGCACTGAGTCAGGATTGCGGGATCAGTTTGCTCTGGTTCCCCAAGCTGGGAGGGTGGACGTTGGTGAAGGGGGCCTGATTATGTATCGGTATGGGGTGAATGGTCAGAAGGCTGTGGGGCCACTGGTGGGACTGAGGGTGGTTGGGGTACTGTGAGTAATCGGAAGTAACATGACCTGGGTGGATGGGCAAGGGGTAAATTACGTTGTCAACCCGAGGGTGGATCTGGTCCAATGAATCAGGCAGCTCAGCTCGCATATCCTTTCAGGAGGCCACAATTCTCTCATCATCTTAATCACTGACTAATCTTCCTATTACAATTGAGTTTGTTACAGAGCCCCAGGGTCTGCAAACAGAGGGTGAGAGGCTGTTTCTCGAACTCGAGTCCCGAGCTTAGTGTCATTTCCTGACGTTCTGCCCATTGCTACTCTTCATCTATGTCAATAACTTAGCTGAGAAAGTATAGGGTATGGGTAGAGAGTTTGCAGCAAGTTCAAATAATTACTCTTTTTGAAAGGCAGTCAGTATAAACACTCCCCTCTCTTTCCCTCTCCTCACTCAGAACTGACCAAAAGCTACTTCAGGAGATGCAGGATCTTGATCTGAGTAAACACTGTGGGTGAGAGGGACTGGTTTTAAACGGCTGTGCTGCTCGCAGCTTATTACCAGACCTGAAGTGATTGGAACTGGGTCTGACTGAGGCATAACTGTTACTTCTGGGCACATTCAGTCTCACTCCAACTATTTCCTACCTTCCTTTGTACAGGTATGTGATGGGATAATTGACAGGGAAAAGTTGTGCTTTCTTTACTGTTCTCCTATCACAGAACGAGTCATTTCCATTCCCAGGTTAAATCAGGTCCATTTCGGAAAATATAAACCAGTCCAGAATGAATGTAATAAAAAGAAGCTGGAATTACCTGAAACGCTCAGCAGGTAAGGAACAACTGTGGGGAGAGGAACAAACTTTACCATTCAGGTAATAACGTTTCATCAGAATGACTTCAAACATTTACAGTTTTTAGTTAAGATCTCCAGCAACGCGAAATTCTGCCTGATTTCCACCGAGGACAGACAGGTGACAGTGAGGGGGGGGGGATTTCCAAACACAGTTTGAACACCAAAACTCACGAGTCTATTTCTATTGTTGTAAACACGGATCAGCACATTCACTCATAGCCTCTCCCTGTGAGGAAGGACTGGGAACCCATCACTTCCTCAGCAGCAGTCTTTGCTTCCAAAGGAACTCCAGAAAAAAAAATCTGATCCCAGACCAGGAATACTCTCTCAACACCTCATAAGTCCAAGCAGCTTGATGCCCGGGTCCTTTTTTACCAAGATCAAAAACTGTGATATCCAGTTCCCAACCTCACAGGATCAAACAGCTGAACCTGTCATTTAACAACCCTGAGAGTCTCACACATCGAACCCCCCTCCCATCTGACAATCCAGGATTTCCCCACAACCAATGTCCAGCTGTTCGAAATTTCTGCTTTATTGCAGAAGGACGATCATCCAGCCCCATTTGTAGAAGCACAATCCAACGTCAAAGCTAAATCATCAACAGTTCCATTTGCCTGGAATGCTGATCACGGGATTATAGCCCAAGCACCAACTCTCCCAGTACTCTTTTCTGCCAGTAAAATGCCGCAGTGTGTCAGCCAGTCACAGTTCAAATACCAGCACCTCCATACCAATGCACAACAGGACTGGTACCTGATGGCCCTCCGGCATTCCAGCTATCAATAACCGACTCTGGAAATACTCATTGAGGCCAAAGGTGCAAAAGAACACTTAAAAATTAAGACAAGGGTTGGAGGAAAGATTACTAATGTATTACATTGAGGTGTGGGATACAGGGTGGACAGCAGTTGACCCAGATGGTTGATGCATATCACAGATGCGGGCGGGGTGTAGGTTAGGAGACTGGGCAGAGGTTGAACAAGATGGGCAGGGATGAGCAGATGGAACCAGGTGGGTGAAGGAATCAAGGACGATCACTGATGGTCCTCCAGCAATACACAGATACTGAATTAATAGTATATACTACTGCATAAAAGATTCTAAAATGACAAAGTTAGAGCAAACAATAAGAACTTTGTCAGATATACTTTGACGCTGAACAATTTTTTATATCAACACACCATAGAAAATTCCCCATCCAGATACATCACGACTTTGCATGGTAACTCATCTGCCCGTGACTGTGAGGAACTGCAGAGACTTTTAGATACAAATCAGCATATCACAGAAACCATTCTCCACCCCTCCCCCCCCAGACTTCCCAGTCCCTCGGTAAAGCAGGCAGTGAAATCAAAGATCCCCACAACCTGGGACGTTCTCTTTTCTCAGCCACCCCAGTCCGGGAGAAGGCACAACAGCCATAAAGCACAAGGACAAATGCGAGGAGCTTGCGGCACACAGCCTCACGTGACCTGTTGGCGGGAGTACCATTTCAATTCTGCGGAAATAGACAGCCTGGGCTCTTGGTTTGGATCATTCAATGCAGATTAAGTGGAATCGACACATTTTTGACGAGCCCATATAACTGGGTACTAAATGAGTAATTGGCCCTCAGTTCGGGGCTCATGGCCAACATCAGATCTCCCCGCTCGGGATCGGTCTCAATACTCACCGATGGGAAAGTGATATCTTCGGCCCGCAGAGAGTGATCCCGACTCCGGCTCCTCCCAATGGCTACACATTTTAATTCCATGTCCCATTCCCATTCTGATATATCTGTCTATGGCCCTCCTCTACTGTACAGATGAATCCACACTCAGGTTGGAGGAACAACACCTTATATACCGGCTGGGTAGCCTCCAACCTGATGGCATGAACATCGATTTCTCTAACTTCCGTTAATGCCCCTCCTCCCCTTCTTACCACATCACTGACATACTTAGTTGTTTGTTCTTTTTTTCTCTCTCTGCACATCGCCCTGCCTGTTCCCCATCTCCTTCTGGTCCTCCCCCTCCCCCTTTATTTCTCCTGAGCCCTCCCGTCCCATGATCCTTTCCCTTCTCCAGCTCTGTATCACTTTCGCCAATCACCTTTCCAGCTCTTGGCTTCATCCCATCCCCTCCGGCCTTCTATCATTTCGCATTCCTGCCTCCCCTCACTACTTTCAAATCTATTAGTATCCCTCCTTTCAAAAAGTCTTGATGAAGGTTCTCGGCCCGAAACGTCGACAGTGCTTTTCCTTATAGATGTTACCTGGCCTGCTGTGTTCCACCAGCATTTTGTGTGTATTGTTTGAATTTCCAACATCTGCAGATTACCTCGTGTTTGCTCTTGGGAATGTTGAATTTGGTTCCTCAATCAAATAGTTGACTCAATTTGGGTACAACTGGGCTCCAGGCACCGGTCTCTACAACACCCACAGGGACATCCCTCAGTGAACAAATCTGTAATTGTCCCTCACACGTAATAAAACCTGATATGGAAAGAGCCATCATCCAGTCATGGAAAGACACAAGACCGAGGAACAGAATTAGGGAATTCGGTCCATCGAGTCTGCTCCACCATTCAACCATGGCTTATATTTATTTCAACACCATATTCCCACCTTTTCCATTTCGTAAAGTTTATGCTAAGATTGTAATGGCTGCCTTTACCATTCCTTGTGCTGCATTCAACAAATTCTCTGGTATTTCCTGGTAACAACAAAAGATTTCAGAAATAGCTCAGTAAGGCAAAATACTTCACAATGAAGACAACGGTAGGAGGAAGATTGTTGATGAATAATCATAGGTGAGATACAGACTGGCCAGAGGTTGAACAAGATGATTGATATATATCAGTGAGTTGATGGGATAAAGTTCGGGCAGAGGTTGAACAAGATGGTTGTTATTTCTCATTGAGATGGTGGGATACAGGCTGTACCATGGCTGAACAAGATGGTTGATGTATATCATTGAGGTGGTGGGATACAGACTGGACAGAGGTTGAACAAGATGGTTGATATTTCTCATTGATGTGGTGGGATACAGGCTGGAGAGAGATAGAACAAGATGGTTGATATATATCATTAAGGTGGTGGGATACAGGCCGTACAGAGGTTGAACAAGATGGTTAATAATTCTCATTGAGGTGGTGGGACAGATGCTGGACAGAGGTTGACCCAGATCGGCAGGGGATGAGCAAATGGAGTCAGATGGGAGAATGGGATGAAGGGCGATCTCTGATGTTCCTCCCGCAATACACAGACCCTTAAATAACAGTACGCACTAGTGGATAACAGATTCTAATATAACAAAACCAGAACAAACAATAAGAACTTTGGTATATGCCCTTTTCTACTCTACAAACTTTATCAATGCACCGCAGAAAGTATCCCATCCCGATACTTCACATCTTCATACGGCTACTGCCCTTCCTTTAGCTGAATGAAATAGCGGAGAACTGTGGACTCAGTTGAGCACATCATAGAAACCAACCTCCCCTTCATGGAGTCTGTCTACACTTCTCACTACCACAGTAAAGCAAACACCAAAGATCCCTATAACCCTTTCTCATTTCTAATGCCCCATAGGGGCGAAGAGAAAATAAAACAGAAACATTCCACCGGGCTCAAGGCGGTGTCCATTCTGCTGTTAGAAGCGAACAGCGTGATGAGTGGACTCTTGACCTCACAGTCTAAATCGATGTGACCTTGCACCACATATCTAACTGCACTGCACTACACTCCACAAATGGGAGTGTACACATTTCAGAGAAACTCAGACAAATGAAAAAAAAACTTAATTCTCGCATTAATAGGGCCAGATATCGGGAAACGCTGTCAGCGTTTTGACAAGTCGTAGTCATGGAAAGAAGATGGAAATAAACTTTCCAGCCCCCCGGGAGGACATGAGCGATCTGGATCTCACTGTCCTGTCTGAACGGGGGAAAGAAGAATTTCTCATACACGTGGAGCAGTGTCCCGAGAGTGCGATTACTCTGTTTAACCCGCGAGTCTGCAAGAACACAACAGGCCGAACGGCCGCTTCCAGTATGCTGGAAATTTGTAAAACATTTATCGACCCCAGGAGTCGATCCAGGTGATGTTTGGATCCGATACCGGGCCGGGTGATGGAGGTAAAGTTCCCCAGGTACATCTTAATGGATGGGTTCAGTCCCGGCATCACCACCTCATCCCGCTCCTGGGACCAGAACACCAGGGGCTGAGCGGCGGCTCATCTCAGGCGGTTCGGTGTGAAGGTCCCCTAACCCGGACCGACCACGACAGGTTGTGTCCAGGAAGCGGGACGAGGCCGCCAGTTCGAGGAAGTTGACGGGACTTTCTGCCCAACATGAGGTTCCCCTCCCCCGGGATCGGCTTCAGTACTCTCCGATGGGAAATTGTCGGTCGCGTTCACCCCTAGTGACCGGCCTCAATACTGACCGATGAGAACGTGATCAATTTGTCCCGGAGAGTGCGATCGGACCACCCGCACCCAGCAGACGATCCGCTTCAACAGAGAACGGAACGAAAACCCCGCCCATCCGGAGTCTGTGAGAGCGGGGGCGGGGCCTCGGAAGCGTAAACCTGAGATGCTGCAGATCTGCGTTCGAGAACCTGGATCACGTGACGGATGGAGGGTCTCCCACCTGAACCGGTGATCCAGCTCCTCGCCTCTCACACGCTGTCCAACCTACCTGCCGCATGTTACACCAACTACATTTTTGATTTTTCCTGCTGTATCTTCCCATCCCCATCTCTCCACCACCCAGTTCTCAGCGTTACGGGTTGGATTCATATCCCGGTCCAATCCACAAATCCCAGCCGATTTGTGCAGGTTTCATTGAAGTCGCTTTTATGTTTATAAACACTAACTCCTACTCACATTCCTCCGGAGCCTCACTGAACAGGAACACGGAAACACCAATTGAGAAACAGCAGCACCAAAACCGTCTGCAAGATGGCGGCTACTCTCCCATCTCAGCCACGTATTTCTATCCAATCCTTACTTCCTCGATCCCGTTCGGTCTCCACGCATCTGCCGGCCTCTGTCACTATTTCCACCTTCTCACCTCCCCCTCACCTGGATCCACCTCTCACACCCCAGTTCCAGCCCCGTCACCACCCCTCACCTCTTTTCTCTGACTATTTCCCGTCCACTCTCAGTCCAGAGGGATGGTCTCGGCCCGAAATGTTGACAGTCCATTTCCCTCCACAGATGCTGCTCAACCCACTGAGTTCCTCCGGCAGTTTTTTCTTTGGTCTGTATAACCCGTGTTAGTATGAGGAGCGGGATTTCTGTAGGTGCTGGGGTCAAAGAAACACGCACAACACGCTGAAGGAACTCAGCAGGTTGGGCAGCATCCGTGGAAACGAGCAGTCAACGTTTCGGGCCGAGACCCTTCGGGAGGACTGAGAGGGAGGGGGCAGGGGCCCTATAAAGAAGGTGGGGGTAGGGTGGGAAGGAGAAGGCTGGTAGGTGCCAGGTGAAAAAATAGGAAAGGGAAAGATCAGTTGGTAGGGATGGGGAAGCAGAGAGGTGATAGGCAGGAAAGGTAATGAAGGTAAAGCACTATGTGTTGTAGAAGAAGGCAGAACGATGAGAGAGGTGATAGGCAGCTAGAGGAGGAGGCAGAGTGAAACTGGGATGGAGCCACATGCAAAAATGTTATTCCCTATTCCCAGCTCCTCAGTTTCCGCTGCCTCTGCTCCCAGGATGAGGCTTTCCATTCCAGGACATCTCAAATGTCCTCTTTATTTAAGAATCGTGGTTTCCCTTCTGCCGTCATCAATGATGCTCTCACCCGCATCTCCTCCATTTCCCGCACTTCGGCCCCCACCCCATCCTCCCTTCACCACAACAGGGACCGAGTTTCCCTTTCCTGACCTACCACCCCACCAGCCTCCGGATCCAGTATATTATCCTCCTCAACTTTCGCCACTTTCAACAGGACCCCACCACTAAGCACATCTATCCCTCCCGACCCCTCTCTGCTTTTCGCAGGGATAGTTCCCTCCGCGACTACCTGGTCCAAACGTCCCTCCCCACAGATCTCCCACCTAGTACTCATCCTTGCAAGCGTAAGTGCTACACTTGTCCATAGACCTCCTCTCTTACCACCATCATGGCCCCGAACAGTCCTTCCAGGTGAGGCAAAAATTCACTGGTGAGTCTGTTGGAGTCATCTATTGCACCCGGTGCTCCCGGTGCGGCCTCCTCCACATCGGCGAGAACCGACGCAGATTGGGGACCGCTTCTTCGAGACAGGATTTCCCAGTTCACACACACTTCAACTCTGCTACACGTTCCCATTCGGACATGTCGATACATGGCCTCTTCTGCCGCCATGATGAGGCCCAACTCAGGCTGGAGGAGCAACACCTCATATACCGACTGGTATGTTCAGCCTCTTGGTATGAACGTTGAATCCAAAGCAACACATACAAAATGCTGGCGGATCTCAGCACAACAGGCAGTGTGTATGGAAAAGAGTAAACAGTCGACATTTTGGACCACGACCCTTTTTCATTGCTGAGGAGGAGGGGAAGTGATCTGAATGAAAAGGTCGGGATGGAGAAAAAGGGGAGGTGGAAGGTGATTGGTGAAGTCAAGTGGTGGGAAGATTAAGGGCTGGAGAATAAAGAATCGGAGAGTTGTCAATAGGATAAAGGGAAGGAGGGGACCCAGGGGGAAGTAATAGGCCGGTCAGCAGAAATGGAAGTTCAGAGTGGGGAATAGAGAAATGGGTGGGGGTCAATTTGCTTACTGGAAGGAGAATTCAATATTCATACAATCAGGTTGGAGGGTACCCAGATGGAATATAAAGTGTTGTTCCTCCACCCTGAGGCCGGTTTCATCTTGACACAAGAGGAGGCCATAGATCAATAGTCGGAATGGGAATCAGAATTAACAAGTTTGGCCACTGCAAAGTACCCCTTGTGGCAGATGATACAGAGATGCTCGACTAAACGACATCCCAATTTATTGCGGGTCTCACCAGTGTGAAGGAGGCCGCATCGGGAGCACCGGACACAGTAGATGACCCCAGCCGATTCCCAGGTGAAGCGTTGCCTCACCTGCAAGGACTGTTTTGTGTCTAAATGGAGGTGAGGGAGGGGGTGTACGGGTAGGTGTAGCACTTAGGCCGTACGCAAGGATAAATATCTGGAGGAAGATTTGTGAGGAGGGATGAATGGACAAGGGGATTGTAGAGGGAGTGATCCCTGTTTGTGACATCCTAAACAGATTTGCATAAATGCAATCTCTACATTCATTAGTTCTCTCTTTATTACAACATAAACATCATATACTTCATACAGTGAATGACCAGAGAGCGATAAAAATGTTCAGCACTCTGCAACTCTGCTGGGCTGTTACCCTGGTGATGGAGGAAGTGGCTGAGCAGAACTAAGTAAAAAATAGGAAATAAGGAACAACCTCGCATACTTTGAGTTTCATTGTGACAAAGATGAATACTGAGCTCTCAGCCATTTTGTAATATGGAAGCTGAAATTCTAATGGCAGTTTTAACCCTGTCTTGAGGTGCCTCCAGTAAATCTGTTGGTAGTTTCATCACTACAGAACTTCCAGCAGTGCCGAATCTGTTCCAAAATCAAAACACATTGTTGGATGCGGCCTGTCTGTTTCAAATGTCAGCTATAGGATATTTACAAAGGACATCACACAATACATTGTGGTGATTATCGTTAAGTGTTGTTCTTTGTTCAATTAAGTGGTTAAAAATTCCATTAAATTCTTGTGTCTGCGAATAACTAAAGCACCAACCTCCCCACCAAAAAAAAATACATCTGGGACCCCCACCGAACACTTAAGCGTGCAGCAATGCAACAATGAATATACATATTTGCATTACCATGTAAATACAGCCCTGTTCAACTGGGTGTTGGACTACTGAAACAACAGGCTTCAGAAAGTCAGGATGCAGAACGGTCCTCACTCCCAGTTATCCTCAACACGGGCTGTCTGCTGAGCCCATTGCTGTACACTCTGTTCACACATGACCGCACGGCTAAACGCCCGGGGAATCACAATGTCAAGTTCGCCAGCGTCACGACAGTTGTGGGGTCCATCACATAACAATGAGATGACATAGAGAGAGAAGGGCTCAAGGCCGGGTACACCTCAACTCACAAACTCACCCCACCACACCTCCATTACCACGTGTTTACCATTTCCTGGCACTCACCATATGTACAGCTACTCCTGTGCCTAACGTCAGTTTATGGACTTATCACCAATGTTTTAAGCTATGTCATGATTTTATATAATGCTGATATTTATTTCTTTGTGATATTTGTTCCTGCATGAGATCCAGAGCAACAATGATTTATGTTCCCCTTTATTTGTCGATTTGTGGAGTTTGTTGCAACAGATGGTGATTGAGGCTGTTACTGGGTATATTCACGGCAGTGGTTCATATATTTTTGATCGCTAAGTATTGATCATTTTAGTTAGCCAGAGCTACTAGACGATTAATTGAATGTAGCACGTTAAAGGCGGACTTCACAATTTTTAGTTTCTTCATTTCAAAATGACTGCAGTGTTAAACTTTGTCATAACTAAACTCACAGCATACGATGTTGAGTTTGTTAATTCCCTTTTCGGTTATTTTTGGTGAGCCACTTCCTCCGTTTCCAGGGTAACGGCCCACCAGAGCTGCAAGAAGAGTTCCACATTTTTATCGCTCTGTGGTTACCGCCGCTTAGGGCAGGGAGAGTGGCCTCGGGAGTAAATGCAACAGAGTGATAGTGGTAGGAAAGGATGCTGCGATTTCCTAGGGTTACCAGCCCTCTATTTTCCTAAGCTTCACATTGCTATCCAGAAGTCTCTTAAAAGATCGTACTGTATCCGCCTCCACCACCCCCGCCGGCAGCCCATTCCTCGCACTCACCACTGTCTGCGTAATAGAAACTGAGCCCTGACATCGCCTCTGTACCTACTTCCAAGCATTTTAAAACTGTGCCCTGAGAAAAAGCCTCTGACAATCCACAGGATCAATGTCTCTCATCATCTAATACACCTCTATCAGGTCACCTCTCATCCACCATTTCAAGAAGAAAGGACCAAGTTCACCCAACCTATTCCCATAAGAGTTGCTCCCAATCCAGAAAAATCCTTGTAAATCTCTTTTGCACCCTTTCTATGTTTTCCACATCTTTCCTGTAGTGAGGCGACCAGAGGTGAGCACAGTACAGGAGGATCCTTTAGAGCTGTAACATTACCTCTTGGGTCTTGAACTCAATCCCACGACTGATGAAGGTCAACACACTACATGTTTTCTGAACCACAGAGTCAACCTGCGCAGCAGCTTTGAGAATGCTTGAGTGTTCGGTGGGGGTCGCCGATGCTTTTTTTGCTTTTGGGGGTGTGGAGTTGCTGTTTTGCTGCTGCTCATGTATGGGAGGGGGAGCTTGGGGGCGACTTTGGGGTGCTAACATTTAACTGTCATTCATTCCTTAGGGCACTCCTCTGTTTTGATGGATGTTCATGGGAAGAAAACAGTTTCAGGATAAATATCGTACACATTTCCCTGACATTAAATGTACCGGTTGAAATCCGTTGAAATGTAGGAAGGTGTAGCTTTCGTAGCTGGTTTGTGTTGTTTGTCTCGAAGCATTGTTTAGAGCACGGTGAGGGGTGGGGGGGGGCGGTGTGAGGTCATCACTGGTACAGTCAGAGCTATTTTTCCTAACGTTGTCTGCAATGCCGTTGATGCCCAGTCAAATATACCAAGGAATATTCCCCAGGGTTGGGGAGTCCAAACCCAAAGGGCACAGATACAATGGAGCAGAGAGATCAGAGAGGAAGTCTCAATACACAGAGCTAGTGAGTACCTGGAACAAGCTGTGTACTGATTGCATCGTTGGTTATCTACCCCGGGTTCAGTATTCTCACCTGTCGCCTGTTTGTGAGCAGCTGGAAATTAAAGGAACACTCGAGTTATTGGAGACCTGAAATCAGGTCAGAAATTGCTTGAAGCCATTCCGTTACAGGGGGTTGGAGCTGAAGCATTAACTTTGTTCTTCTCCACAGATATTCTTTATCTCCAGAGTGTTTCTTGTGTTGCAGCGTTTTCGAACATTACGTTGAAATGCTTTAAGGCTCCTGGGAAATAGACTTGCGTAGAACGCACAATGTAATCCATTCTCTTACAGCACAGAAACAGGCCTTTCGGCCCATCTAGTCTGTGCCATTCTCTGCCTGGACCCATCCACATGCACCCAGACAATATCCCCCAATACCTCCCTCATCCATACAAACTTAACCTATATACTGCATTTGAAACCCGCATCCGCATTCGAGCCACCCTCTGAGTGAAATAATTTCTACTCCGATTCCCCTTAAATATTTCACTTTTTGCTCCAAACCCATGACCACACCGAACATAAAGGGCAAATGCCTACCGGCATTCATCCTATTTCTACCATCTTAGTTTTGTATACCTCTAGCAGGTTTTCCAAACCAGAGGTCCACAGACTTTCCCGTCAATGGCAGGTGTCTATGACAAATAAAAGGTTGTGAACCCCTCCTAGCATCTCCTCACATTCTCCTCTGCTTCAGGGAAACAATTTCGAACCTGTTAAACCTGCTCCTGTGACTCTACTCCTTAAATACCAGCAACATCCGTGTCCGGCAGGGCTCCTGCAGCCTCTACCTTATTGCTGGGGATTTATCCATCCTAATTCCCCTCAAGACAGCAAGCAACTGTTGTGTAATCCGTGCACAATCCACGACCTGACTGGCTATCGTCATTTCTACAGTCTCTTCCTGTCTCCCAAGGAAACACAGGCACAGAGAATTTGTTGAAAATCTCTCCCATCTCTTTCGACTCCATGCATAGATAGGCACATCGAACACCGGGAGATATTTTGTGACTGTTAACAGGGCAGTAAGGAAACAGACAGACAGACAGACAGACAGACAGACAGATAGACAGAAAGGCAGATATACTTTATTGATCCCGAGGGAAATTGGGTTTCGTTACAGCCGCACCAACCAAGAATAATGTAGAAATATAGCAATATAAAACCATAAATAATTTGATAATAATACGTTAATCCTGCCAAGTGGAAATAAGTCCATCACAAGCCTATTGGCTCAGGGTGTCTGACACTCCGAGGGAGGAGTTCTAAAGTTTGATGGCCACAGCGAGGAATGACTACCTCTAACGCTCAGTGTTACATCTCGGTGGAATGAGTCTCTGACTGAATGTACTCCTGTGCCCAACCAATATATTATGGAGTGGATGGGAGACATTGTCCAAGATGGCATGCAATTTGGACAGCATCCTCTTTTCAGACACCACCGTCAGAGAGTCCAGTTCCACTCCCCCAACATCACTGGCCTGACGAATGTGTTTGTTGATTCTGTTGGTGTCTGCTACCCTCAGCCTGCTGCCACAGCACACAACAGCAAACATGATAGCACTGGCCACCACAGACATATAGAACATCCTCAGCATCATCTGGCAGATGTTAAAGGACCTCAGTCTCCTCAGGAAATACAGACGGTTCTGACCCTTCTTGTAAACAGCCTCAGTGTTCTTTGACAAGTCCAGTGTATTGCCAATTCGTATCCTCAGGTATTGGTAATCCTCCGCCATGTCCACACTGACCCCTTGGATGGAAACAGCGGTCACCGGTGCCTTAGCCCTCCTCAGGTCCACCACCAGCTCCTTAGCCTTTTTCACATTAAGCTGCAGAGTACCTGGGCAGAGAAAGCACAGTTTCTCGCAGTAAATTATCCTGCCGCCAACTTGCCTGTTATGCGTGAACGTGTGCTCATTACAGTTGTTGTTTTCAAATTTCACAAGGGTGCTTCTGGAATTAAAGTTTGTATGTATGAGAGAAGGTTGGGATCTCTGAGGCTGTTCTCAATGGAGGGGTGGTGACTCTGGAACCAGAAATGTCAACGATACTCTGAGGGCTGGATAGACTGATAGGGACGCGATGTTTTCAACAGGTGCGGAGTCTAGGGTCTGAGATCACAATCTCAATTTATTCAGTTGTATCTGGGGACTTTCTATTCCATCCTTCTGTCCGGTAGCAGGATCTGAATATCACCTCTATCAATGCCGGAGATTGATCGTAGTAATAGGTTATTCGCAGACACAAGAGTTTAATGGTTTTTTTTAACCACAATTGAACAAAAAAGGACATTTAGCGATAATCAATACAATACATTGTGTGATGTCCTTTTTAAATATCCTATAGCTGACATTTGGAACATCCAAAAATGTGTTTTGATTTTGGAACAGCCTCGGTACTGCTGGATGTTCTGTAGTGATGAAACTACTAATAGATTTACTGGAGGCACCTCGAGACAGGGTTTAAACTGCCATTAGAATGTTAGCTTCCCCATTGCAAAATGGCGGAGAGCTCAGTATTCATCTTTGTCACAATGAAACTCAAAGTATGCGAGGTTGTTCCTTATTTCCTATTTTTACTTAGTTCTGCTGAGCCACTTCCTCCATCACCAGGGTAACAGCCCAGCAGTGCTGCAGAGTGTTGAATATGTTTATCGCTCTCTGGTCACTGCCCCTCAGTGGCTTCAGGAACTGGTGTGGAGCCCCGCATGCATTCAGAATTCACTGTATGGAATATGTGATGTATATGTTGCAGTAAAGAGATAGCTAATGAATGTAGGGATTGCATTTATGCAAATCTGCTTAGGATGTCACAAACAGGGGTGAACAGGGATCACTCCCTCCAAACACCCCTTGTTCATTCATCCCTCCTCACTAATCTTCCTCCAGATACTTAACCCTGCATACGGCCTAAGTGCTACACCTACCCGTACATCCCCTCCCTCAGCTCCATTCAGACACAAAACAGTCCTTCCAGGTGAGACAACACTTCACCTGCAAATCGGCTGGGGTCATCTATTGTGTCCGGTGCTCCCACTGCGGCCACATTTACACTGGTGAGACCCGACATAAATTGGGAGACTGTTTTGTCCAGCATCTCTGTATCAACTGCCACAAGGTGAACATGGCTGCTGCCAAACATTTTAATTCTGATTCCCATTCCGAGGTGTCGATCAATGGCCTCCTATTGAGGGTGGAGAAACAACACTTTGTATTCCATCTGGGTACCCTCCAACCTGATTGTCTAAATATTGAATTCTCCTTCCAGTAAACAAATTCCGACCCCCACCCATTCCTCTATTCCCCACTCTGAACTTCCATTTCTTCTGACCGGCCTATTACTTCCCCCCGGGTCCCCTCCTTCCCTTTCTCCTATTGACAACTCTCCGATTCTTTATTCTCCAGCCCTTAATCTTCCCACCACTTGACTTCACCAATCACCTTCCACCTCCCCTCTTTCTCCATCCCGACCTTTTCATTCAGATCACTTCCCCTCCTCCTCAGCAATGAAAAAGGCTGGGTCCAAAATGTCGACTGTTTACTCTTTTCCATACATACCGCCTGTTGTGCTGAGATTCTCCTGCATTTTGTGCGCGTTGCTTTGGATTCAACGTTCATGCCAAGGGGCAGGAGACTACCCTATGAGGTGTATGAGGTGTTCCTCCTCCAGCCTGAGTTTGACCTAACCATGGCGGTAGAAGAGGCCATGTATCGACATGTCCGAATGGGAACGTGAAGCGGAGTTGAAGTGAATGGGAACCGGGAGATCCTGTCTCGACGAAGCGGTGCCCCAATCTGAGTCGGGTCTCGCTGATGTGGAGGAGCCGCACCGGGAGCACCGGGTGCAATAGATTACCCTAACAGACTCACCAGTGAAGTGTCGGCTCACCTGGAAGGACTGTTTGGGAGCCTGAATGGTGGTAAGAGAGGAGGTGTAGGGACAGGTGTAGCACTTACGCTTGCAGGGATAAGTACCCGGTGAGAGATCTGTGGGGAAGGACGTGTGGAACAGGCATTCGCGGAGGGAACGATCCCTGCAAAATGCAGAGAGGGGTAGAGAGGTAAAGATGTGCTTGGTGATGGGGTCCTGTTGAAGGTGGCGCAAGTTGCGTGGGATCATATACTGGATCCGGAGTCTGGGGGGTGGTACGTCAGGACAAGAGGACTCGGTCCATGCTGTGGTGACGGGAGGGTGAGTTTAGCGCCGAAGTGCGGGAAATGGAGGAGATTCGTGTGAGGGCCTCATTGATGACGGCAGAAGGGAAACCACGATCCTTAAAGAAAGAGGGTATTTGACATGTCTTGGAACGGAAAGCCGAATCCTGGGAGCAGATGCAGCGGAGACCGAGGAAATCGGAATAGGGAATAGCATTTTTGCATGTGGCCCCATCCCAGTTTCACTCTGCCTCCTCCTCTGGCTGCCTATCACCTCTGTCATCATTCTGCCTTCTTCTGCTACACATAGTGCTTTCCCCTCACATTCCTTCTTTACCTTTCCTGCCTATCACCTCTCTGCTTCCCCTCCCCCACCCCTTCATCATTCCCCTTACCGTTTTTTCACCTGGCACCTACCAGCCATCTCTTTGCCAGCCTCCCCCACACCTTTTTTATAAGGCCCCTGCCCCCTCCCTCTCAGTCCTGCCGAACGGTCTCGGCCCGAAACATTGACTATTCGTTTTCACGGATGCTGCCCAACCTGCTGAGTTTCTCCAGCGTGATGTGCGTGTTTCGTTGACCCCGGCATCTGCAGAGCATTTGGTGTAAAATTCCGCTCCCCATACTAACACGGGTTATACAGATCAAAGAACAAACTGCCGGAGGAACTCAATGGGTCGGACAGCATCTGGGGAGGGAAATGAACCGTCAACATTTCGTGCCGAGACTCTCCCTCTGGAGTGAGAGTGGACGGGAAAATTTCTGAGAAAAGAGGTGAGGGGTGGGGATGGGGCATGAGATGGGGAGTGAGAGGTGGATCCAGTTGAAGGGGAGTTGGGAAGGTGGGATTAGTGACAGAGGCCGACGGATGTGTGGAGACGGAAGGGATCGAGAAAATGACGATCGGGCAGAAACATCTGGCTGAGATGGGAGAGCAGCCGCCTTTTTGTTGATGGTTTGGGGGCTGAATGTCCTCCTCTTCCTGTTTCTCACTTGATGTTTCAGTTTTCCTGTCCAGTGAGGCTCCGGAGGAATGTGAATAGAAATGAGTGTTTATAAATATAGAAGCGACTTCAATGAAACCTGCATTTCTCCAGGTGTGGGAATTGTGGATCGGACCGGGATATGAATCGAACCCGTAACTCTGAGAACCGGGAGGTGGAAAGATGTGGACGGGAAGATACAGCAGGAAAAATTAAAAATATACTTGTTGTAAAATGCGGCAGGTAGGTCAGGCAGCGTGTGAGGGGCGAGGAGCAGAGTCACTGGTTCAGACGGGAGACCCTCCACCCGTCCCGTGATCCAGGCTTTCGCTCCCATTTCAAACGCAGATCTGCAGTATCTCATGTTTCCGTTTCCGAGGCCCCGCCCCCACTCTCACAGTCTCCGGATGGGCGGGGTTTTCTTTCCGTTCTGTGTTGAAGCGGATCGTCTGCTGGGAGCCGGAGGACCGATTGCTGTCTGCGGGACAAATTGATCAAGTTCTCATCGGTGAGTATTGAGGCCGGTCACTAGGGGTGAACGCGACCGACAATTTCCCATCGGTGAGTACTGAAGCCGATCCCGGGGGAGGGGACCCTGTTGTTGGGCAGAGTCCCGTCAACCTCCTCGAACTGGCGGCCTCGTCCCGCTTCCTGGACACAACCTGTCATGGTCGGTCCGAGTTATGGGCCCGTCACACCGAACCGCCTGAGATGAGCCGCCGCTCAGTCCCCGGTGTTCTGGTCCCAGGAGCGGGATGAGGTGGTGATGCGGAGACTGAACCCATCCATTAAGATGTACCTGGTGAACTTTACCTCCATCACCCGGCCCGGTACCGGATCCAAACTTCACCTGGATCGACTCCTGGGGTCGATAAATGTTTTACAAATTTCCAGCATACTGGAAGCGGCCGTTCGGCCTGTTGTGTTCTTGCAGACAGAGAGGGTTAAACAGAGTAATCGAACCCTCGGGACGCTCCTCCACGTGTATCAGAAATTCATCTTTCCCCATTCAGACAGGACAGTGAGATCCAGATCTCTCACGTCCTCCCGGGGGACTGGGAAGTTCACATCCATCTTCTGTCCATATTTCAGATTCAGAAACTTTATTGTCATTCTAACCGTACACCAGGGCAGGATGAGACAGCTTTTCCCAGGAACTGTGCAATCATAACATAACAAACGCAACACTAAATAATAAACACAGCAATAAATAGTAAAACACAACAGCCGCATGTCAGTTAAAATCAAGTTATAAGTGTCCAGTTGAAGTTAAACGTGTCCACAGCAGAGTCAGGTGGAGCAGCTATTTAGCAGTCTGACTGCCTGTGGGAGGAAGCTGTTTAGTAGCCTTGTGGTTTTAGTTTTGATGTTCCTGTAACGTTTGCCTGATGGCAGAAGAACAAACACTTCATGGAGAGGGTGTGAGGGGCCTTTAATGATGTACCGTGTCTTCTGGAGGCATCGACTCTGAAAGAGGTCTTGGACAGAAGGTAGGGAGACCCCAATAACCTTCTCTGCTCCCCTAACCACCCGCTGCAGGGCTTTTCTTGTCGGCAGCACTGCAGCTGGAGTACCAGGTTGTGATGCAAAAGGTCAGCATACTCTCAACCACTCCTCTGTAGAATGTAGTTAAGATGTTAGTGGGGAGTGATGCTTGTTTTAGCTTCCTCAGAAAGTGCAATCTCTGCTGGGCTCGTTTTACAATCCCAGTGTTGTTCCTGTACCAGGGGATATTGTCCGACATCTGCACCCCTAGGAACTTGATGTTTTCCACTCTCTCCACTGTGGAGCCGTTGATGCTGAGGGGTGTGTGCTCAGACTGAGACCGCCTGAAATCGACAATCATCTCCTTGGTTTTGGTGACATGATGCATCAAGTTGTTGTCACTGCACCAGCTCGCCAGGTGTTTGACCTCCTCCCTGTACATTGTTTCATTTTTTTTGCTGATGAGCCCCACCACTGTGGTAACATCAGCAAATTTAATCGTCAGGTTCTCCTTGAATCTGGCTGCACTCATGTGTTAGCAGTGTAAACAGCAATGCGCTAAGCACTCAGCCTTGTGGGGATCCAGTGCTCAGTGTGATGGAGTCAGAGATGTTCCTGCCAAAACGGACTGACTGTGGTTTCGCTGTCAAGAAATCCAGAATCCAGCGACACATGGCAGAGTTAAGGCCAAGCAGCGACAGTTTCTCTGCGGGATGATGGTATTGAACGCTGAACTGAAATCAATGTACAGGATTCTGGCATAAGGGTCTTTGTTGTCCAAGTGAGAGAGAACTGTGTGCAGTGTGGTGGATATTGCGTCCTCCGTAGAGCGGTTGGGACGATAAGTAGTCTGTACAGGATCCAGCGATGAGAGAACGTGTGCTCAAGGAATGTGCTGATGTATTAGCAGATGTCCTGTCCGACATTTTCAACATCTCCCTTAGTCAAGCCATTGTCCCCGGATGCTTCAAGACCTCCACAATCAACCCTGTGGCAAAGAAATCAGTTGTAGCCTGTCTGAATGATGACCGTCCCGTTGGCCTGACCCACATTGTGATGAAATGTTTCGAACGGCTTGTCAAGCCTCAAATCACAGCCGGCCTCCCCTCATCTCTGGATCCTCTACAGTCTGCTTATCGTCAAAATCGCTCTAAGGAGGACGCAATATCCACCACGCTGCACACAGTTCTCTCTCACTTGGACACTTATGCCAGAATCCGGTACATTGATTTCAGTTCAGCGTTCAATACCATCATCCCGCAGAGACTAGTGGAGAAACTGTCGCTGCTTGCCCTTAACACTGCCACGTGTCGCTGGCTTCTGGATTTCTTGACAGAGAGACCACAGTCAGTTCGTGTTGGCAGGAACATCTCTGACTCTATCACACTAAAGCATAGGCTGCTTTATTGAGGCAGTGGGAAGTGTTGACTGTGTCGATGGAGGGGAGATTGGATTCTATGATGTACTCATCTGTGCCCACAGTTCTCGCTATTTCATTCATTTAAAGGAAGAGAGAGTAGCCGTATGAAGATGTGAAGGATCAGGATGGGAGACTTCCTGCGGAGCATTGATAAAGTGCGTAGAGTAGAAAAGGGCACATACTAAAATTATTATTGTTTGTTCTGGCTTTGTTATATTGGAATCTGTTATCTACTAGTGTGTACTATTATTTCAGGATTTGTGTATTGCGGGAGGAACATCAGAGATCGCCCTTGATCCCATTCTCCCATCTGGCTCCATCTGCTCATCCCCTGCCGATCTGGGTCAACCTCTGTCCAGCCTCTGTCCCACCAACTCAGTGATATATATCAACCGTCTTGTTCAACCTCTGTCCAGCCTGTATCCCATCACCTCAATGATATATATCAACCATCTTGTTGAACTTCTGTCCAGTCTGTATCTCACCAATGATTATTCATCAACAATCTTTCTCCTGCCGTTGTCTTCATTGTGAAGTATTTTGCCTTACTGAATTATTTCTGAAATAGTTTTTTGTTACCAGGAAATACCAGATAATTTATTGAATGCAGCACAAGGAAGGGTAAAGGCAGCCATTACAATTTTAGCTTAAACGTTACGAAATGGAATAGGTGGGGATATGGTGTTGAAATAAATATCAGGCATGGCTGAATGGTGGAGCAGACTCGATGGACCGAATTTCCTCATTCTGTTCCTCTGTCTTGTGTCTTCCCATGACTGAACGATGACCCTTTCCATATCAGGTTTTATTACGTGTGAGGGACAATTGCAGATTTGTTCACTGAGGAATGTCCCTGTGGGTGTTGCAAGGGCCGGAGCTAGGAGCCCAGTTGTTCCCAAACTGAGTCAACTATTTGACTGAGGAACCAAATTCAACATTTCCAAGTCTGTTACTGACACAAAATGTACATTTGTATATTGATCATGACACAATGTATTTTATATATTATTAATAACATAAAACATTTCTATATTCTTACTGACAGAATAGTATAATTTATTTTCTGTGTGTTATCTGAGTGAACATGCTTGTGTTGCTGCTACAAGTCAGTCCTTCTCTGTTCCAGTACCTTCCCGTTCTTGTGCACTTGGTAATACCTGAGAGACCTGAGCGAATTCTGTTAGATTTGATAAGTGATGATCATCTCGGCAGCTTGTTCGGTCGAATTCAGAGAGACAGTATACACTGTTAAATGCAAAGAGATACCCTTAAATGCAAAACCCTGAACAGTGTCGATGATCAGAAGGATTTTGGAGTCCATGTTCATCACTCCCTGAAATGCGTCTGTTTCCGAGGCCCCGCCCTCCGTATGATGCAACAATCACTGCGCGCATGCTAACTGTCTCCGGGTGACTGTGTTTTCGGTTCCGCTCAGTGCTGAAGCGATCAGTCTGCGGTATAGGGAAAGGTCCCTCGACTCCTGGGTCGAGGAGCCGGGTTCGGGATCACTACCTGCAGGCCAGAGATATCACTTTCCCATCGGTAGTATTGAGACCGATCCCGAGCGAGGAGATCTGATGTTGGTCGTGAGCACCGAACTGAAAGCCAATAATTCATTTAGTACCCAGTTATATGGCCTCGTCAATAATGTGTCGACTTCACTTAATCTACATTGAATGATCCAAACCAGGAGCCCAGGCTGTCTATTTTCGTAAAATTGAAATGGAACTTCCGCCAACAGCTCACGTGAGGCTGGGTGCCGCAGATCTTGCTTTGTGATGCAAGATCACGTGGTGTGTTGAAAGTTCCCGGATGGGTGGTGATACTTCCTTCTTATTGTGCTGGGGAAATCTAATGTTGGCCCCTGAGTCCCGTTAACTTCCCCCAACTCGCCTCGCTTCCTGAGGCTCCTTGCATTTGACCTGGAGATTTTTGGCTGTTGTGTCTTCTCCCGGACTGGGGTGGGTGAGAAAGGAGAACGTCCCATGTTGTGGGCATCTTTGATTTCATTGCCTGCTTTACCGAGCGTCTGTGAAGTCTAGGGGGGTGGATGGTTTCTGTGATGTGCTGATCTGTATCCAAAGGTCTCCGCGGTTCCTCACAGTCACGGGCGGAGCTGTTACCGTTCAAAGGCTTGAAGTATCTGGATGGGGAATTTTCTATAACCATATAATAATCACAGCACGGAAACATGCCATCTCGGCTCTCCTAGTCCGTGCCGAACTCTTAATCTCACCTAATCCCACCTTCCTGCACTCAGCCCATAACCATCCACTCCTTTCCTGTCCATATACCTATCCAATTTTACCTTAAATGACATAACTGAACTGGCCTCTACTGCTTCTACAGGAAACTCATTCTTCACTCTCTGAGTAAAGAAATAACCACTCGTGTTTCCCTTCAACTTTTGCCCCCTAACTCTCAAATCATGTGCTCTCGTTTGAATCTCCCCTACTCTCAATGGAAACAGCCTATTCACGTCAACTCTCTCTATCCCTCTCAAAATTTTAAATACCTCGATCAAATCCCCCCTCAACCTTCTACGCTCCAATGAATAGAGACCTAACCTGTTCAACCTTTCTCTGTAACAAGTGCTGAAACCCAGGTAACATCCTAGTAAATCGTCCCTGCACTCTCTCTAATTTATTGATATCTTTCCTATAATTCGGTGACCAGAACAGTACACAATATTCCAAATTTGGCCTTAGCAATGCCTTGTACAATTTTAACATTACATCCCAACTTCTGTACTCAATGCTCTGATTTATAAAGGGCAGCATTCCAAAAGCCTTCTTCCCCACCCTATCTACATGAGACTCCATCTTCAGGGAACTATGAACTGTTATTCCTAGATCTCTGTTCCACTGCATTCCTCAATGCCCTACCATTTACCCTGTATGTTCTATTTGGATTATTCCTGCCAAAATGTAGAACCTCACATTTCTCAGCTTTATACTCCATCTGCCAACGTTCAGACCATTCTTCTAACCGGCATAAATCTCCCTGCAAGCATTGAAAACCCACCTCATTATCCACAACACCTCCTACCTTAGTATCATCGGCATACTTACTAATCCAATTTCCCACCCCATCATCCAGATCATGTATGTATATTACAAACAACATTGGGCCCAAAAGAGATCCCTGAGGCACACCGCTAGTCACTGGCCTCCATCCCGATAAACAATTATCCACCACTACACTCTGGCATCTCCCATCTAGCCACTGTTCAATCCATTTTATTACTCCAGCATTAATACCTAACGACTGAACCTTCTTAACTAACCTTCCATGTGGAACTTTGTCAAAAGGCCTTGCTGAAGTCCATATAGACTACATCCACTGCCTTACCCTCGTCAACGTTCCTCGTAACTTCTTCAAAAAAAAACTTCTATGGTGTGTTGATGTAAAAATAGGTGAGCATCAAAGTATATATGGCAAAATTCTTATTGGTTGCTCTAACTTTGTCATTTTAGAATCTTTTATGCAGTAGTATATACTATTAATTCAGTATCTGTGTGTTACTGGAGGACCATCAGTGATTGTCCTTGATCCCTTCTCCAACCTGGTTCCATCTGCTCATCCCGGCCCATCTCGTTCAACCTCTGTCCAGTCTCCTAACCCCCACCCCCCGCCCGCTTCAGTGATATACATCAACCATCTCAGTCAACTTCTGTCCACCCTGTATCCCACACCTCAATATTATCCATCAGCAATTTTTCCTGCAACAGTTGTCTTCATTGTGAAGTGTTCTTTTGTACCTTTGGCCTCGTTGAGTCATTTCCAGAATCGTTCTTTGTTTTCTGGAATGCATTAGTGTGGAGTTGCTGGTAATTGAACTGTGACTGGCTGACACACTGCAGCATTTTACTGGCAGCAAAGTGTACTGGGAGAGTTGGTGCTTGGGCTATAATCCTGTGATCGGCATTCCAGGCATATGGACCTGTCGGTGTTTTGGCTCTGACTTTGGTTAGTGCTTCTACAGATGGAGCTGGATGGCCATCCTACTGCAATAAAGCTGAAATTTCGAGCAGCTGGACATTGGTTGTGGGGAAATCAGGGATTTCACTACCCAATGTGAGATGTGGGGAGGGGAGGGGGCGATGTGTGAGACTGTCAGGGTTGTTAAATGAGGTTCAGCTGTTTGACCCTGTGAGGTTGGGAACTGGATATCACAGTTTTTGATCCAGGTAAAAAGGACCCGGCGATCGAGCTGCTTGGTCTTATGAGGTGTTGAGAGAGTATTCCTGGTCTGGGATCTATTGGGGTTTTTTTTTCCTGGAGTTCCATTGGAAGCAAAGACTGCTACTGAGGAGAAGATGGGTTACCAGTCCATCCTCACAGGGAGAGGCTATGAGTAAATGTGCTGATCCGTCTTTACAACAGTAGAAATAGACTCGTGAGCTTTGGTGTCCAAACTGTGTTTGGAAACCACCCCCCCCCCCTCACTGTCACCTGTCTGTCACTCGGTGGAAATCAAGCAAATGGAAATGACTCGTTCGGTGATAGTAGAACTGTGATGAAAGCAGAACTTTTCCTTGTAAATTATCCTGGTACCTATTTGTCTGTTTTTCCTGGAAATGTGTTCAGTACGGTTATTGCTAAGAAGGATTACAAAAATAATCTCAGGAATGATCGGCTTTATGTATGAGGAGCATTTGATGGTTCTCAATGAATTTCAGAGTGACGGTGGGGGTGGTGGGGGCAATATATTGTTAAGTAAACCTGCCGAATGCTGAAAAGACTGGATACAGTGGACATGGAGAGGATGTTTCCTTCAGACGGAGAGTCTGTAATCTTACAGCACAATCTCAGAATAAAAATGCTTCCGTTTAAAACTGAGATAAGAACAACAATGGCCAAAAGCTGTCTGATCTGTAGAATTTGTTGCCGCAGGGGTAGGTTGAGGCTGCCATTGAGTGTATTTATGACATAGATTAATATATTCATGATTGCTAAGTCACGTCAGGGTTACAGAAGGAAGTCAGGAATATGCTGTTGGAATAATTCTCAGCCATGGTTGAGTGGTGGGGCAGAACAGTTGGATGGAATCACCTAATTGTGTTCCTGTATCTTATGTTTTACCATGACTGAATGATGGCTCCTTCTTATCCCATATCATTTTGTGATGTGTGAGGGTCAATAAAAGGTTGTTCACTGAGATCATTATATCTGCCTTCAAAATTTAAATATCAGTCAGTTTTGTTCTTAGTAACATTTAGTAGACAAGCTTGGTCCTCCTTTTTTATTGATAATGTGCTTCATTATCTTTTATGCTAAAGTTAGACCTGCGGTGAGAGATTTATTTGAAGAAGAACCCCAACTGGAAACAAACCACGACTGAAGACGAGGGAACAGCAACAAGTGAACCAGCCCGAGGACTGAGAGCATCAACTGGAGAGGACTCTTCCGAATCGGAGATTCCAGGATTCAGTCAGGAGAAAGTTTGGTGAGTGTCATTTACTCAAACACTTTAGACGTTACATGCCTGTACAAAGGAAGGTAGGAAATAGTTGGAGTGAGACTGAATGTGCCCAGAAGAACCAGTTATGTCTCTGTCAGACCCAGTCAAAATCACTCCTGGTAATAAGCTCCGAGCAGCACAGCCATTGAAAACCAGTCCATCTCACTCACAGAGTTTACTCAGTTCAAGATCTTGCCTCTCCTGAAGTAGCTTTAGATCAGTTCTGAGTGGGGAGAGGGAAAGATAGGGGAGTATTTACGCTGACTGTCTTTCAAAAAGAGTAATTGTTTGAACTTGCTGCAAACTCTCCACCCATACCCTGTACTTTCTTAACCAAGTTATTGACCTAGATGACAAGTAACAATGGGCGTAACCCCAGGGAACGTTACTAAGCTCGGAAATGGAGTTCAAGAAACAGCCTCTCACCCTCTGCTTCCTACCAATTATCTGTTTGCTGTCCGGCTTGGTCCGGCCCTTTCCCACTGCAACCAGCCCTCGACTGACACAAACCCGAGATCAACTCCTTCCTCACGTCATCTGAAACGGAAACACCCCGGCATTAGCTGCGGTTGACATGCTGCTGTGACCTGCAGTAGGTCCCCTTATGCGGTCAAACTCCCCACTGCCCGAAATGGAGACCCGAACAGTATGCGGTCAAACTCCCCGATGTCCGAAATGGAGACCCGAACAGTATGAGGTCAAACTCCCCGATGTCCGAAATGGAGACCGGAACCGTATGTGGTCAAACTCCCCGCTGTCGGAAATGGAGACCCAAACTGTACGTGGTCAAACTCCCGGCGTGGAAACGTAATCTCATGGTGGATTTGTTCGGTGACTTGTGAACATACATGATTTACGATCGCGCAAGTGAGGACTGAATAAAAAGATAGTCAAACAATTCTAATCAGGCACACCATCTGTTCGCCTTTGCCCCTCACTCCAGGCTACATACACTGGCTCCCTCATCACTCCCTCCACCCAGTCCCTCTTCATTATCCGGCCCTCTACCCCAGCCCTTACTTCATTCTCCCTCTCGCCGTCACCATCTCGCCTCTCCCTCACCCCTCCCTTATCATCACCCCTCTCAATCATCCTTGCTTCCTCATCGCCTTTCTCCCTCACCCCCCTTCTCTACCCCTCTGTTACACCCTATTCGACTAGTCTCCCACTCTCTATCACCACTTTCCTCGCTTTCTACTCTCACCACTGCCTCTACTCCTCTATTAACAAATCGTACTCCTCTCTCGTCTCTCTTCATCTCTTCACTCTCTCATGCCTCTTTTCATTTCTCACACTCTCTCCCCTCTGTCCATCTGTTCATCTTACTCTTCCATTCTCTCTCCCATCCCACAATCCCTGTCCCTACCCCTATCACCTGCTATCCCACTCCCAATCTCAGTCACCCTCTGTCTTCCCCTCTCCATGTCCTCCTCTCTCATGCACCCTGTCACCTCACTCAAACTCGTCTCTCTCACCTCTGCCTCTCTGTAAGCTCCTCCATTTCTAACCCTCTCCCTCTCAATCTCTCTTCCAGTCTTACCCTCTCCCCTTGCTCTCCCATGCAATCTCCCTGTTGGCACCCGTATCCCACACTGTCTTCCTCTCTCTCTCACCCTCTAAATGCACCGCTCATCCTAAGCTGTCCCCACTTCGCTCTCTCTCACTCTCTCTGAACCCAGCCCTCTCCCCCCTCCCTCCCTCTCTGCCTCTCTCTCCCTCCCTCTCGTCACACCTAGCGCTCTCCACCTCATCCCATACTGTACGTACATCAACAATACTGAAATGCCAAGTGCCGTTTGTAACTGGGATCTTTCTGGGTTCCAGATCATCAGTAATGGTCTTTGTATATGAGGATCAGCAGGATCCTGGGGTCCGAGTCCATAAGGCACTCAGAGCAGTTACGCAGGTAGACTCTGTATTCAAGAAGGCGTTCAGTGCATGGGCCTTCATCAGTCATGGGATTGAGTTTAAGAGCTGAGAGGTAATGTTGCAGCTATATAGGACCCTGGTCAGACCCCACGGAGCCTTGTTTTCAATTCTGGTCGCCTCACTACAAGAAGGATGTGGAAACCATAGAAATGGTGCAGAGGAGATTTACAAGGCTGATGCCAGGATTTGAAGAGCAGGCGTTATGAGAATTAGTTGAGTGAACTCCGTCTTTTCTCCTTGGAGCGACCTGGGAGGAGAGGTGACCTGATAGAGATATACAAGATAATGAGAGGCATTGATCGTGTGGATAGTCAGAGGCTTTTTCGCAGGGCTGAAATGGATAGCACGAGAGGGCATAGTTTTAAGGAGCTTGTAAGTAGGTACAGAGGAGATGTCAGGGGTAGTTTCTTTTACGCAAATGGTGTGCGTGGAATGGGCTGTCGATGGTGCTGATGGAGTTGGAAACGATAAGTTCTTTATAAGATACTCCTGGCGGGCTAGATCCGTAGAACCAAAGGACACTACAGCGCAGAAACAGGCCTTTTGGCCTTTCTTGGCTGTGCCAAATCATTTTTCTGCCTAGTCCCACGGACCTGCAACTGGACCATATCCCTCCATACTCCTGTCATCCATATACCTGTCCAAGTTTTTCTTAACTGTTAAAAGTGAACCTGCATTCACCACTTCATCTGGCAGCTCTTTCCACACTCCCAACAGTCTCTGTGTGAAGAAGCCCCCCGCCATGTTCCCTTTAAACTTTTCCCCGTTCACCCTTTAACCATAACCTCTCTTTGTCTTTCTCCCCTGGCGTCAGTGGAAAAGGCCTGCTTGCATTCAGTCTATCTATACCCACCATAATTCTATACACCTCTATCAAATCACCCCTCATTCTCCTATGCTCCAGGGAATAAAGTCCTAACCTATTCAACCTTGCTCTGTAACTCAGTTTCTCAAGTCCTGGCAACATCCTTGTAAACGTTCTCTCCACTCTTTCAAACTTATTTATATCCTTCCTGTAATTAGGTGACCAAAACTGCACACAATCTGTCTCACCAATTTCTGTCTCACAATTTCTGTCTCACCAATGTCTTAAACAACCTCAACATTACATTCCAACTCTTATGCTCAACACTTTGATTCATAAAGCCCAAAGTACCAGAAGCTCTCTTTACAACACTATCTACTTGTGACGCAACTTTTAGGGAATTATGAATCTGTACTTCCCGATCCCTTTGCTCTACTGCACTCCTCATTGTCCGACCATTTACCTTGTATGTTCTACCTTGGTTTGACCTTCCGAAGTACAATACCTCACACTTGTCCGCATTAAACTCCATCTGCCATTTTTGCAGCCCATTCCTGCAACCCTCTGCAAGCTTTGAAAGCCTTCCTCACTGTCAACTGCACCTCCAATCTTTGTATCATCAGCAAATTTGCTAATGCCACATTAGCATCCAGATCATTGATATAGATGACAAAGAACAGTGGACCCAGCACTGATCCCTGTGGCACACCACTAGTCACAGGCCTCCATTCAGCGTAGCAATCCTCCACTACCACTCTCTGGCTTCTTCCATTGAGCCAATGTCTAATCCAATTTACTACCTCTCCATGTATACCTAGCGACTGAATCAACCTAAATAACCTCCCATGCGGGACCTTGTCAGAAGCCTTACTGAAGTCCATGTATACAACATCCACTGCCTTCCCTTCATCCACTTTCCTGTTAAGTCCCTGTCTATCACTCTATCTCCTAGTACCCCTTCCAATAATGTACCAACTACAGATCGGCCTATAATTTCCCGGCTTACTTTTTGACCCACTTTTAAACAACGGAACTACAAGAGCTATCCTCCGGCACCTGACCGGTGGATATCGACATTATAAGTATTTCACTCAGGGCCCCTGCAATTTCAACACCAGTCTCCTTCAAAGTCCGAGTGAATACCCTGTCAGGTCCAAGGGATTTATCTATCCCTTTGCTCTTAACATACCTGTAGAAGCTCTTAGGATTATCCTTCACCCTGACTGCCAAAGCAATCTCATGTCTATTTTAACCCTCCTGATTTCTTTCTCAAATACTTTCTTACTCTTTTTATACTCCTCAAGCATCTTATTTCCTCCCTGTTGCCTATACATGTTATACATATATGTCTTTTTCTTTATCAGAGTTCCAATATCCCTCGAGAACCAAGGTTCCTTATAGTTATTCGTTTTGCCTTTACCCCTACCAAGAACAAAAAAAAAAATCTGCACTCTCAAAATTTCTTCGTTGAAGGCCTCCCACTTACCAATCACATTCGTGCCAGAGAACAACTTGTCCCAATCTACGCGTTTTAGATCCTTTCTCATTTCTTCAAATCTGGCTTTTTTCCAGTTTATAACTTCATCCCGAGGACCAGATCTATCTTTGTCCATGATCAAGTTGAAACTAATGACGTTATGAACAATGGAAACAAAGTGTTCCCCTAAACACAATTCCGTCACCTCCCCTAACTCATTTCCAAATAGGAGATCTAATATTACATCCTCCCTAGTTGGTATATCTATATATTGATTTAGAAAACTTCTGAACACATTTCACAAACTCTACCCTATCTAGACCTTTAACAGTATGAAAGTCCCAATCAATGTGTGGGACTCCCACACATCTTAGACATCCTGATTTACTTCTTATGTGTTCTCTTGCTCTTCCTATGCTCCATAAGAAACTGCCCTCCTATCCCTTTTATGCAACTCCATTCACTTTGTGCTTCACCAGGATCTCAATATCTCTTGAAATCCAAGTTTCCCTACAGTTTCTATTTTACCTTTTATTCTGACAAGCGCATACCCGCTTTGTACTTTCAGGATTTCACTTTGAGGGCCTCTCATTGACCAAGCACACTTTTACCATAAAGCAGCCTGTCCCAGTCCACAGTTGCCAGGCCATAGTGTTGATTCCAGGTGTTGATCCATGCCATGAACACATCCGCCTTTCCTACGCTGCTCCTTGTATTGAAATATTCAGGGCTCAGCATATTCACTGCACCATGCTCAACGTTTTCATTCCTGACTTTGTCTGAGGACTGAACAACAACTGCCTCCACAACCTGTCCACTCTCTGTTCTGTTATTCAGACTCCCATTGCCCCTGCACCTTTAGTTAACCCCCACCTACCCCCACCTCCCAGCATGCAACTCTATCACCCCTTTGGCTTTCCTCTCCCTGATCAATAAAAAGGATGTTCAGACCATTTACAGGCAGAGAGGAATAAATGGGGCACTTATGAATTACATGAAGTTGAAGTGAACTCTTATGAAAAAAATAAAAGAACACATGAAGTTGCCTAAGTAGACAAGGTGAAGGAGAATCCTCATGGATTCTGCAGATATGTTATGAGCAAAAAGATTGCAAGGGAAAAATTATTCCTCTGGAAGATCAGAATGGTAATCCATATGAGGAGACAAAATAGATGTGGAAGATTTTTTTCTGCATCCGTATTTACTCAGGAGATGGACACAGAGTCTATAGAATTGAGGCAAAGCCGCATCAACTTCATGGACCCTGTACAGATTACAGAGGTGGAGGCATTTGCTGTCTTGATGCAAATTAGTGTGGATCAATCCCCAGAGCCTGACAAGTTGTTCCATGGGACCCTGCGGAAGACAAGTGCAGAAATTATTGGGGCCTTACCACAGATAGTTAAATCATCCTTAGTGACAGGTGAGATACTGGAGGATTGGAGGACGCCAATGTTGTTCAGCTGTTCAAGAAAGTCTCTAAAAATAATCTATGAAATTGTACATTGGTGGGCTTGACATCAGTAGTGGGAAAGTTATAGGAAAGCATCTGCAGGAACCGATAAAAGTATTTGGATAGATGTGGACTGATTAAGGATAGACAGCATGGCTTTGTGCAAGGTAGATCATGTCTAACCAATCTTATAGAGTCTCTCGAGGAAGTTTTCAGGAAAGTAGATGAAGGCAAGGCAGTGGATGTCGTCTACGTGGACGTTAGGAAGGCACTTGACAAAGTCTCATATGGGAGGTTGGTCAAGATGGTTCGGTCACTCAGCATTCAAGACGAGATAGTAAATTGGATAAGACACCGGCTTTGGGAGAAGCCAAGTTGTGGTAGCAGATGGTTGCCTCTCTGACCAGAGGCCAGGGACTAGTGGTGAGCCATAGGGATCAGTGCTGGATCTGATGTTGTTTGTCATCTATATCAAAAATCTGGATAATGGTGTGTTTAACCGGATCAGTAGATTTGTAGATCGCACCAAGACTGGTCGTGTAGTGGACAGTGAGGAAGACTATCATGGCTTGCAGTGCGATCTGGACCCGCTGGGAAAATGGGTTAAGAAATGGAAAAATGTATTTAATGCAGACAAGTGTGAGGTGTTGCACTTTGGTATTATCTACCAATGGAGGTCTCTCACGGTGAATGGTCAGGCACGGAGGAGTTTTGTAGAAGAAAGGGACCTGGGAATATATGTACTTAATTCACTGAAACTGGTATCATAGTTAGATAGTGATGGGGAAAAAATTCAGCCCATTGGTCTTCAAGTACCAAAGTAATGAAAACAATAAACGGATGTTTTCTTGACTTGTCGAAGACACTGGTGAGGCCCATTTTGGAGTATTGTGTGTAGTTTTGTTCACGAACCTACATGAAAGATATAAAAGCGGTTGAAAGAGTTCAGAGAAAATTCACAAGGATGTTGCCAGGTCTAGAAGACTTGGGTTATTAGGAAACATTGAACAGGACAGGACTTTATTACTTGCAATGTAGAAGAATTGAGAGAAGATTTGATGAAGCTGTACGAAAATTATGAGAGTTATACATGGGGTAAATGGAAGCTTTTTCACTTTTCAAAAATGGGTTTTCCCACTGAGATTGAGGGGAAATACAACCAGAGGCCATGGATTAAGGGTGAAAGGTGAAACATTAAGGTGAACATGAGGGGATACTTCTTGAAACAGACGATCATCCAGGTGTGGAATGAGCAGACAACCTAACTGGTGCATGCGTGCTCAACTTCAACATATAAGAGGATTGTATTGGTTCCTGGATGGTCGGGGTATGGGAACGGACTGCTTAAATAGAACAACACAAACTAGATGGAACAAAGGGCCTGTTTCTGTGTTGTACCTTTCTTGATTCTGTGACAAGAACATGAAATAATACTATTATTCATACAGTTCATTTTATCAGCTGTGCAGACCAACCATTCATCCGGACAGGAAATCTTCAGAAAGCTTTAAAACTGTTGGAACTTTAAATTGACAGCAGGTAAAAGAAAATCCCAGTTGCATGTCAACAAAGTCTAATTCCGGGAGAGTGTTTCAGTTACTGTGGCGCCAGGAACCCATGCAGCTCAGTGGGAAATGGGGATAATATCCATGGAGAGAGTCAAACTGAGCCACGTCACGAATTGGAGATGGCAGAAATGCCCCATTCTTATAGAGAAAGGAAGGACATCAGACAGTCTGATGGTCATTCCAGATACCAGCACTGTGCCCAGTCAGGAGATGATTTCTCTGTCCAACTTGGGTTGAACCTCAATGTAACAGTGTGATGTCAGATCACACCTTGGCAACTGAAGTGATCTCATCTGAAATGTTTTCCTACGCCCATTGATGGATTTTGTAAATCTTTTTACAGGTTAAAAACGAGAAGGAATTTGTCTCCAGGAATCTCAAACACGACACGCCAGTTTTGCTATCTCTATCTAGATATTTATAAAGTGGAGTCGACCGTCCTTCCTGCTCAGACTGTGGGGAGGGATCAACTAGGTCATCTGACCAACTGGCACGCCCGTCATTTTCCACAGGAGAAAGGCCGTTCACCTGCTCAGACAGAGGGAATAGATTCACTCGGTCACCTAAATTGAAGCTACATCAGCAAATTCACGCTGGGCAAGGCCATTCACCTGTTCTGTGTGTGAGAGGGGATTAAGTCGGTCATCCCACCTGTGGACACAACAGTCAGTTTCCACCGGGCAGAGGCCGGTCATCTGTTGAATTTTTGGGGAAGGATTTACTCGGTCATCTCACCTAATGGCTCTCCACCGAATTCACACTGAGGAGAAACCGTTCACCTGCTCGGACTGTGGGAAGGGATTCACTCACTCATCCACCCTACTGAGTCATCAGCGAGATCACACTGGGGAAAAGCCGTTCACCTGCTCAGAATGTGGGAAGGGATGCACTCACTCATCCACCCTAGTGAGTCATCAGTCAACTCACCCTGGCGAGCGGCCATTCACCTTCACAGAATGTGGGAAAGGATTCTCTTTGTCATCTCACCTACTGACTCACCAGTCAGTTCACACTGGGGAGAAGCCGTTCATCTGCTCGGACTGTGGGAAGGGATTCACTCACTCATCCACCCTACTGAGTCATCAGCGAGATCACACTGGGGAAAAGCCGTTCACCTGCTCAGAATGTGGGAAGGGATGCACTCACTCATCCCATTTACAGAGACACCAGCGAGTTCACACTGGGGAGAGTTCATTCATCTGCTCGGACTGTGGGAAGGGATTCACTCAGTCATCCCACCTACAGAGACACCAGCGAGTTCACACTGGGGAGAAGCCATTCACCTGCTCAGTCTGTGGGAAGAGATTCACTCTGTCATCCAACCTACAGAGTCATCTGCGAGTTCACATTGGGGATAAGCCGTTTACATGTTCAGAATGTGGGAAGAGATTCACTCGTTCATCCGACCTACTGGGTCATCAGCGAGTTCACACTGGGGAGAAGCCGTTCACCTGCTCGGACTGCGGGAGGAGATTCACTCAGTCATCCAACCTACAGAGTCATCAGAGAGTTCACACTGGGGAGAAGCCGTTCACATGCTCAGAATGTGGGACGAGATTCACTCGTTCATCCGACCTACTGAGTCATCAGCGAGTTCACACTGGGGAGAGGCCGTTCACTTGCTCAGAGTGTGGGAAAAGATTCACTCGTTCATCTCACCTACTGAGTCACCAGCGAGTTCACACTGGGGAGAGGCCATTCACCTGCTCAGTCTGTGGAAAGAGATTCACTCAATCATCCAACCTGCAGAGTCATCAGCGAGTTCACACTGGGTATAAGCCGTTCACATGCTCTGTCTGTGGGAAGGGATTCACTAAGTCATTCAACTTACTGGTACATCATCGAGGTCACACTGGTGAGAAGCCATTCACCTGCTCAGAATGTGGGAAGAGATTCTCTCTGTCATGCAACCTACAGACACACCAGCGAGTTCACACTGGGGAGAGGCCATTCACCTGCTCAGTCTGTGGGAAGGGATTCTCTCGGTTATCCCACCTACAGAGTCATCAGCGAGTTCACAGTGCGGAGAAGCCGTTCATCTGCTCGGTCTGTGGGAAGGGATTCACTCACTCATCCACCCGACTGAATCATCAGCGAGTTCACACCGGGGAGAAGCCGTTCATCTGCTCCCTCTGTGGGAAGAGATTCACTCTGTCATCCAACTTATTGGTTCATCATCGAGCTCACACTGGTGAGAAGCCGTTCACCTCCTCAAAATGTGGGAAGAGATTCATTCAGTCATCCCAACTACTGGCACAACAGGCAGTTCACACTAGTGAGTGGTCGTTGTTATGAATCCCTACGTTTCCTTTGCTATGAACTGTATTTTATGTGTGTGTGTGTGTGTGTGTGTGTGAGAGAGAGAGAGAGAGAGAGAGAGAGAGAGAGAGAGAGAGAGAGAGAGAGAGAGAGAGAGAGAGAGAGAGAGAGAGAGAGAGAGAGAGAGAGAGAGAGAGAGAGAAAGTCTGACTCGCAGCTTGTTTAGTTTTAACCGAGGACACAGACACTTAGAGTCAGACAGAAAAGAAGGAGAAGAAACAAAGGAACTAGTGGCCAAGGTTCACTATTTGTGACTTTCCTATGCCTACAAGGGTGGGTTAACTATCGATTCAGCGTAAAGTACATCGAATGTGTGGTGGTAACCTCGTTTGATGCATAGGAGTGGATCTGATTTGGGGTATCCTGCGAAGATCACTGATGTGTTAACCCTTGCCTGGGTGTAGTGTGGTAATTTAATTGAAGACAATGCCTATTGTGACAAGTCACTTTCGGTGATCATTTGTATGTGGATTTGGAACGACGGATAAAATCTACAGCGACTGTTGTCTCGTTTTACCACCGTGGATCCTGTGGGATTCGACATTATTGCCTTCTCTCGACATATACCCTGGATTAAAAATATCTTTCTCACATCACCTATTCCGTGAATGTACTGAACTTTCGTACTTTACCATCTCAAGACTCCAAGCCTTGATTCCCCTAATATCAATAGTTTGGGAGTTACATTTACACACATATATACACAGTACTCTGTTAAGTTTTGTTTATCTTGCTCAAGTTTCTATATAATAAGTAGATACTAATAAAGAGAGTGGTTTTTTTTTACAAAAAAAAAACAGACTCTAGTGTGAACTCTATTGCTGCTGGTTTGTTTCTAAAGTTTTACTGTTCGTAATAAAATTGGGGCCTGCATCCGAAATATGAACACATTTGGGGAGTATTGATTGATTTATTATCGATTTCATTGGGGAAATCCCTCTTGATTTAATTGTGTGTGGAAAAGCAGCAGCAGATGCTGTTAGGTTTGTGTAAGCGCCAACCTCTGAGGCATTAGAGGATGCCAGACGGATTGAGTTGTTGAGTATTGCTAAAAGGTTAAAACTTGCCAGGGTGAAATCGACAATGTGGAGGGATCAGATGCAGAGTGTAATAGCTGAACATGATGTATCTGAGGGTGTGTTTAAAGTGGAGGAGTTGGAGGTGTTTCCTGAAAGTAAACCTCGTGAGCTTGAGCTCCCGTAGAAGTTAGAAAAAATAATGATGGAAGCTACAGTAAGACAGAGGCAAGTTGAGGGTAGAGAGGCAGAAACACAGCGAGGAAGCAAAAAGACAGAGGCTGCTCGAGCTGGAAAGGATAGAAAGATTGCAGGAAAGGTATTCTGGTGATAGGTTTGAGGCCAGTCGGGAAGATAAATTGGAACCTGCGTTTGACGAGGCAGAGGTTGTTAAATATTTTCAGCGTTTAGAGAAGGTTGCTCAGAGTTTAAAGTGGCCAAACGAGAGTTGGCCTATTCTCATTTCATTCATTTTTCAATCTTTTTATTGATTTTCCAATAATATATACAAATCAGAGGAGGTTTTAGCAAACAGATAATACGAAAGACGTATAAACGGCAACAAAAGTATATATTGTGAAAATCAGATAAGTAGTTTTTTTACTGTGTCATGTAGCAGCATGGTCCTGAAAAACGTTGTCTCATTGTTACTATGTACTGTGTCAGCAGTTATGGTCGAAATGACGATAATAGTTACTTGACTTGACTTGAAGTAGAATGTTACACTGTTACAAATATAATCATGAAACCACAACTCCTCTTAACAAATAAAAAAAAGGCCTATTCTCTTACAAAGTGTGATTAAGGGGTAGGCTCAGCAAGCCTATTCTGCTTTGTTAGTTGATTAAGCAGCTGATTATGACATAGTGAAACAGGCTGTGCTCAAAGCTTACGAGTTGGTCCCAGAAGCATACAGGCAGAAGTTTAGAAATGTAAGGAAATCTGTGAACCCGACTTATATGGAACTTGCTTATGAGAAGATTATGTGTATTACCCAATGTTTCACATATAAAAATGTGAATGATAATTTTAACAGCTTGATAGAGTTGGTTTTAATTGAAGGATTCAAAAGGTGTGTCCCTGATGACATAAAGACGTATTTAGATGAAAAGGATGCTGCCACTTTGCAGGAGTCTGGTAGATTAGCAGATGAGTTTGCTTTAACTCATAAGATTAAGTTTACCTCGAATAAGAGTTTCCAAAAGAGTTGCAGGGATAGCCAGGGTAAACCAGAAATTAAAGTTGTGACTACTGGCAAGAGTAAGGATGAAGGGAAACGGTTGAAGGAGACATATTCTGGTCTTACATGTTACGATTGCAAGAAAGCTGGTTATATGATGGCTAATTGTTCCGTCCTGAAGAAGAAAAAGCAATGGGACGCAGTCCCAAATGCCCGTGGTCAGTATGTTGAAGCACCTATAAACCCACAGGGTTCTGAACATTCTGATGAGGCTCAGTTACGGACTGAGAGGTCTGACCGAGTTAAGAAGGGATTCGATCATTTTATGTCAGATAGGTTTGTATTGGTAAATGAAGGGTCAACCCCGGTACCAGTAAAATTTCTTCGAGATACTGAGGCTTCTCAGTATCGTTTGGGTGGATGCTGCTTGATGTGTCCCCTGTTACAAATCAGTACCCCGAAATAACAGACAGTACACAATATGTGATTAGACGATTGAGCTTTATAATTCTTACTTTGACCATAGCATTATTAAAGAAAATTTAAAGAATAGAAGAAGGGCTGACTCTCTCCATTTGCATCTGCTCATCGCTCCCCGCAAAGGACCGCTGTAATATCTCTTCCAGACTCACAAGAAATAATACCTCTGTCATTGGAAAGCCCCGCACTCCAAAAGCCTGTTATCTCTACTCGTAACCTAAACATTGCTGCTACAGAGAAACCATTACCTCAGCAGTGAAACATTACAGAGAGGCCATTACGTGAGCAGTGAAACCTTGTGACACACTGCCGAGTTCACACTGGCGTTAAAGCTTCAGTAAGCTGCGTGCGGGATATGTGTCCATCACCATTGCTGAATGCAATTTCTGGAGTGACTGTCGGTGATGAACTCTGCAATTATTTCTGCTGCTCACCACACCCAGTTCTGCACCCTGGTCACTGGGCATGGGAGGAGTTTCTTCTGCTGCACATTCAACTTTAATGGGACTGAAGTTTAATATTCTGGATCTGTGACAAATAAGTCAGTTTATTTTAATCTCTGGATTTGCTACTTAGTGAATTTATAACGCAGCTAGTGTACTCAGGCCTGCTGGACCCGGCCAGGGATTCTGTCCCACGACAGTCTTTATCAATCCTCCCCTGTTGTTCATCTGTCACGCTTCTTGTGGTGACGGGTTCCAGTCACCATTCCGTGGGTGAAATTCCCTAGAATTTGCTGCAGACTGAACAAGTCGATCTGACTGCAGTTCTGTCTGAGATATTGTTTGCCCCTCAAATCTCCGGACCGAGGAAGAATGACATAGGGATTTAACCTCCTTATTCGTGGCTCATTTGCACATTATGGGGCATTCTCTCTGCTTCTGAAAGGTTGCTAGAGAACACCACTGTCCCAAAGACTGAAATCGGAATGGGAAACCCTCAGTTTGGATGTTCAACGGACCAGGTTCAGAAACCAGAGGCGGGTCCGCACAAGGTAGAGTTTGGGGTTCTGGACGATGGTCGGGTTAAGAACGTGATGAGGAGAAGGGAATCAGCAGCGGGGCGTGCCAACGAATGAAAGAAGAGCAACATTTGAAAGCAGATTGACAGAGAAAATCTTTTGTTTGTCTGACTGATGACACAAACAATGCCTGTGGTGAGGTGCCCCATTGTCTGGAGACACATGTGTGTGTTGAGAAAGGTTATATCTATTGAGGGAGTTGTTCCTGCTTGGTAATCCTATAATATTATATTCGTGTGGATATTTTAGATTATCCTATCTGTAATAATGTATTGATTGTCATATAAAATGTGAGATTCTGTCCCGAACTGGATCAGGCTTGAATTTATGTTGCCATACTGAAGTTATGGTGGTCATTTATAATTTGTATTTTAAAGCAAGATTGAGGTGAATTATATTTGCCACTTGATTGTACCTGCATACGTAATCAGATTGAGTTAAACTGCTGCAGGGTCCTGGAATATGTTGGACTGCGTCTGGTTTCTCTTGGCATTTTCTGCATTGATTGCCTTCTTTTTTATTGTATGCAATTTTTTTCTTTTTGTTGACCACCTTGTCCTGTATTTCCACATGAACCCCTCTGTTTTTGGGAAGAGGTCTACAACTCTCAGTCAGGTGCTTGATGCTTCCTTGTCACCATCGATTCTGCTCAGATCGTTGGGATGTCTCTCGTGGAGGGTCATACTCTTTCGACTGGTTAATGTTTTCTTCGAGAGTGATGATTTATTTTTCTGAGATGGCCTCTCATTGAAGTTTTCTGGTCTGTATTTCTATTCACGATTGCATATACACACATGGAGTGCGGAACCCTGTTAATTTTTTATGAAAATATATACTTAAAAGTTTCATCTGACTGTTGTGTGATTGTTTCTTATGTGTGTTGTTCTTCTTCCTCCTTCTGTCCGAGGTAGTTGCTAATCTAAGTGGGTCTGACTGAAAATAGACTTTCCTAAAGTTGTCATTTCAGTTCTTATTAATCTTTGTGAATTTTACTGATTGAAATAGAACCAAGATATTTCCATTAAGAAGTCAATATCGATATTGCTGACAGTGTGTATTGCCTTTGTTGTATTTGTTAACTATTGAGCTCTATTTGGCAGGTTATTTTTTCGGCCTTGAACTAAATTTTCTCCAAACTTTTCCCTTCGTCGCACTATATTCTATTTTCTTTGCTTGTTGATTTTATTTTGAAACGTGGGTATCAGGAGTCCCAAAGAAGGGTCTTGGCCCTAAATGCTGATTCCCATCCATAGATGCTGCCTGACATGCTGAGCTCCTCCAGCGCATTGTGTGAATTTTTCTAGATTTCTAACATCTTCATCCTGTTTCCCAAATACTTATGTGTCTCTTGAAATAACAAGCCGGTTGAAGGCTGTGTGGCTGTGTTGTTAAAATATTAAATAAAATCAGTAGAAAGTGTAGAAGGCTTAGAAGGTGTGGAATCTTTGTGGGTAGAATTAAGGAACAACAAATGTGAAGAAAAAAATCCCTGATGGGAATTGTATGGAGATCCTCAAACAGTAGTAAGTATGTGGTCCACAGATTACAATGGGAGATAGAAAATGCGTGCCAAAAGGGCAATGTTACAATAGTCATGGTGGATTGTCATACAGGTGATTAGGAAAATCAGGATGGTGTTGGTCTCAAGAGGAGGAATTCCTAGAATGCCTACAAGATGCATTTTTAGAGCAGCACGTGGTTGAGCCCACTTGGGGATCAGCTGTTCTGGATTGTGTGTTGTAATGAACCGGAGTTAATTAGGTCACTGAAGTTCAAAGAACCCTTATGGGCCAGTGATCTTAATACGATCAAATTCACCCTGACATTAGAGAAGGTGACATTAATATTACCCTGACATTAAAGTCAGAGGTGGAATTTGAGAATTTGAGAGCAAGACAGAAGAATTGGTCAAAATTGATTTGAAAAGAACACGGACAGGGATGAAAACAGAGCTGCAATAGCTGGAGTTTCTGGAAGAAATTAGGAAGGCACACGATATATACATCACAAAGAAGATGTAGTATTCTGAAGGTGACAAAGCCGTGGCTGATAAGAGAAATTAAAGAGAATACAAGAAACAAAGAGAGGGCATAGAGCAAGAATTACTCGGAAGTTAGAGAATTGGGAACCTTTTAAAAACCAACATAATGCAACTAAAATAATTAAGAAGGAAAAGATGGAATACATACGTGAGCTCGGCGTGCTCTGTGTATTCTGTTCTGATGGCTTTCATATTGTCTTGTGTATCAGGGAGACAACTCGGTCGCATCATCCACGGTAGACACTGGCCAATGGAGGGAGTCAATAATAATGGAAAACAGTAAATAAATAAATAAATAACAAATAAATGAATGAATAAATAAATACATACATACATACGTAGACAGATGATAGATAGATAGATAGATAGATAGATAGATAGATATATAGATAGATAGATAGATAGATAGATAGATAGATAGATATAGGTAACTAGAGGTTTAGACAGACAGAAAAATAGACAACTTGATAGATGAATACATCACATCAATATTACGAGAACATGACTTTCAGAGTCATTGAAAGTGTGTCCATGGTTGTGGAATCTGTTTAGTTTTGCGATGAGTGAAGTAATCCGCGTTGTTGCAGGTGCCTGATGGTCGGAGTGAAGAACTGTTCCTAAACCTGGTCTTGCGTCTCTTTCCTATGGAAGCCGGGGTAAAAGAGAATCACCTGAAAGGTGGAAGCTCTTGTTTATGCCTTCTGCTTCCTTGTGACGTCACACGTTATAGCTGTGTCGCTAGTTTCCTGTGTTTTCACCTGTCGGGTGTGCGGGGCTTTTCCTGTGATGGGATGGGATGCATCCACTACCTTGTGCAGGTGTTTCCGTTCTGCGGCATTGATGTTCCCATTCCGGGCCGCTATGCAACCGGTCAATACTGCACTCATTGCTGAGATTTATAGCGCAGTCCAAGCCCAGATTAGAAAACCAATGGCAAACGGCTCCTTAGTCTATAATTCCAAATCAAATTTCAGCATGCTTTCATTCTCACAATCTGCCAGCGTGTTGGTTCCACCGCATTTGGGTCTGCCGCGGTCTGTCACGGCTCAGGTGTCTGAGAACTGGATGGCTGCTAATATATTCTGTTGCTAAGATAGATTCTAGGTCTGAGTCGCTGAACACGACGTCAGAAGTGGGTTCATTATTAGCAGATATTCTAAGAGTTCGAATATGTAAATTGTTGGATAGACCAGGTCTGATTAGGTCTGTACGTGTTACCTTGTGCCTCACCAATCTTACAAGGTTTTTCGCGGAGGTGACCAGGAAAGATGATGAAGGAATCGCGGTGGGTCAAGTCCGCCTGGACTTTAGAAAAAGCCTTTGTCAATGTCGGGCCTGAGAGGTTGGTCCGGAGTGTTCTGTCTTTTGTCACTGTGAATGCGGTAGTAAATTGGATGCAACATTGGCTTACAGCAGGGGTTCCCTTCCTTGTATCCACGGACCCCTCGGTCAATCGTCGGTCTCCATGCAATAAAAATATTGGAGCCCCATTCCTAGATGCAGAATCCAGAGGGTGGCAGTAGGTAGTGGCCTCTCTAACTGGAGGCCTGTAGTTACTGGTGTACAGCAGGTGCTGCTCTGCGTCCAGTGTTGTGTGTTATATAGATCAACGATCTGACCAACAGTCTGATAAATTCACTCTGCAGATTTGCGAATGATCCCGATATTGGATAAGTGGTAGACAGCGAGAATGGCTGATGGTCTGGAATACAGGTCAGTGTGTGGTGTATCACTTTGGGAGGACGGCTTACACTGTAAAAGGGAGGGCATTGAGTACTGCGGTATTACAGAGGGACCTGGGAAGACTGATCCATAATCCCTTGAAGGTGGCGTCGCAGGCAGATAGGGTTGTAAAGAGAACTATAGGCACATCAGCCTTCAGATATCGAAGCGACGAGTTCAGGGGTTGTGATGCTATGCTGAAGTTGTACAGTTGGAAATGCCTAATATCGAGTATTGTATGTGTTCTGGTCACCAACCTACATGAACGATATCAATAATCTTGACGGAGTGCATAGAAAAATTAGAAGGATGATGCGGGGACATGAGGAGGGGAGTTGGAGGGAAGGATTGAGTAGGTTAGGAATAGGTTCGTATTACTCCAAGCGTCTGTGTAAGAGGGAAGGTTTTTAAGAGATGTTCCAATTTATGAAGGGTGTAGATAGCTTAAATACAAGCAGGCATTTTCTACTGAGGTTTGACTAGAATAGTGAGCTACGGGTGAACGGTGAAATATATCCGGGCAATATGCGGCGGAACATCTTCTTGAGGCAGCGAGAGTGTGGAACGGGCTTCCAACGGAAATGGCGGATGCGGGACCGATTTCAACATTGAAGAGGAGGTTGGCTCCGACACGAATGGGAGGGTTATGGACGGCATGGTCCAGGTGCAGTGTCCACGGGACTAGGGGAAGGATCAGTTCGGCGCTGGAGGATGAGCAGAAGAGCCTGTTTCAGTGCCGGACTGCTCGATGACTCTGTGACCAAATGCCACTGCGGGATGTTCCCCAGCGGGGTAAGGGTACTCCCGTCAGGCCGGGTGTGGCGAGGCATCAATATGGGACCACTGACCATTTCTCTCATAGTCTGCTGTAGGCAGAAATAATTACCGCACATTTGTGCAATTCTACTCACTCAGTTCAGCAATAATTTGGTAAAACGACATATTATATTGCAGAAAGCAATTTGGAATTATCCTCTGAATTTGGCGGCTCTTGATTTGGCCTTGAGTAAGCTCAGAAACTCCGGTGACTGAATCACTGAGCGACCGGCACGATGGTGAAAGAACTTATCATGTAGGCAGGATCAGGAGAGGAATATGGACAGTTGCCTTTTCGGGTCGAGACACTTTATCTCGACTCTTCATAGAATCCATGGTATTCAGATCTTCGAGGAGGGGATCGCTGCGCACAATTAACCATTTTATTCTCATGCACATCGAAAGGGGTTCGACAATTAGTGCCAGAATCCTTCCTGATTTACCATCAATCCGCTTTCCCCGGCACTCAGATATTTGCGCGGCTCTAATCTGAAGCCAGTGCACGCGCGGAAGCTCAGTTCTTGATGCTGATTCATAATGCTGCGTTATTTCCAATGCGTCTCTCCTTGGACCCTCGCTCTGCTCCTGACGTGCTGTGGCCGAAGTGACGCAATTGGCCTGTTGCAAATCATGTTTTATGAAATGCCAAAGAACCCCCGACCCCCTGCTTCTCCATGTTTCACTATCTAAACACGAGAGCAGCGTGCTTCAGGAATAGATGGGTTTAATTATCCCGATGCTTTACTGTGTCCGTGTATTTATGCCCCATTACCCACTTCATCTCTGTTTAGCAGTTCAATACGCACTTTTTTCCCAGAATCAATTTCTTTCTGAAATTCAACTTCGAATATCATCTAGTAACTCTGTAACATATTTAATATCGTCAGTGCTACTTGTTTGCATTAAGACCGGTGTTGATACAATATTTTCTGTTTTTGTCTGTCTGGTACAGCAGCGGACAATGTCTGTAATGCTGGGTTCACTGGTTTGCATTTCGCGCCGCATACTCGCCAACATCTGTGTTTGCGACTGACTCCGGTAACAGTGCAAACAGTGAGGGTTTGCGCCAGAAATCATTCATGTTAATGTCCATTAAAATTCAATCCCCGCAAGCAAAGTGACAGTGAATCACATGAACGGTGTGTCATCACGGGGAATTAACGAGACATAGACTCCACTCGCAATGTGAGTGTGGAATCAGCGCTGATGAGGTGGACTCACCCACAGGATTACAGACTACTGTCGTCACCATCGATGGTCAGATAATGTCCTGTCATTACACGGAGTAGTTTGACAACATCACATTTGGTGTTGCGAGCCCAGCATCGGCCGTCTCTTGAGGCTTCATGACAGGTGTTGAGTTCAGTTGAATGAAATAAGGCGTGTTATTTCCCCACTGGCATTACGGTTCGTTAGAGCAGAGATATTTTTGCTATCTAGCGTTAATTAGCACCAGTCACTGTACAAGTTGTTTTCATTTTTGGTGACCGATTTTTCTATATAAGTACGTCATTTTGTGCTTCAGCTACATTGAGGACGGAAACATCCAGACGCGGTGGACTCTCAACAACGTGTGATCCGTGAAGAGTTTAACTCAGTAGCCGCAAAGGAAATGTGCTCTCCGGGCTTTTTTATAACTGTTTGAGTTCATTTACTAGCTATTTACAATTTCTAAGACAATTAGAAATTGGGAACATTCCAAACGGAACAGCCTTGGATCAACAATGTTTCTAGAGAGGGCTATTTGTTACACAGTCATTGTAATTGTCGGTATCCCGGGTAAGTACCTTTCGAATATTTATACGAAAGCAGAGACCTCACGCCGCTCTCAGCTACTGCTGATGTGATTTTAATCGGTGATTATTAAAAATCCCTAAAATGCTGTTCCGTTCATCTCAACCTCCTGCCCTGTTGTCGTTTTAACCTGGGTCGTGCAGACTTGTCACTGGACTGCTTCACCAATCCCACCCCCCAAAAACAAATTCTCTTCCCTCCTTCTGAAAAGTAAACTCATATTTCCCCCTTCTCTTTCTCCAGGCACTGTTCAATTAACGGCCAATCTGTTTTCTATTCTTTGACAAATCCCTTTTTTTTTCCCGTCACCAAATTCTGAGCTATGTTCCTTGGTGTCAGCACAGTTCCCTCTAAAATGCGGGGGTGCGCAGCCTCGTCATAATTGAAACTCCCCCGCGAACATGGCATTTGTGGACAAGCAGCTGGAATTTCTTTTACACGATGCTAACATCATTTTGAAATTTTGCGAAAATCTTTCGAAAACTTTGGTAATATAACGATGAATTTAACTGTATTAATGAATATAATCCATAAATGTGCTAAACACTAAACGTACCACATTTACAGTGAAACATTTTAGCTTCAGCGAACGTGCATTGTCATTGTTTCAAGTTACAACACTGTCACAAATGGTCACAATGAAGACAGAATGGAAGTCGGTCGCTCACTGTTCAGAAACCACCATCGCCGTCCCGTCAGAACATTTCACTGTTGCATCCTCCCTGTCAATTGTGACTGCCTGACAGTGTTTACGCGTCTTGTGTGTTATGTTTTGTCATGGTTTGAATTGCATATTACAGATTTAAACAACATTACAAGTGCCGAGCACTTTTAAGACCGGGTAACGATGTTCTGCTCAGAGCAACGGTTTGTCCCCGAAGCAGTAAAATAAATGAGAGGGTAGGTTGCTGCGGTGCAAGATCTTGTTTTCAGAATCTGACCTTGCAATCGAATCAAACTCAGACTTTCGGAAAGAAGCGTAGGTGCGCACTTCAATTACACTACCCCTCTCCTTGGAAATACCGCGCTTGGAGTTCTGTGAACAGTTTTGGTCGCCCTGTTATAGGAAAGGCAGAAGTCCGCTAAAAATGGTGCCGACAGTATTCACAGAGTTGCTGCAGGGAATCTCGGGATTGAGTTGCAGGGAGAAGTTCGGCCGAGTGGCATTTTATTGCAAAAGGCAGGTGACTGGCGGACGAGGTGAATTAAACCATTCAACTCCGTGGGGTAGGGGAATCGTGAACAAAAGGCGGTAGATTTTTCAGAGGGCAGAAATGTAGCTGGATTCCCAGCGACGTTTCCTCACATAGAAGTTGCTCTGTGTATTGAACAGCCTGACAAAGGAAATGGGAGAAACAGAGTCGTTAACAATATTTAAAGTGCACGTGGACAGTTTGACGAATCAGATCCAATCACGAACAACTGTATCAGATGGCCACGTCGGTCGGCATGGAGATATTGGGCCGAAGGACCCGTTTCTGTGTTCTATCATTCTTTGACTTTGCTCATCGCTGCTGCATCGGTGAACGTGAAGAGATTAATGTGAGCATGCGCAACTGTAAAACGCTTTATGCTGCGGTCACGTGTTCAAACAAGTAAAGTATCTTTTTACTTCCACTGATAATGTCCAGCAGAGATTTAATTTCAAGAGAACAATTGACGGCTGTGTTTCTGCCAAAAAGTACGTTTGATTTTGTTTATTCTTATTGTTGGTCATCTTTGCTTCACTGCAGTTAACCTTGTTGCAATCATCATTCTCAGCCGAGGAAACTGCGGTCTCTCCAAATGCGTCACGCGGTACCTGGTGGCGATGGCTGCGGCGGATCTAATGGTGGTGATTATCGAAGTCCTGTTTTACCAGATGAGTCGAGCATACGGATTTCATTTCGGAATCCTGGACAACGCTCCGTCCTGCCTTGTCCACTACGCCCTGTGTCACGTGGCCGTTGACTGTTCCGCTTGGTTTACTGTCGCTTTCACTTTCGATCGCTTTGTGGCCATTTGCTCCGCTAAATTTAAAACGAAATACTGCATCTCCAAAATTGCGAGTTTGGTGATCGGCGCAATATCTATCGGTTTCTGTTTAAAAAACATCCCATTTTACTTCATATATATGGGAGGAACAGTATGGTTGACGAGTGATAACTGGGTCTGTTTCGATAGGATTGTATTTCTTATTTCGGGATCGTTTGAGGGATTTTATTGGGTGGACCGTCTGTTGAATCCGCTACTTCCTTTCTTCCTCATTTTGACCCTCAATGCTCTGACCGTCAGACAGATACTGGCGGCGAGCAGAGTACGCAGGGGACTGAAGGGACGGGGAAATTGCGGGAAACAGCGAGATCCGGAGATGCAGAGTCGGAGACAATCCATCATTCTGCTCTTCAGCCTGTCGGTGAGTTTCCTTCTCTGTTGGGCGACAACCACTCTGGCCTTCATTCTCATGCGATGCCTCTACACAGACTTGGAAACGTCAGTCCGGCTTTTTAAGGCACAGTTTTGGGGTTCTGTGATTCAGAATTTCAGCAGCTGCACGAATACATTTATCTACGGAGTGACCCAGACCAGATTCAGAGAGCAGATGAAAGCTCTTCTGCTCTCCCCCGCTAATTTAGTTTTGAAGATTTTTGGAAGTCGATACCGCGCAGGAGAAAGCATCAGATAACTTCCCCGTTTCGGAATCAGAATCAGGTTTATTGTCACCGGCAGGTGTCGTGCAAAATAATCCCACATCAGCCATGAATAAATTGGGCTCTCTGAAAACGTTCCTGTTCTCAAACAATACCTTTGCTCCCAACAGTTCAGCTTTCCCTTTTCTTCAGTAAAATACTCTCATTTCCTGCTATAATTTACATAGAAACATAGAAAACCGACAGCACAATACAAGCCCTTTGACCCACAATGCTGTGCCGAACATGTACTTACTGAGAAATTACCTCAGGATACCAAAAGCCCTAAATTTTTCTAGGCTTCATATAGCCATGCCGGGGTTTCTTAAAAGACCCTGTCGTATCTACCTCCAACACTGTCGCCGAAAGCCCATTCCACGCACTGGCCACCACGTAAAAACTACGACTAGAATCTCTTCTGTACCTACTTCCAAGCACCTTATACCTGTGTCCTTTTGTGTTAGCCATTTCTACACTGGGCAAAAGCCTCTGACTATGACTATCAATGCCTGCCATTAACTTGTACACCTCTCATCCTCTGTCGGGTCCCAGGAGAAAAGGCCGAGTTCACTCAAACTACTCTCATAAGGCATGCTCCCCAATCCAGGCAATATCCTTGTAAATCTCTGCACCCTTTCCATGGTTTCCACATTCATCCCGTAGTGAGGGGGACAGAACTGAGCACAGAACTCCAAGTGGGGTCTGACCAGGGTGTTATATAACTGTCAGTTGCTTGTTTACTGTCCTTCTGTAAAATGTATTTTACCTTGCACGTTATCTCACCCGAGTATCCAATGTTGAAAACGCATCGATCCATTCTCGAAGCGTTCATTAGCTGAACCTTTGGAATGGACTGGCCGTGGCTGCCAATCCCGACATCCAATCCCTTTCTGTATTGCTTGGTATTTCCCTTTACCTAATGTTACAGTTTGCTTACTATAGGCAGCATTTTACTAGCAGACTTTTTTCTGCCTTTTTTTCTGTCTGAATAGACCCCTCTAGTTTCAGCACAAATCGGAACCCACACTCTGAATGAGATATGCTTTTGCTTCGGCCCAATATCGCTGTAATTTGAGAACACATCAGTCTCCCATGTCATATTGAGCTGGCTGCTTGATGGAGAACATATCGATTCAAATGGTCTAAATCAGGATGTCTGGAATCGTACCGTACAATCCAGAATCGCTACAGCACTTTAAAACATTAATTTATTAATTTATTAATTTATACAGTTTAATTTATTAATTTATTAATTTATACAGTTTCCATCTGTATAAATATCACAACCGTCCCGAAATTGTTGCAAAGGTTGCACCACTTTGTTTCACATTAGCCTTTTCTGAACGAAATGTTTTAGACAGGGTGTGTTTGGCGTAAAATCAGTTTAGCAATCCGGAACTCGTATCTGCTTCTGGGTGCAATCACTGTTTGATGATTGCCTTCAAATTCAGACATTTGAATTTCCGTATTTGGACCCTAACGTGAGAATCCGTCTCTGACGGACAAAGACGTATCTCACACGTATATTGCTGTGGCTTCTGGAAGCTGCTGACTCTCCCGCTGCTCCTTTTATAATACTCCTTCTGTGATCAACCCGTATAATGCGCAGAGCACGATCTGTAATGGTGCTGCGTAATGGCCCAATGGAGCTAAATGTCATTTAGCCATGAATGCTCATTTAATATTGAACTATTTTATCAAAAGATCTGTCGGAGTTAATGCAGACCCTCTCGCAGAGTTTACCCGCGGAAGTAGCGTTTGAAGCTAGCGAGTATCAGTGTGATGCGAACAAACGTAAACCCATTACATGACTGTTTACCGCGATTAAAACTGATAGCAGACCTGAAGAATGTATCACAATCATATTGGCAATGGCGATCTGACCGCTAATCCGGCATTGAAAACAGATGAAATCAATTAAACTCAGATTCTCCCGAGTTATTTGGGCTCCCGCATTTACTTTTCCGGTTCCTTGCACTGCAAAGCCGTTGATCCATATCTCCCATTACGGGGTGCGGTATCCCTGAGCGGGTCGGCAACGATCACAGAGCCTAATTACAAATGCACTGAGTAAACTGTTTGTACTTGTCAGTAGGCAGCGAATGTCTTTACGTTTTTTATGGCCTGGAACAGGCCGGACCGTAGATTTACACAGCTGAACCTCCCTAGTAACCCAACTGATATATACATATATACAGCCACATGTTCGTGTGGAACTAACTTTCCCAACTCTGTGTGTGTGTGTGTGTGTGTGTGTGTGTGTGTGTGTGTTGGGGGGAGGGTTATTCTATTGGTTTACTTAGTTTAATTCCAATTGTCGGAAACGCTGTCGAGTTATGAACAGATTCCCCGATACTCAAGCGTATTAACAACATGACGGAATAAAAACAAATTTCCACCATGATCCGTGAATAGGACGGACAACATGGATTTATAAATGTTTCTATTCCACAGTGTCAAAGATACAGCAGGAAGTTCTGCAGCTGATCCACTTATTCTACGATTGTAGCTGTTGCCGGTCTGCTGAAGGAAGTGAATTGGAAGCGCGAGCATGAGCCCGTCACCCGTGACCACATTGGACGAGCGGGACAAGCGATACTCCAACTATTCAGAAGGCGGTAGTCATGAGTCTTTCATTGTTATGAGGATGAATGATTTTTGGGGTACTTCATATTATCTTCAGCGGAACTAACGTAAAACTATCAATTTTGCCTTAGTAAGGTATATCACAGTATTAAGTTTTACTACTCATGTTAAACCTTCATTTCTTGCCAATTAAACAAAATTTTCCAATACAATTGCTAAACTCACTTGACTTTCATTTATATGAGAGGTTTGGAGAGGTAGGGATTAGATTATCCTTGAAAGATGGAAGACGTGAGGGATCTGTCAGTGAATATGTAAAAATGAAGCGCAGGAACCATGGACTGTTTCCGATCGCAATATGAACGGTCAGTCTCGGGTAATACAAATAACGCGTCTCGATTCAGAACAGCATTCGAAACAGAGGAATGAAATGCCGCGAATGGAGTCTATCGGTCGTCACTTCGACAATTTGCATTTCTAAAGTGAAATCCCTTCCAAAATTAAAAACAAAACGGGACAGAATCCTCCAATGATACAGCGGATGAATAAGCAAGTGGGTTAGGTCCTGATTTCCAAAAGGTATATAACAGGATGCAAGTTAATTGGGTGTCAGAAAGATTAAATATCTTGGAATAATAGAAACTGTTTCTGTACAGAAACAAAACAGAACACTATTATGTTTCCCTTTTCCTGGACTGGTGGAAGAGTTACAATCGATTTCCTCAGAGATCAGTTGCAGCAGAACATTGTTGTTCTTAACATTAATATAGAGCTGAGTAAGTCTGGAGTTGAATAACCAAGTGATGCAGTACGAGTAATAGAGTAACAGGAAATATTGCATTTAAAATTGAACACTGAGGATTAAGCAGTGTTTTATAATGAATCCCGATAAGAAACCACGCCTCTTGCACCACATTCTTGCACTGACGAAATATGTTTTCAACTAGACACATAGACCTCGGCATCAGCTAACAATACGGACACCACATCTCCTCCACAAGCCTCTTCCAATCCCTCAACGCCTTGCACCCTACCGGAACCCATTGATCCGGAAATTTCAACAAGCCTCCATCAATGACCCACGCTCTCACACTGAACACACCCACCCTCTACCCACTCCCAATGACCAGACGTCACTGCCAGATCTCTTCCCAGTGAGACGCAACCGAGTCCATTCCATTACCACGGGTCCTTGCCATTGAACTTCCGGACTCCAAAAGTTTTAAACAAGCCCAATTATCACACCGCCTCCCTTAAAATACCTTCAAAACCCACTTCTTCAAGATCGACGTATGACAATGGCTCTATTCCTCCCCATTAGATTTTCCCTCTGACCCCAATATTCCAACAGTTACGCCGCCACATTAACCCCTGATTGGGCAATTACACGTCGGCCACTCCATTGATCGATATTCCACCAGCACACCTCCAACTATATTTCCTACTGACCCAATCTTCGACAAAATGTTCCGTTCCGAATCCTCCTCTCCAACAGCTTCCTCCAACACAGCACATTCGCCATAGTTCCATTGAAACCATACCTTCACACTGGACCACAGCCCCAACAGATCCCACTGACCCCATTCATACCGACTTTTCCCAATGACTCTACACCTCGCCACCAAACTCAACCGGTTGCCCAATTCCCCATAGGTTATCCACGATACCGTAAACCTTCCACCTTCCAATGAACACGATATTTCTTCCAGCAGCTGCCACTGACTTCACACATTCCCAGCTGTCCGGTCCGTCATCTGATTTACACCCGTTCAAATGCTTCTTGTTCTGTTGGTATGATCTGTCATGTACTGACTCTGCACTAAGTGAACACCGTTTCTCAGGAATCCACGGAAGATACAGTCCGGTAACTTCCTAGTATTTCCTGAGGTACTATGCCTGTTATCGGACGCAATACCTCGGTCAAGGTCAAGATTTCCATGGCAGCATACAACCTCAAGGAGGACTCAGATTGAGCATGGTCTGTAGGTTAAAGTAATTGTCGACGTTTCGAATCGAAACCCTGTATTAGCGTCAATGTTCTATCTAATATTCTGTATTTAACGGGGATTTATCTTCCTCTTTGAGGACCTTTCAAAATCTGTTGCTTTGTGGGCCTGATGAATGCGGGAGGGGCGTTGGCGGTGAGTTGAACGTCCCGATGTGTTTGACAAAGTATAACTGCTCGTGAATTGGAGGGCGCTAGCCCGATACTGTAATGGAGTCAGGATCACCAGGAGACTTCAAAGGCAATGCAGAGACAGGGAGCCATGTTTTCGAGATGAATCCTATAATTGTCCGCGAAAAGAATATGGAGCGGATGACATCCTTGTGTACAGTTCACTGGGTAAATTCCGTGGCGGACAGCCATTCTCACCCCCCCCCAAAATCTGCCCCTTTACCTTGCTCACCTTTGTTCTCACTCTGATTTAAATGATCATCACTCTTATCCCCTTGGCAACCCGGGCTATCGCTCATCCAGTCAACGTCGGTTGATATTGCTGGTCGCAGGAATGTCGTGCGGAGCAGCCCACATTCCTCTACCCTGTCCTTCATGACTCCGGTCTAACCTTTATGAAGAGTTTATTACCAGTCTGACTCCGTCACCTCCCTGTCCACTATTTCACTTGTGCCCCATATGTTTTCCAAGGCTTGCTGATTCATTGCTGTAAACAATCTCCCATCAGCCGGACAAACCGCAGAACATCTCATGCGCCAGGGTTTCCGTCTACACGGTTTCCCACTGATAGTGTATCGGACAGAGGTGCTCGATTCACCTCCCAGCTCTGCTCAGTGGAACTGGCTTTGAGATAATTATCTTCCACCTAAACGAGAATCACGTAAACTAACAACTCGCTTTATCAGTCTCCTCAAATACATTAGGAAAATTAACCCGTTAGCATACAGATGACAGCTTCCCCGTTCTATGAGATTTCATCCCACCTTTCTTGCATCGAAATTGAAACAATTAATTTGACCCGGAATCCCAAGCCACACACTCCACCTAGGAGTTCAGACGGTGAGACAGTTCACACAATCCATAGACTGTTTAACTCACGAAATTAAAGGGGCACCTACAATACTTTGTAGTTTGTGACGGATAAGGTCTGGAGGAACCAGGAATATTTCGGATCTTGGCTTCAGTTCAGAATTCCATTGTACATTCTGGATCGCTGTGGGCCGTCAGGTGCCGGTCACAGTGGGGCGGGTTCTGTCACAAACCCGGGTCGCCGATGGAGTATTCTGGAGTTCTCAGCCTTCCTTACTGATTTTTTTTTTGGTGTGTGTGCGTGTTCTCTGAGATTTAGTAATGTTAGTTGTAATGTATTGTTGCGTTTCTGGTGTTGAGTTTTCTCTCATTCCCATGTGAGCAGCCATTGCCCCCCGGATAGTTCCCATTAACTTTCCTTGAGACTTTGCCGGCGTCCAATTAAGTACCCTTGGACTTTTGCCTCTTATCACAATAGTGACCAGTAAGCTGCTCACGAATCGGCGGTTTAATCAGCTGGACAAGGATTCCACCGTACCCTGAAGTGTATTTAAAGTTGAAGGGCTAAACCCTCGGGGCTCTGTCGGCCTGGTCCTTGCGCAATGAAATTACGGCCGAGTTATTTCAAATTGTACAAGAATGTGTAATTTCTACTGCTTTTGGTGCTTTTTTTCAGTTTGATTAATAAAATTTCTAGTTTTGTTGAATCTTCCTGCGTGCAGCGTGACAATACAATTCACAAATTCCAAAACTCGAGCAGTTCGCAGTTAAGCCTCCTCTGTTATGATATGAAACAGCTTCATACGTTTAAGCCGCCAGAAAAGCCGCAGACAGTATTTTAGATTTTGTTTCATGACCCTGGAATCTTATGCAAGTCATGCTTCCCTGATGTTGATGCCGGACCTTTAATTAAGGAACTGTATAGTGATTTATCAAATACCCAACATTGATCGCTGCGACGCATCACTGGTCCCAGTCCTGTACTCCTAAATAAGGACATCCCCCATCCCTTTAGCACATTGTGCCCCCTATCACGATGTCAATATCAATGCTCCGGTAGTGAGTGCCTAGCACTGCGCATTCTTTTAACTTTTGTTGACATGCTCATAAACTCAGTTCAATTCGCGAAACATTATCGCCCAATCCGGCTCTTCAGAATCCCTTCTCTGCATCTCTCACCAATAATATGAGGCTCAGTTCCCCAGCTCCTCCTTATAGCCTTTCGGATGTAACGGCAATGCTAGAAGTCTCCGGGTATTGATATTGTTTTTAGAGTATAAATTAATATATTTCGACCAAGATTACACACCCCGCGGTCCTCCAGAAACGCAAAGAATACTCCGAAGTAAAACGAGCATTAAAAAAAAAATAAGATTAGATTTCAAACTCCGTACGCTGTTAAACTTCGAGTGTTTTATGACAATGGGATGCAGTTGTACCAGACAGTGGAAGAGGCGACTACAGACATGAAGGCCAGTGGGTTGCCCGTCAGCATGACCAAAACGAAAGAAAGCCTGGTTGAGGAATTGTCCCGCTCGGCTTGGGATATAGTGCGAGAAACGAGAAGGCAGGAGGCGGGAGGAAGCCGAGGGAAACATATCAGGAAGAGACCAGGAGTTTCCCAAAGACAGTCCTCACCCCCTTCAGAAGAGCCATAAGATTTGGCTAACTTTAAAAATGTTGAGAAGCTAAACAGAAGCAAAAGTACACGGTTATATACCTATCTCGAGAAATACATTATAATGTGGATTTTATATTACTTAGCTAACACGAGGAAATCTACAGATGTCGGAAATTCAAACAACAACACATACAAAATGTTAGTGGAACACAGCAGGCCAGAAACGTCGACAGCGCTTCTCCCGACAGATGCTGCCTGGCCTGTTGTGTTCTACCAGCATTTTGTGTGTATTGTTGTTTATATTACTTAGTTGTTATTCTCTATTTGCTCACTTACTCCTTTTTTCCCCAGCAAAATGAATATATATATATATATATATATATATATACATATACATATGTGTGTGTGTGTGTGTGTGTGTGTGTGTGTGTGTGTTCATGTCTATCTATCTATCTATATATAGATAGATAGGAGTACACAGGGAAATCTTTTCTGTGTAATGGATTTGTTCACTGACATTTAAGAATACTGCAATGGGGGCCCTCAACTCACAAGTAGGAGGGGTTATCCCCACAGCTAGACATTTCCTCTAGCTCAACGCAGGGTCATCTCCTCGAGACCTCAGCCTTGGAGTCACACGTTTGTTGCCATTTTTGTTATTATTTGCGTTTGTTGGTTCTTATTTGTTCAGGGAGTAGATCGACTAAGTTTTATTGTAATTTCAATGATACATTGACAGATAAATACAGATGGATAAGGACAAGGTAAAATTAATTTCTTTTAATGCAAATGGGCTATTAAATCCAATCAGACTTAAGAGAATTTTATCCAAAATGAAAAAAATGGACAAGCACATGTGGTATTTTTACTGGAAACTCATTTAAGTGATAATGCTGATTTTGACCTACAAACAAAGAATACTATATGGAAACTAAATTCAAGTCTACTAAATGATCCGTACTTTCAGGAACAAATTAAAAAAGAAATTGGTCTCTACTTAGAATTTAATGATAATGGAGAGTTTTCACCTCCCATTTTATGGGATACTCTGAAGCGGTCTTAAGAGGGAACATTATAGCGATATCTTCAAATAAGAAGAAAAAAAAAATAAGGAATAAAACATAAGGGGATTTACAAAATAAGCTGAAGGAACTAGAGAAAAAACACAAATTGAATTTAGTACAGGATACATTAGGGGAAATTACAAGAATTAGGAATAAAATAAATAATTTGGCAACGAAAGAAATCAGGAAAAACTAAAAGTTTCTGAAACAGAGACATTATGAAAGTGGATCGAAATCTATGAAAATAATAGCGTAGAAACTGAAAAAAAAAACAGAACATACAATTCATAGAATTAAGGACCCAAGAACGAAAATGATAAAAAAAAATAAGCTAAGTTATATTCAAGAAGCTTTTGAAGTGTTTTACAAAACACTATATTCCAAAGCTTTAGGGGGAAGCATCACCCAAATTGACACCTTCTTGAATTCCCTAGAATTATCCACTTTAAGCGAAGAACAAAATAGAAGGATGACTGATGACATAACTGAAGTTGATTAAAATGCTTCATTTAGTCGGCTTATATTAAGCAAGTCACCAGGATCAGATGTGTATACGGCAAAGTGGTACAAAGAACTTAAAAATGAGCTAATTCCTGTTTTACTCACCACACTAAACTGGGCTCTAAAAAAGGCACAAATGCCACCCAGTTGGAAGGAAGCGATAATCTCAGCCATACCGAAAGAAAGCAAGGATAAAATGAAATGCGGGTCATTTAGGACAATATCCGTTCTTAATGTAGATTATAGGTTATTTACCTCCATCGTGGCCAAATGATTAGAGGAGTTTCTACCCATACTGATAGGTAATGATCAGACTGGTTTTATACGACAACGCCAGATACAAGACAGTATACAAAAATACTTCACATTATGGATCATATACAAAAAAAAATCGAAGCAATAGTGGTAAGCATGGACGCTGAAAAGGCATTTGATTCGTTTAATTGCAATTTTCTCTGCAGAGCTTTACATAGATTTGATTTCCAAGACAATTATTAGAACTATACAGACACTATATGACAATCCTACTGCTCAGATTAAAGTCAATGGATGTTTATTAAATAGTCTTACCCTAGAAAGGGGTACGAGACAGCGATGTGCATGGCCACTACCACTCTTCGCACTATCTGGAACCATTAGCTCAATACATCAGACAAAATGAGGATATCAGGGGAATTACCATTAAAGGGACAGAGCATAAATTGGCTTGTTATGTGGATGACATTTTGGTCTATCTAGGGCAACCAACACACTCTTTACCTGAATTGATGCAATTCTTTGAACAATATGGTCCATTATCAGGATACAAGATCAACATAGATAAAACCCAATTACTTTCATATTACTATAGCCCACCAAGAGAAATTGGAAGTCGATACTCCTGGGCGTGGTACACAGTCTTTCAAATATTTGGGCATCATTATGCCAAAAGATTTGGCAAAATTATCACAATGTAGTTATCAGCCGTTATATAAACAAATTAAGCAAGGTGTGACATGATGGAGTCTGATTACTTTTTCCAGTCTCAGTGCAAGGATTGAGTCCATTAAAATTAATATTAGGCCCAGACTGTTATATCTCTTTCAGACCTTACCAACAGAGATGAATCAAAATCAATTCAATCAATGGAACAAGATGCTATCAAGGTATATTCGGCAGGGTAAAAGGCCTAGAGTTCGTCTAAAAACGTCGCAATTAGTAAAGGAAAAGGGGGGATGGGGCTTGCCTTCTCTTAGAGATTATTATTTTGCAGCACAGTTGAGAGCTGTGGTACGTTGGTGCAACCCATCATCTGACGCTCAATGGAAAAAACATTGAGGAGCGGGTACTTCCCATCCCCATACAAGCAATTTTGGCTGATGATAACCTGCAAAGTTACATAAATACTATTGATAACCATGGGTGAAATTGACTCTTAAAATATGGAAAACTACTATAAAAAAATATAATCTAGAGGGAGATATTGCAATTCTTAGATGGAGTGCATATGACTGATTTTACACCAAATAAATTGGATGCTAGATTTAAGGACTGGACAGCTAAAGGAATAAATGTTATTTGCTACATAATGAAAGAAGGAACACTGTTCAGTTTTGAAATGCTTAAAGAGAAACACTTATTAGAAAAACAAGATTTTTTTCGGTATTTACAGATGCGACAATATGTTAATAAGATGCTTAAAAATGTAACCAAGGCAATTACATGCTTGATAGAGCTCTTTAGAAAAGCATATAATTCAGATAATGGTAGTAGAATCATTTCAAGCATGTATAAGGGAGTGTCAAATCTAAAACACATTCGACTTCATACATTAAATCAAAATGGGAGAAGGAAGGAGAGTAATTATATCTGAGGAAGAACGGACAGCAATATGGAGGTATCAATGGAAGTGCACCAATTCACAGAAATCGCGGGAGTTCGGATGGAAACACTTAAAAAGATATTTCATTACACCTTCTCAGAAATCCCATTATGATGGTAACCTCCCTATTTGCTGGAGAAATTGTGGAAATCAAAATGCAAATCATTATCATATTTTTTGGGACTGCCCTGTTATCAAAAACTATTGGAGGGGGATACATAATGCCCGAAGTAAACATCTTTAAATGTGAAATACCCTTGGAGAGTAAGACCATATATTTTGGATATATACCTTAAGAATGGGTGAAAAGAGTTAAATATTTAATGAATATACTATTGGTGGCTGGTAAAAAGACTCTTACTTGGAAATGGTTATCACAGGAGAGCCCAACTTTAAATACATGGATGGAAATTACAATGGACATTTGAAAAATGGAGAAGATAACAGCATCTGTTAACCATAAGCTGGGACAATTTGATTCATACTGGGCAAAATGGTTTAACTACATAATGCCTCATAGGCCTGATTTTAATCTCACAAATCAATGAATCTTTAAAAAAAAATCACTCCCTACTTGTAAATTGTTCTTTCCTTTTGCTTGTTTGTTTCTTTCCACTGTTTTCTATAAGTGTATATCCCAGATAAATACTTTATGGAGATTTTGTGATATATATGATTATAGGTGTACAATGTCTGAAATACATCTTATGGAGCTGTTTGTTTGATGAACTTGTTACATATCCCGTAACTGGGCATCTGATCAGCAGAGAAAGAAGAATCCGTTGGAGTCTGGTGGTACGAAACTAAAGGTGTTTATTAGTAAACTACACAATACAATATCAAAAATGCAAATATACATATAAAACAAGTTAGCAGTAATAAACCTAAAAGTGTAGGAATAATAATAATAATCAATAATAAACAAGCTCTATTGATATCTAGGGGTAAATAAATTGTCATAGAAAAGGATAAAGTTCAGTTCATGAGTGCTGATGTAGTTATAGTTGTTGTATTGTAATGGTTGGAGAGAGAGAGAGAGAGAGAGCGAGCGAGATGTAACAGCTACAGTCAGGCAAACCTTTCTTTGCTTTCTTAATCCGTTATATCGGTGTGGTCATTCTGACCTCTCCATTCTTCTGTGGTGGACTCGTCACTCTGGCATGAGTGGACACACACACACACAAGTCCCACCGGCCCTGCTGTAACACTGTGAGCTTTACTGACCGATCTCCTGGTTCGGTCTCCGAAGCCCCCACCTTTCTGTGGGTTCACAACACTCAGTCAGTGTCCACAGGTGTGTCTGAAGGGTGTCTCTCCAGACCTGTCTTTTATCCCCACTCACAGGTTCTCAGCTATCCATCTACTCTGAATGACCATGTCCACCAAATCAGGCCCCTCCTGTTATCTCCTGAGGAATGGTAACGAGCAAAGTGAAGTCCTTGTAGTGGAAGGTAAATAATCCAGGAAGAGTCAAAATACAGTAAATCAACAGTCTCTCTCCCCCTCTTATCTGTAACAGATGTCGTTGCCTGGGCTTTATCTCTCTCTCTCATGAGCAGCATCGCAACATTAATAGTTCGTAGTTCTCAGCAGGGGGGTTTGGGAATGCTTAGCCCTGCACCCCATTGACCAGCAGGACTGTTCATCACTCATAACAAACTTCAATCAAAAAAAATTACAAAATAAATAAAATACAGTTGATGGTTTCCCACTCTGCTTTCAGTCTTTAGAGGACAGTGGGTTCTCTAACAACACTTTAGAAGCGGGGAAAGTGACCCATTATGTGGACATGAGTCGTGATTAAAGAGTTTAACTACCAATGTCATTCTTCCTCAGCCCAGAGACTAGAGGGGCGAAGAACATCTCAGACAGATGTGCAGTCAGCTCGACTTCTTCAGTCTGCAGGAAATTCAAGGGAAACCTCTTCGCCTACAGAGTGGTGACTATTTGGATCTCATTCACAGGGAGAGCGAGAGGAGAACAACAGGTGAGGATTTGAAAGATCAGTTGTGGAAGAGAATCACTGGCAGTGTTCAGCCAGCCTGAGGTGACTCTCTACTGTACTCTAGGTGTGTTATAAATTCACTAAGTACCGGAGACAGTGTTTAAGATAGAACTGATTTGTTTGTCACACATCTAGTCCCATTAAAGGTGAATATGCTCCCCCCCGTGCCTGGGGAGCAGCAGCAATTACTGCAGAGTTCAACACATACAATCGCTCTCAAAATTGCATTCAGCAAGAGTGATGGGCAAATATCCAGCAGGCAGCTTATTGAAACTTTCTCCCCAATGTGAACCCGGTAGTGTGTCACAAGTGTAACATGCTGTAAGGTTTCACTGCTGATGTAATGGTTTCTCTGTAGCAGCAATGTCTAGTTTACAAGTAGAGATAACAGGGTTTCGGAGTGGTGGGCTATCCAATGACAGAAATGTTCTTTCTTGTGAGTCTGGATGAGAAAATTTCATGGGCTTTTGCTGGGGAAGAGATGAGAAGCCAGAAATGGACAGAGTGGACCCTGTTTTTTTTTACTTTACAACCCTATAGTCAGAGTAAGAATTATTAACCACATATTGTGTACTGTTTGTTATTTCGGGGTACTGATTTGTAACAGGGGACATGGCGCAGCATACACCCAAATTTGGTCGAGCTAGGGGGCTATCAACACCTATATTAAGCTGTTAGCCGGAGTGAGAGTTACATAAGATTAAATGACTGAGTGAATACATTCCCACATTAACAGGAGGTTAACGGCCTCTCTCCAGTGTGAACTGACTGGTGTGTCAGTAGGCGAGAAGACTGAGTGAATCCCTTCCCACAGTCTGAGCAGGTGAATAGCCACTCTCCAGTGTGAACACGCTCATGTACCTTCAGATGAGATGATTGAGTGAATCCCTTCCCACAGTCTGTGCAGGTGAACGGTCTCTCCCCAGTGTGAACAGACTGGTGTCTCAGTAAGCCAGCTAACTGTGTAAATCCCTTCCTATAGTCTGAGCAGGTGAATGGCCTCTCCCCAGTGTGAGCTCGCTGATGTACCTTCAGTTCAGATGACCGAGTGAATCCCTTTCCACAGGCCGAGCAAGTGAACGGCCTCTCCCCAGTGTGATCTAAATGGTGTGCCTGTAAGCCAGCTAACTGCCTGAATCCCTTCCCACAGTCCGAACAGCTGAATGGCCTCTCCCCAGTGTGAACTCGCTGATGTACCTTCAGTTGAGATGACCGAGTGAATCCCTTCCCACAGTCCGAGCAGGTGAATGGCCTCTCTCCAGTGTGAACTCGCTGATGTACCTTCAGTTAAGATGACCGAGTGAAACCCTTCCCACAGTCTGAGCAGGTGAATGGCCCCTCTCCAGAGTGAACTGACTGGTGTGTCAGTAGGCAAGATGACAGAGTGAATCCCTTCCCACAGTCTGAGTAGGTGAACGGCCACTCTCCAGTGTGAACTGACTTGTGTGCTTGCAGGCTAGATAACTCTGTGAAACCCTTCCCACAGTCTGAGCAGGTGAACGGCCGCTCCCCAGTGTGATCTAAATGGTGTGCCTGTAAGCTAGCTAACTGCTTGAATCCCTTCCCACAGTCCGAACAGCTTAATGGCCTCTCCCCAGTGTGAACTCGCTGATGTACCTTCAGTTGAGATGACCGAGTGAATCCCTTCCCACAGTCCGAGCAGGTGAATGGCCTCTCTCCAGTGTGAACTCGCTGATGTACCTTCAGTTAAGATGACCGAGTGAAACCCTTCCCACAGTCCGAGCAGGTAAATGGCCTCTCCCCAGTGTGAACTAAATGGTGTGCTTGTGGGCTAGCTAACTGCGTGAATCCCTTCCCACAGTCTGAGCAAGAAAACGGCCTCTCCCCAGTGTGAACTCGCTGATGTAACTTCAGTTGAGATGACGAAATGAATCCCTTCCCACATTCCGAGCAGATGAACGGCCTCTCCCCAGTGTGAACTCGCTGATGTAACTTCAGTTGAGATGACGAAATGAATCCCTTCCCACATTCCGAGCAGATGAATGGCCTCTCCCCAGTGTGAACTTGCTGGTGAGCCATGAAGTCAGATGACCGAGTGAATCCTGCCTCACAACTTCAGCAGATGAACAGCCTCTGCCCAGTGTGAACTGACTGGTGAGTCCACAGGTGGGAAGACCAATTGAATCCATTCTCACACACAGAACAGGTGAATGGCCATGTCCAGTATGAACTCGCTGATGTACCTTCAGTTGAGATGACGAAGTGAATCCACTCTCACAGTCTGAGCAGGTGAACGGCCTCTCCCCTGTGTAAAATGACTGGTGTGCCAGTCGGTCAGATGACCAACTGAAACCCTCCCCACAGTCTGAGTAGGAAGGATGATCGAGTGGATCATCGATCCACTTATTATGTATCTGGACAGAGACAGCAAAATTGGCGTGTTGTGTTCAATATTCCCGTAGATAAATTATTTGTTATTTTTAGCCTGTAAAGAGATTTACAAAATCCATCAATGGGAGTCGAGCAACATTTCATGTGAGATCACTTGAGTTGTCAAGGTGTGATCTGACATCACACTCTTACATTGAGGTTCAACACAATTTGGATGGAGAAATCATCTTCAAACTGGGCAAAGTGCTGGGATCTGGAATGACCATCAAACTCTGATGCTCTTCCTGTCTCTATAAGAATGGGACATTTCTGCCATCTCCAATCTGTGACCTGGCTCAGTTTGACTCTCTGCATTGGTATGATTCCCTGTTCCCACTGAGCTGCAAGGGCTCCTGGCCCCAGAATAACTGAAATACTCTCAAACAAATAGCCTGCAGTGCATTCTACGCACCCACCACGTACCCCTGACATCCTCTCGGTATCTGTTTCCAAACAGCTTAAAACTATGACCCCTCACGTTAGCCATTTCAGCTCTGGGGGGAAAAAAAACCTCTGGCGACCACACGATCATCTCATACACCTAAAAATAGGCTCTAAACATAAACAAGGAAATTGTACATAGCTTTGGGAAATTGTTAGAAGTATACAAGATTATGAGAGTATAGATAGGATAAATGCAAGCAGCGTTTTGCACTGAGGTTGGGTGGGATGACAACCAGAGGTCATGGGTAAGTGGGGATGGTGAAAATTTAACGAGAACATTTGTAAAAGCTCTTTACTGAAATGATCGTGAGAGTGTGGAATGAGATGCCAGCACAAGTGGTGAAAATGAGCTCAGTTTCACCATTTAAAAGAAGTTTGGATGGGAGCCTGGATGGTAGGGGTATGGAGGGTGATGGTCCCGGTGGAGGTAGTTGCAATAGACAGCTTAAATTTTTTTTGGGATTGACTAGATGGGCCAAACGGCCTGTTTCCGTACTGACCGTCTCCATAATTCTATGACAGAGAAGCTCGACTTCTTCAGTCTGCAGGAAATTCAAGGGAAACCTATTCGCCTACAGAGTGGTGACTATTTGGACCTCATCCCAGAGAGAGCGAGAGGTGAACAACAGGTGAGGATTTGGTAAATCTGTTGTGGAACTTCCACCAGCAGCCGATTCTCATGTGACTCTGTGTTATGACCCTACAGGGTGCGTCACTGAGGAAAGCTAATATTATGCACCCTTGAGGGACAGAAGTTCCCAGTCACAGTGATTGGAGAGGATGAAGGAAGAGCGGGCAGAGCATTACTGGCTGAAGTTCCAGATATCATTTGGCGAAAGTCAGGACTGGTGGTTCCCCAAACCACCGTTAGGGTTTGCCCTGGGTTCATGCCAAATTGCCTATGGTTCCTTGCCTACACCCTGAGGAAACAGGCCTCCAGCACTGAGGGAGACTGGCAAGACTTGGCCGCGCGCCTACTCCGATACTGGAAGGAGTCTGAGGTGAAGACAGGACATCTGGTAAGTCATTCTTTTAATATTGACCAAACCCAAGACGTTGTCCCCCCATCTCTGGGCAATTTCAGACCATGAAGTCGGCCGCACCAACTGCCCCCTGTCCGGCTCACCATCAAAGAAGGACAGACTCTCCCATCCATTCTGCATTACCCCCTCTAGCCCGTCCGGATCACAGTGAAAGAAGGACAGACTCTCCCATCCATTCTGCAATACCCCCTCAAGCCTGAGACACTGTTTTATGAGGATGGAAGCTCTTTTGTGGATCCAGCAGGGAAACGATGCGATAGTGACGGACAGTGAAGTAACTGAACAGGCCTCTTTTGAAGCAGCTGTCTCTGCCCAGAAGGCTGAGCTGTTTGCTCTGACTCGTGCCTGTATCCCAGCAACAGACTAAAGTGGGAACGTTTACACAGACTCCCGTTATGCATTTGGGATTGTACATGACTACAGGGCTCTCTGGGAACAGGGGGATTCCTGACTTCCTCTGGCCACCCCATTAGTAATGCCACCATTGTAAAGAGCTTACTCACCGCTCGACAACTACCTCTTGTTTTGGTTGTTATTAAGTGAGCAGCCGGCACCTGCATGTCCGACCGGGTCACTAAAGGCAATGCTTTAGTGGATGAGACAGCGAAAAGTGCAGCACAATCGTCAGTAGTTGTAGTCCCCTCAGGTTCCCATCAAACAACCCTCCGTGACTAAAGCAGAACGGGTTTGCCAGACATGAGGGAGGTGCGTACTTTTCAGGGGGACGACTCTGAGGAGGAGCGCAAACTGTGGTCCCAGATGGGGTTCCAGAAAGACCCCGATCTAGGTTTTTGGATTACCCCAGCGGGACAGCTTTGTTTTCCTATACAGTTTTTACCAATTTTGGTTGATAATATACATAATTATTCACACCTGGGAAAGGAGGGAATGGTTGGTAACCTGTACCCTGCACATCGGGTACGAGTCCCTTGCCAGGCGGACCTTTCTCGTGTCTACAAGTTGATTTGATTGAATTGCCTACAGTACATTGCTATAGATACTGCTTAGATATTATAGATGTGTTTAGTAGATGGATTGAAGCTATTCCAACTACCAATAATACTGTTATGAAGGTATTATTATGGTAAATAATTCCCCAGTATGGCCTGCCAGAGATGCTGAGCTCTGACAATGGCACACACTCTGTGGAGAAAGTAAACAAAGAAGTACATAACAAACTAGCTATCCAGCAACAATACCATTGTGTACACCACCCACGGGCCACTGGCACAGTGGAGAGAGCAAATGGCAGACTGAAGAGTAAATTGGCCAAACTAACAGCAGAGACTGGACTCACTTGGTTGAAGGTACTACTGTTAGACCTATTCCAACAGGGTTAGCCCCCATGGGAAATCATTTACGGATGACCCATGAGGACACCCTGGGGACCAAGACCTTTTGTATCATTTCTCCCAGAAAATCTACCAGCAGAATTGGAAATTCATACCCTAGGGGAAGAGCTGGGGAAATACATATGTCAGCTAACCAAAATTTTCCAAGCATTACATTGACAGGTACGGTGGGCTTACAAGGAAGAGAACTACTCCACAGAGAAGAGTGACTATCCCACCATAGAACCTGGGAATTTTGTCCTGATCAAGAACTGGGATCGAGGGAAACTCGACCTCGGTGGAGAGGACCATATCAAGTGTTATTGACCACTCCGATGGCTGTGAAACTGAAGGGGCAATGCATTGAACAGACTGCAAACGTGTTACTGAAGGAGCTGAGTAGAAGGACTCTCTCAGACTAAAGGAAAATGTTGATCGTAGAGTGATGAACCTCTAGGTCTCTTGCCATGGACTGTCATTTTGAGAGAGGGTGCTTGAGCGACGTCAGACGCCGGCTTTCTCAGCTCCTGTTTGACTCTTACTAAGAGAGAGAGGGGCAGAACTATTTGACTGTGCAGCTTGTTTACACTTGCTTGCTTGTGTAAACAAGCTTGTGATGTGTCTTTCATCATTGATTCCGTGGATGAACTGAACTTTCATACTTTACCATCTCAAGACTTTGAGCTTGGTATTCCCTGAGCTCAATGGTTTGGGAGTTATATTTACACATATGTGTACTCATAACACTTTTAATTTTTGGTATTTTGCTTAATTTGCTATATTGTAAGCAGATACGAATAAAGACAGTGGTTTTAACATCAAAACCGGACTCCAGGTGTGGTCTATTGCTGCTGGTTCATTTAAACCGTTATTCGTGCGTAACAATGGTGTTCGCTTTTATGTCTTTAAGAAGGCTCACCCCAGCATCCAGGGGCCCCCAGGTTAACACCTTTCTGTCTCTCTGTCACACCTATGCCAAACAGGTAGAACCAGGGGACTGCTGGACTTGTGCCGAAATTCCTCAGTATGGTAAAACAATGATTCAAATGTCAGTAATCACCATCAACCAGAGTGAGGAACTCTCAGCCTGGGCTTTTTCAAATAACACCTGGGGAAGAGAGTGAGGAACTGTGGTCCACTCAGAGATGACTGTGGCTACGGGTGTTTTGAGGGATGGTATCTCAAGCCCCCACCAACTGGAATTTCCTTTACTGGGGAACACGCTTCCTGGCCATAACTGCATGTGCCCAGCAGCCGAGAGAAATAACTGAGACTGAGCAATTTTGAATGATCGCTTTTCTCTCCTTTGGAGTAACCAGGAATTCACGAGAGATAATCAATTTGGCTACAAGCACTTGAGGAGCTGGCCACAATAATGCAGGGGACCTGACAGAAACACAGGCCCAAGTTACAGAAATATCCACTGAAATGATTGCAATCCAGCAAACAGTTGTACAGAATCGTACAGCTTTAGATTTTATCCCAGCTGAGAAAGGGGGAACCTGTGCTGTTATTTACACAGAATGCTGCACCTATATCCCTGATGAGTCTACTAACGCTACTTCCCTCTCCGAGCACACTCCCAAGGAGACTGACCGCATCAGGAGAGTAGGGCAGGATTTACACAGGTTCACCGAAAGGTCGAAATGGTGATCTTCGAAGGCCTATTTCGTAATATGTGGGGCATCATATTGCATTATGTCCTAATAGTTGTACATATCATTGTTAAAATTACTGTTGTATGCCGTTTTTACCCACTGAAAAGTCAATGCTTTACTTGGTTGCTTTCTCTGTAAAAAGTTACTGCTTTGTTGATCATGTAATAATCTAAAGGAGGGAATGATAAAGTATGTAAAAGGGTTAACACCGTTAAACAATAGCAGCCTGTTTTTCTGAAAGAAACTGCTGATGATCAACAGATGTACTAAGCCATGCTGAGCCATATTTCTTCTTGAGGGTAGCTAGCTAGGGCTTCAGGATGAATATCTCCTTGGTCGCTCATGCGAAGAGATAGGACAGCTTCAGTCTGTTCTGTGTGTGTGAGCCATTATGACTATTTTGAAACTTGTCTTTAGGGGCTGTCATAGTAAATAACTTTGGCTCCAGCCTGTCTTGTGTGGGGAGTATCTGTACAGATATATCTGTGGTGTAAGGGGAATTGTTAGTCAATTAGTGCATTGGGCGGGAACATTCACAGACTGTTCCTGTTTGAACAACTAACTGAGTAAGCATCGGGTGCTTGGAGTCAAGAGCTTGTACTTATACGGACTCTGAGTGACTTTATCCATATTCGACTTCCACAGAATGGAAGTGGTTTTAAAGGGCTGCACTGCTGGAAGCACATAACCAGACCTGGAGTGATTGCAACTCAGTCTGATAGAGGCATAAATGGTTGCTCTGGGCACATTCAGACTCACTCCATCTATTTCCTACCTTCCCCTGTACAGGTATGTAATGTCTAAAGGACCAGTGTTTGGGTCAACGAGACTCAACAAACTTTCTCCTGACGGAATCACTGGGAACTCCAAGTCAGTTGATTCAGAGTTGTTCTCTCCAGTCGGTGCTCTCAATCCTCGGCTGGTTCATTTGTTGCTGTTCCCTCGTCTTCAGTCGTGGTTTGCTTCCAGATGAGGTTTTTCATCAAATAAACCTCTCACCACAGGTCTAACTTTAATCACAGAGATAACAAAAACACATTAACAATGAAAAGGAGAACCAAACATTTCTGCTTAGTATTGCTAGGAACAAAACTCACTTAAATTTAAACGTTGAAGGCAGATATAATGATCTCAGTAAACAATCTTTTATTGTCACTCACACATCACAGAATGATGTGGGATAAGAAGGAGCCATCATTCAGTCAGGAACAGAATGAGGTGTTTTGATCCATCTGATTTGCCCCACCATTTAACCACCGCTGATTTTCAGTCCAACAGCATATTCCTGCCTTCCTCCTGTAACCCTGAGTTAGTCAGCAATCATAAATATATTCATCTCTGTCATAAATATACCCAAATGGCTGCCTCAACCAACTACTGCAGCAACAAATTCCACAGATCAGACATATTTTGGCCAAAAATATTTCTCATCTCAGTTTTAAAGGGAAGCATCTTCATTCGGAGACAGTGCTGTCAGATCACAGACTCTCTGTCTAATGGAAACATCCTCTCCATGTCCACTGTATCCAGGCTTTTCAGCATTCGGGAGGTTTACTTCACCATACATCCCTCCACCACCCCCACCATCCCTCTGAACTCCATTGAGCACAGGTCCAGTACCATCAAATGCTCCTCATACGTAAAGCCGATCATTCCTGAGATTATTCATGTGAACCTCATTAGCAACAACTCTACTGAACACGTTTCCAGGAATAAGAGATAAATTGAAACCAGGATAATTTACAGGGAAAAGTTGTGGTTTCTTTATTGTTCTACTAACACAGAATGAGCCATTTCCATTTCCAGGTTAACGTCAGGAAATATAAACCATTCCTGGGTGAATTCAATAAAAAGAAACTGGAATTACCAGAAATGCTCAGCGGGTAAGGAACAGCTGTGGGGACAGGAACAAACTATACAATTCAGCTTAATAACGTTTCATCAGAATGACTTCAAACATTTTCAGTTTTTAGTGCAGATCTCCAGCAACTCGAGACTCTGCTTGACTTCCACTGAGTGACAGACAGGTGAAAGTGTGGGGGTGTGTGATTTCCAAACACAGTTTGAACACCAAACACATGGGTCTATTTCTACTGTTGTAAACATGGAACTGCCGATTTACTCATAGCCTCTCCTTTGGCAGTCATTGCTTCCAAAGGAACTCCAGAAACAAACATCTGATCCCTGACCAGAAATACTCGATCAACACCTCACAAGCCCAAGCAGCTCGCTCCCCGGGTCAGTTTTACCTGGATCAAAACCTGTGATATACCAAGACCCATCCTCACAGAGTCACACAGCTGAATCTGCCACTCAACATCCCTGACAGCCTCACAGATTGTCCCTGAATCTCACATTGGGTAGTGCAATCTAGGATTTCCCCACAACTAATGTCCAGCTGCTCGAAGTTTCTGCTTCATTGAAGAAGGACAACCATCCAGCCCCATCTGTGGAGGCACTAACCAAAGTCAAAGCCAAAACATCAGCATTTCCATTTGCCTGGAATAACAATCACAGGATTAAAGTCCAAGCACCAACTCTCCCAGTACTCTTTGCTGCCAGTAAAACGCAGCAGTGTGTCAGCCCATCACTGTTCATAAACTAGCACCTCCAAACCAATGCACAACAGAACTGGGACCTGATGACCCTCCGGCATTCCATCTGACAAAAACTGATATTGGAAATAACTCAGCGAGGCCAAAGGTGGAAAAAAATACTTCTCAATGAAGACAAGGGTTAGAAGAAGGATTGCTGATATATATCATCGGAGAGGTGAGATACGGGGTGGACGAAGTTTGACCCAGATAGTTGAAGCATATCACTGAACCTGAGGGGAGGGAGACTGGACAAGGTTGAACAAGATGGGCAGGGAATGAGCAGATAGAACCAGGTGGACAGGAGATCAAGGACAATTAATGATAGTTCTCCATCAACACACCCATACTGAATTAATAGTACACACTACTGTATAAAGGATCTTAAAATGACAAAGTTAGAACAAACAGAAAGATCTTTGGCATTTCCACTTTGACCCTCACCAAATTTTTTATCAACGCACCATAGGAAGTTTCCCATCCGGACACTTCACGCTTTGCATGGTAACTGCCCCGCCCGTGACTGTGAGGAACAGCAGAGACCTTTGGATCCAGATCAGCACATCACAGAATCCATTCTCACCCTAGACTTCCCAGTCGCTTGGTAAAGCAAGCAGTGAAATCAAAGATCCCCACAACCTGGGACATTCTCCTTCCTCACCCACCCCAGTCCGGGAGAAGACACAACAGCCATAAAGCTCCAGGACAAATGTGAGGAGCCTCAGGAAGCGCGGCGAGTTCAGGGGAAGTTAACACGACTCAGTGGCCAACATCAGATTTCCCGAACACATCACCACCCATTCGGGGACTGTACCACACACCACGTGATCTTTCATCACAAAGCTGAGGGTGGAGCAGATCTGCGGTAAACACCCTCTCGTGACCTGTTGGCAGGACTTCCATTTCAATTCCGCCAAAATAGACAGCCTGGGCTCTTAGTTTGGATAATTCAATGAAATCGACACATTTTTGATGAGCCCAGATAACTGGATAACAAATGGGTAATTGGCCCTCACTGCAGGGCTCACGGCCAACATCGGATCTCCCCGCTCGGGATCGGTCTCAATACTCACAGATGGGAAACTGATATCTTCGGCCCACAGACAATGATCCTGTCCCACACAGACTGCCCCATCCAGGAGGCGAGGACCCCTTCCCGATCCCGCAGACCATCCACTTCACCACAATGAGGAAAGGGAAACACCGCCTATATAATTACCTCCTTCTCCCTCTCCCCTCTCTCCTCCTCCCTCCTCCCCAGATGCCTCACTCTCTGATTAGCAGCACAGTTCATAGGGAATATTCTGGACCCCTTTGCAAAGTAGGGGTACCCATAACCACCCCCCCCTTCCTTTTAAGAACTTTTTGTGAAGGAATAAGTTTAGGTTAACTTTATATTACAGTGTTTGAAACAATATACAGGTAACCATCAGATAACAAAGTAACTTGAGTACAATTTTGATCTTACCATCTAGATAAACAATCGGCTATAATGTTGTCAGTACCTTTGACATACCTAATCTCTACGTCATATTCTTGCAATATCAGACTCCAGTTCAACAACTTTCTGTTCTTATTTTTCATATTAGTCATAAATACTAATGGATTATGATCTGTGTAAACTACCAGTGGCTTCTGGGCAGGACAAACATAAACTTTGAAATGTTGTAAAGCCAGAATAAGTGACAGTAACTGTTTTTCCACAGTGGAATAATTTTTCTGATGCACATTAAACTTCTTGGAGAAATAATCCACTGGGTGTTCAATGTCTTCCACACCCTTTTGTGCCTCATCAGCCTCATCACTAGCGTCTATTGCTATAGAGTGGTTTTGAAAAATCAGGTGCTTTGAGCATGGGATGATAACACAATATAGTTTTCAGTCGTTCAACTGCCTCCTGGCAAAGTTCAGTCCATACAAATCTCTCACTGTTCCCCAGGAGTTTTGTAAGGAGAAGAATGATATCTGCAAAGTTTTTGCAGAAGTTCCATTTATACCCTATCATTCCCAAAAACCTTCTCAAAGCCTGCTTGCTAGTTGGAACAGTAACCTCAGCAATAGCCTGTACCTTGGCTTTTACAGGGGCGAGTTGCCCCTGACCTACAACATACCCCAGATACGTGACACTGGCGTGGTCAAATTCTCCTTCAGTGAGATTCACTGTAAGACTGGCCACAGACAGCCGTTCCAACAATTTTTCAACAGCCCCAGCATGCTAAATCATCGATTGTAAGCCCCTGTGTTTTCTAAACCTCTATTTACCAAATCAATCATTCTTTGAAATGTTCCAGGAGCATTTTTCATTCGGAAAGTTAACACGTCATATTCATACAGCCTTGAAGATGTGACAAATGCTGAGATTTCTCTAGCCCTTTCAGTCAAAGGAACACACCAATATCCTTTCAGCAAGTCAATTTTTGTGAGTTACTTAGCCTCCCCCACCTTATCAATACAATCAACTTCTCCTCGGATGGGATAAGCATCTATCTTTGTGATGGCAATGATCTTCCTGTAGTCAGTACAGAATCTCATACTCCCATCCAATGTAGGGATGATCACGCGTGGTGACGCCCAGTCTGAAGTGCTTGGCCTAATGGTACCGGCTGTTAGCATGTATTCAATTTATTTTCCCACTGGCTTGCTTTTCTCCAAGTCCATTCTGTACGGATACTGCTTAATAGGCTGGGCTGAAGTTACAATGACATCATGCACTGGAATTGTGCACAGTTTTAGAATATCAGGGAATTATCCTTTATAATTATTAGTTAAACTCTTCAATTGTTGTTGCTTCTTTGACTGCAAATGTTGAATTTTTCCATCAATGTTTTTCAGAACATCAGACTTTCTGAGTCTTGTAAAAACTACAGGGCATTCAGTAAAATGATCTGGCATTTCAGTTCCAGACACTACAATCTCCTCCATTGTCATAACAGTACTCACTGGTGCAGGGTCGGAGTCACGATAGCACTTGAGCATATTTACATTCTGATCCGACCATTGCTCTCTGAGTAAGGTCAAAGGTGACACAATATGTTTAGCTCTCAACTCTTTCACCATCCCCTGGAATGTTCTCAAAGTAAAGTTACTACCCTGATCAGATTGGATTTCTTTAGGTAGACCTACCAGTGTGGAGAATTTGATAAGTGTTTTTACCACAGTCTTGGCCTTCATGTTCCAGAGGAACCTAGACACAGCACACATGATGATTAACAGATACTCATAGCCAGCTGCAGCCTTTGAAAATCGGCCCACACAATCCACTATGACCCTGGAAAATGGTTCACCAAAACCAGGTATCAGCCTAAGTGGTGCTGCCGAGATCACCTAATTAGGTTTTGCTGCACCCTGACAGGTATGGCAAGTCCTGTAAAAGTTCACAACATCCTTCCCTAAATTAGGCCAGTAGAATTCCTTCACAATTCTATTTGCTGTCATTTTCACTTCAAAGTGTCCACCTAAAGACATACTTTGAGCCACATTTAAAATCAGGACCACAACTTGATGTTCAACATCCCAATCCTCACTTACAAGCACAGTAGGTGGTGTCCACCTCCTCATTAACACCCCATCTTTTAGGTAATATTCTGCTGCCTCATTCTGAATTTCCTCTTCAGAGAGAGCTGTCTCTTTTAAAGCCACAATATCTAAATCTTTATTCTGTTCCTCCATGAATTCCCTCCTCGATAATGACAAGTCCCTCTCATCCGCCTTATTACCCAAATCCTGATGTAACCTGAAAAGTAGAAAAATCTCTGATAAATTCCCATAAATTAAACCTCCGTCTTTGCTAACTGTGTTAGTATCTGTGCGTGTGACGTCAGCCACGCTTGATTGTTAGCTGTACTGCTGAATTAACTTCACCCTGGATGGGTGCCAAATTAATGTTTACCAAACTCAACACCATTATTAAGCTTACGAAAACCTTGTTTACATTCTGAATGTTCCCAACTATCTACTCTATTCCTTTGAATTTTACTTCGATTCCTCTCCATAGTAACGCAGACAGGTGGCCTCTCAAAGCCAAAACAATTTTTTCTCTCTACATTGTAATCTTGACCAACAGCTCTATGACCTTGGACTGGTTTACTTCCAACTTCTAAAATACAGTGTAACGAGCTAACAAGCAGGGTCAAAGGTCGCGAAACTAGTCCAAACTTCACAAGTTCTTTCTTTAAAAATCCAGACACAGCACCCTTTCTCACTATTGTCCATAAAATTCACATCACCAGCGTTCAACTCATCACCAACTTTTAAAAACACTGCCTAACACAAATGACGGAGAATCCACAATTTCCACTGGCACCAAGGTTAACTTTTATTCACTGAATCAAGCCCATCTGACACAAAAAATCTGCATTCCTTTTTAACCGAGTCAAACAACTCAGACCTTAACTGAGTTTCAACACAAGATTCATTACCCTGTGAATCCACAGGTACCTCAACAACCTGAACACAGGTAAACAGGACAGCTGCCTCTACTAGGCTTTCAATACCAGTCCCAGTTTCAAATTCAGGCTCATACTTTATGTTATCTGCCTGAAGCCACATCTCAGCCTCATTAAGTACTTTACCTTCACAAAACATCTCAACACTTCCTCTTCAAATTTCCCCTTGGCAACATAATGCTGTGCTGTTAACAGCTGTACCTGAGCCTTCTTCAGGTGAGTGGTCACATTCATCTTTAGTTTACAAACAATTCCCAACAGCACATCACTCTTAGCATCATCCAACACCTCAGGGGTTGGTTCTGCCAGAAACATATTAACCTCAAGCTCTATTTTTGCTGTATTCCCACACAACCAAATCAAAGAAGGGATTTTCCCCAATAAATTCACACAAGCCCCCACTTACTTCGTTCAAATCTGGACGTAGTCCCCAATTTTGGAAACGTACTGGGTTAAGTAGAAAAAAAAATGGGGTCTGGTATTGCAAAAAATTTATAGTGTTTATTAGTAACTAAGCAATACAGTAATATAAATGCAAATATATGGAACAGGTGAGCAATGATATGTGTGTGTGTGTGTGTGTGTGTGTTTGTGTGTGTGTGTGTGTGTGTGTGTGTGTGTGTGTGTGTGTGTGTGTGTGTGTGTGTGTGTGTGTGTGTGTGTGTGTGGAAATAGGAACAAAACTGGGCTCTTTCAAACTGGGGTAAACAGGTACAGTCTTACGATGATGTAGAGAGAGATCAGTTCAGTTCATGATATTACGTTGAGTAACATTGGGGAGAGAGAGAGCTGAGAGGTGAGCCGTTGCCGCTGATCTTCCCATCGTCTTCTGAAATCCAGTTGTTCTCTGAAATCCTGTAGAAGTCACCGACTGTGACTATAACAACATAGGACCATTCTTCAGTGGTGAAATTATCACCCAGGAAAGGATGGACACACAAATCATTCCCCACCAGTCGCACCTTATTACACTGTGAGCCACTGATCGATTTCCCTAAATCTATATTTCAGAAACCCTCCACCATGTGGGTGCACCAAAGCTCGTTCAGTGACCAAAACTGCATATCTCGTGGTGTGTTTCTGTCTGTGTAACCGTGGATCCTGGTTTTTATCTCCACATGTTGGACATCAGCTGTCCATCAACCTGCTCTGCTCCCCCTCTTTCTGCAGGCAAGTAACCTTGTGGAAGGTAAAAAAAAACTGGTAGAGAAACCATAACATCGTCTTTCGAGCAGTTTCTGTCTCTCTCATTGCTCTGGATGCCTTGCTCCCTCTCTATTAATAGCAGCACAGTTCATAGGGTATATTCTGGACCCCTTTACAAAGTATGGTTACCCCTAACATGCCTCACTACAGGTAGAATGTGGAAACCTTAGAAAGGGTGCAGAGGAGAATTACAAGGATGTTGCCTGGATTGGGGAGCATGCCTTATGAGAATAGGTTGAGTGAACTCGGCCTTTTCTCCCTTCAGCAAATGAGGATGAGAGGTGATCTGATAGACGTGTATAAGATGATGAGAGGCATTGATCGTGTGGATAGTCAGAGGCTTTTTCCAGGGGCTGAAATGGTTACTACAAGATAACAAAGTTTTAAGGTGCTGGGGAATAGGTACAGAGGAGATGTCAGGGGTAAGTCCTTTTCTCAGAGAGTGGTGAGTGCGTGGAATGGGCTGCTGGCAATGGTTGTGCAGGCGGATTTGACAGGGTCTTTTAAGAGACTTTTGGATAGGTACATGGCGACACCAGAGAAAAATAGAGTAAAACTGGCTTAGAAAAATAGAGGGCAATGGGTAACCTTAGTAATTTCTAAGTTATGGACATGCCAGCACAACTCTGTGGGCCGAAGGGCCTGTATGGTGCTGGAGGTTTTCTATGTTACTATGCATAGACTAAAAATCATGCAACAAACAGAAATATTATATATTTAAAAAGTGAGGTCGTGTTCAAGGGTTCAATGCCCATTTAGCAATCGGATTGCAGAGGGGTAGAAACTGTTCCTGAATCATTGAGTGTGTGCATTTAGGCTTCTGTACCTCCTTCCTGTTGGTAACATTGAGAAAAGGTCATGCCCTGGGTGCTGGAGGTCCTTAATAATGGACGCTGCCTTTCTGAGACACTGCTAATCCTCTGGTAATCTTATAAACGTCTATTCAGTCTCACAGCAGCCGGCACGGCTCCAGAGTAAACACAAGATTGTCCAGCCTCTCGTTCTCGCTCATGCCCTCTAACCCAGGCCAAGTCCTGATAAAACTCTTCTGCGCCCTCTCCAAAGCCCCGACATCCTTCCGAGAATGGGAGTGACCAGAACAGTATGAAAAACTCCAGATCTGGTCTAACTAGTTTAATAAAGCTGCAAAACAACTTCCCGACTTTTGAACTCAATGCTTCAACTGATAAAGACAACCATGCCATTTGCCTTCTTAACCACCCGATCAATCTGTGCAGTCTCTTTCAGGGAGCGATGAACTTGGAGTCTAAGATCCCTCTGATCATCAACACTGTTCAGGGTCTTGCTTTTATCAGTGTACTGTCTCATACATTCGACCGACCGAGCTACCAAGATGATCATCACTAATCAAATCTCACTGAGATTTCTCAGGTCCTGTTGAATTTATTGCCAAGTGCACAAGTACGGGAAGGTAGAGGTAGAGAGAAACACTGACTTGTGGCAGCATCACAGGCAAGTACATTCAGATAACACACAGAACAGCAATTATACAATTCTCTGTCAGTAACAATATGGAAACATGTTTTACTTCATCCTGCTAACAGGACCAGAACAACAGGGGCTGAGCGGCGGCTCATCTCAGACGGTTCGGTGTGAAGCTCTCACAACCCGGACCGACCCCGGCACATTCTGTGAAGGAAGCGAGGCGAGGCCGCCAGTTCGGGAAAGTTCATCCCCTCCCCCTTCAGGTTTCACCGATCACCTTGTGTTTCTCTCTCCCTTCCCCACTCCCACCTTTTATTCTACAGTCCTGCCGAAGGGTTTCGGCCGGTAATGTCGACTATATTCTTCCCCTAGATGCTGCCCGGTCTGCTGAGTTCCTCCAGCATTTTGTGCGCGTTGTTCGCATTTCCAGCATCTGCAGATTTTCTCTTGTTTGAGTTCGGGAAAGTTAACTCACTACTCAACGTCAGACCTCCCCGCTCGGAACCGGCTTCAATACTCACCGAAGGGAAATTGTTGGTGTTGCCCCGCAGAGAATAATCCGTCTCCAGACACCCCGTCCAAGGGGGAGAGGACCCCCTCCCGATCCCGAACCCGGACCCGCCGCTGACCCACTTCCACAAAGAAAAAAATCAGTGCATGGCTCCGCCCTGTGAGCATGCGCAATGTGCTTCTTTTTTCCCGCCACAGGCAGTGGGCGGGGCCAGGGAAAGAAACCCGCAAATGCTGCCGATCTGCGGGAAAACACGATCACCTTTCGCTGGAGGGTCTCCCATGTGACCGGTGACTGTTCCTCGCCCTTCACATACCGCCCTACCCACCGCCGCATTACCCACATTATTTCATTGTTTCCCTATATCATTTCCATACGTATTTAGATTTTCCCTCCATACCTTCCCCGATCCCTTTCCCTCCTGCCCCAGGTCACAGAGTTCTCAGAGTTATAGTTTCGATTCACTTCCCATCCCGACACACAATTCAGACCCACACAGAAAATGAGCCGGTTTCTTTTAAATCAGTCAACACACACAAAATGCTAGTGGAACGCAGCAGGTCAGGCAGCATCTACAGGGAGAAGCACTGTCGACGCTTCGGGCCGAGGCCCTTCGTCAGTCCTGAAACATGGACAGCGCTTCTCCCTATAGATGCTGCCTGACCTGCTGCGTTCCACCAGCATTTTGTGTGTGTTCTTTGAATTTCCAGCATCTGCAAATTTCCAAATTTCCTCGTGTTTGTCATTTAAATCAGTCTATGTTTATAAACACTCATTCCTATTCACATTCCTCTAGCCTCAGTGGACAGGAACACTGAAACATTGAGTGAGAAACAACAGGAGGGGGCATTCGGCCCCTTTAACCATCAGCAAGATGGAGGCTACTCTCCCATCTCATCCACATGCTTCTACCGATCCTCATTTTCTCGATCCCTTGGGTCTCCACAAATCTGCCAGCCTCTGTTTTATGTGAGGACGATCACCGAGTCTTCAATACCCTCTGTGGTGTGGATTTACAGACATTCACCACCCTCGGAGTGGAGTCATTTCCCCTCATCTCAGTCCCGACATTTTCACTGCCATCATATTTGACCTACTAAAATGAACCACTTCACACTTCCCAGGGCTGAACTCCATCTGCCACTTCTCAGCCCTGTTCTGCATTCTATCAATGTCCCGCTGTAAAGTCTGACAGCCCTCCACACTATCCACAAAACATCCAACCTTTGTGTCATCAGCAAACTTACCAACCCATCCCTCCTCATCCAGGTCATTTATAAAAAAACACAAAGAGTAAGGGTCCCAGAACAGATCCCTGAGGCACTCCACTGGTCACCGGCCTCCATGCAGAGTATGACCCATCTACAACCACTCTATGCTTTTAGTGGGCATGCCCGTTCTGGATCCACAAAGCAATGTCCCCTTGGATCCCATGCCTCCTTACTTTCTCAATAAGCCTTACATGGGTTACCTTATCAAATGCCTTGCAGAAATCCATATTCACTACATCTACTGCTCTTTCTTCATCGATGTGTTTAGTCACATCATCAAAAAATTCAATCGGGCTCGTAAGGCACGACCTGTCCTTCACAAAGTCATGCTGACTATTACTAATCATATTATACCTCTCCAAATGTTCATATCCATAGCGACTTATCCAACTTGATGCTTTCCAAAAGCTGCAGCACATTCTCTTTCTTAATATCTACATGCTCAAGCTTTTCAGTCTGCTGCAAGTCATCAGTACAATCACTAAGATCCTTTTCCGTAGTGAATACTGAAGTAAAGTATTCATTAAGTATCTCTGCTATTTCCTACGGTTCAATACACACTTTCCCACTGTCACACGATATTTCAGAGTGAAAGGTGAAATATTTTTGGGGAATCTGAAGGGGGATTCTTCACTCAGAGGTTGGTGAGAGTGTGGAATGTGCTGCCAGTGGAAGTGGTGGATGTGGGTTGAAGTTAGACACTAAAGAGAAATTTGGGTAAGGACATGGATGGGAAGTGTATGCAGGTTGTTGGCATTAATAACAAAAACGGGTCGGTATTGACTAGAAGGGCCGAAAGGCCTCTTTCAGTGCTGCTGGGCTCTGCATCTCTAATAATATTCTGATTTGTAATTTCCACAGTCATGTGCTTTGCTACTAATTACCGAATGGGTGTAGAGGCTGCCCAGTGACTGTTCCTGTGATCAAAGTCACGGAGACGTCTCATCACTGAGCAGATAATGTCTTCTCCATTCCCTTTCACTCAATCCATCACTCAACACCTTCCATGTTCACAGGAAATCACAGAACTCACAGAGAAGGAAACCGTGACAGAGGATTCCCCGCGTTTCCTCAGACCTGGTGATGGGGAAAGGCTCCCAGTCCCAGAGAGTGATGTGGGAATCAGGAATGATTTGGCAAAGTTGGACAAAATGCTGAAAAGATTTCTGCAGCTCGTATGGTAAAGCAATGCACCGAACTGAAAATAACATTGAAATATTGCTGACGTAACAAAGAACTTCAACAAACTAACCCTGCAATATGGTGTAAAATCCCGCTCCCCATACTAATACGGGTTATACAGACCAAACAACAAACTGCCGGAGGAACTCAATGGGTCGGACAGCATCTGTGGAGGGAAATGGACCGTCAACATTTCGGGCCGAGACCCTCCCTCTGAAGTGAGAGTGGACGGGAAATAGTCAGAGAAAAGAGGTGAGGGGTGGGGATGGGGCAAGAGCCGGGGAGTGAGAGGTGGATCCAGGTGGGGGGGGAGGTGGAAGGTGGAAATAGTGAAAAGGGTGGGACGTCAGTAGTTGGGGCAACACAGGGCTGCAGAAAGTTTAAATTAATTCCATAGAGGATGAACAAAAAGGTTAGAGAGTATTTGTTACAGAGAGTGCAATGAAGATACACCTAACTGATCCCTGGAGTGGTGGGGTCATAACTTGAAGAAAGATCAAATGTGATAACTCTAAGTGTCATTTAGAGAATCGAGGACTGAGATCTTAACACATTGAAATGCAGAACATCATTACCGGTTGAATCAGGGATCCCAGTCTCTGAAAAAGGGGATGGGAATCGAGCCCGTGAGTCTGTGACCTGGAGGTGGAGGGAAAGGGATCGGGGTAGACATGGTGTGGAAAAGTAGACATGTATCTGGTATAAATATGGAATAATGTGGGGAATGCGGCGTATGGGTCAGGCAGTGTGTGAGGGGAGAGGAGCAGAGACACCGGTTCAGCAGGGAGTCCCTCCACCCGTCACCTGATCCCGTTTCCTGTTCACTTTTTTCTGCAGATCTGCAGCATCTGTGGGTCACTGCTCTACGTGTACTTGCAGCTTCATCTTTCACCCGTTCATACAAGTCAGTGAGATCCGGATCTGTCACATCCTCTCGTTGTGGGTGGACAGCGTTTTTTTTCCCTGCATTATTTTCTGCATGTTTCATACACAGTTTCGACGTGCTGAAGTGCTGCCAACGTTTCTGGGTGTCTGACCCATTGATGTGAGAATTTAGCCATTTGTATTTATCTGAGTTTCTCAGAAATGTGTAAAGTTTAATTCAGCTTCACTTCAGAATTTCCAAACAACAACCCAGTCAGTCAAATAGTTCCACAGAATTAAAAGTTTCTTAGATTTTTATTTTTTCTATTTTTGAACTATATATATATTCTTATTTTAAATCACAATTGTTAAAATCTTTTGTTAAGAATTAGGTTCTACTGCTACCACAGAGACAATAAATTTCATGGCACATTTCCCCTTTCATGAGTTATATTTCATGGGTTGAATTTCCCCTTGGGGATGAATAAAGTATCTATCTATCTATCTATCTATCTATCTATCTATCTATCTATCTATCTATCTATCTATCTATCTATCTATCTATCTATATGCCGGTGCTATTAAACTTGATTCTGATATTGATATGGGAGACCCACCACCGGTCACCTGATCCCAGTTACTGCAGATCGTAATGTGAGATTGAAGCATTTTCCATATATTTGCTTTCCACAGAAATGACAACAGTTCAGTTTCCTTCTGAGGTTCTGGAGCAGAAGCTCAGTCTGTCTAATATTTCCACAGAATTAAAATGGGGAAATTTGTTTATCATCATCACGTACTGAGCTATAGTGAAAATCTTGCCTGATGTACCATCCACACAGATCGATACATTACGACGGTACATTGAGCTGATATACAACAAAAAAATAACTGTAACGAAGCATTATGGCTGCAGAGAAAGTGCAGTGCAGATAGACATATGGTGCAGGGTCACGCCGAGTTACATTGTGAGGTCGGGTCCATTTTATCATTCATTTGGCTTATAACTGCAGACAGGAAGCCACCTTTCAGCCTGGTGTTACGCACTTTAAGGCTTTTGAATCTCTCCACCAATGTGGGAGCGGGTTTACAGCAAAAATGTCCAGGTTGTGAGGGTCTTTGAGTACATGACCTGCTTTTCCGAGGGAGGGGAAGTGTAGGAAGAGTCCATGGAGGGGAGGCTTGTTTCTCTGATGTTCTCTGCTCTCCAAAGTTCTCTGCAGTTCCTTGCAGTCATGGGCAGAGCAGTAGCCATACGAAGGCGTGAAGTATCGACAAGAAGCTCAGAGACCTCGGCCTTCACCCTGCCTTGTGTCGCTGGATCCTGGACTTGCTGTCAGGTCGCCGCAGGTGGTAAGAGTGGGCTCCATCTCCTCTGTCTCTCTGACCCTCAGGACACATAACCCAGAGGGTTGTCTCTTTAGCCTTTTCCTTTACTCTCTGTGCTCCCATGACTTGTGTTGCCACCCACAGCTCCAATTTGCTAATTAAATTTGCTGACAGCACTACATTGATTGGCCTAATCTCAAAAAATAACTTTCAATCGATCAAATACCTCCTGACAAGGCTCGGTCCAAACAAACTTTTCAACCTTCTTCGGGTGATTGGTCAGAGGAAGAGCGATAGCAGCCAAGTTCTTCCAGAACTTATGATAATATCCAACCATTCCCAGAAACCTTCTGAGAGCCTTCTTAGCAGTCAGAATAGGAACTTGAGAAATTGCCTGGTCTTTTGCCCGAACAGGAGCCAACTTGCTTTGACCTACAACATAGCCAAGACAGGTCACAGTGGCATGGCCATATTCACTCTTAGCCAAGTTAACTGTAAGTTTGTCCTGGGAAAGCCTGTCAAACAGCTTTTCTACTCAGGGTTATGCTCTTCCCAAGTGTCACTCCCTGTGACTAAGTCATCAATATAGGCATCTGTGTGTTCTAATCTCGAATTACAGAATCAATCATTCTCTGGAATGTTCCTGGAGCACTTTTCTTTCCAAAAGGTAAAACATTGTATTCATACAACCCAGATGGTGCCATAAATGCAGAAATTTCTCTACCTCTGTCCATCAATGGAACACACCAATACCCTTTCAACAGATCAATCTTTGTAAGATATTAGCTATTCCAACCTTATCGATGCAATCATCTATCCTAGGGATAGGATAGGCATCTGTTTTTGTTCCTGCATTTGCCTTCCTATAATCAGTGCAAAATCTAGCACTGCCATCAGGTTTGGGCAGGGTGAGCTCCAACCTGATGCTGAAGGACTAATAATACCATTTTTCAGCATATATTCAATTCCTTGCTCAGCCTATTTACACTTTTCATGTTCATGCAATATGGGTGTTGTTTAATCGGTTTAGCTTGACCATTATCTATGCCGTGTACTGCGACTGTGGTTGTTTGGGAACATCGGGAAAAAAATCTTTCAACTTCAGAATTAATTCCGTCAGCTGTTGTTGTTGCTTTGGCTGCAGATCAGTCAACTTGTTAGCAATGTTTTCTGGAACTACCGAGTTCATTCATCTAACTGGGACCATGTTTGGCTTGTGAAAAGTCTCAGACGAGTCAATTGTTTCATTCTCAGGGTTACCAGATTCATATGTTTTGACAACAACACTCACAGATGGTGCCTGCTTCTCAAAATAAGGCTTTATTATATTTATATGTACCACCTGTGTTAGTTTACGTTGTTCAGGAGTTTTAATAACATAATTCACATCATTGTTGAGAGACTATTTGAAACGGTTCATTGAATTTCACCTGTAGTGGATTCATCAACATTGAAGATAAGGTAAGCACATTATCCCCCACCTGGTATTTTCTTTCGCAAGCCCGCTTATCAAACCAACACTTCATTTTGTTTTGAGAAATCTTTTAAGTTTTGTCTTTCTAGAATGTTGGCTTCATGCAGTGTATTTTTGAACTTTAAAACATAGTCTAACAGGTTAACATGTACATCCCCATCAATCCACTGTTCCTTTAACAAGGTCAAAGGTCCCCTCACTCTGCGACCAAATACAAATTCAAATGGACTAAAGCCCAGTTAATCCTGTACCAACTCTTACTGTGAACAAAACCAAATACATTCCTTCATCCCAGTCTTTTTCATTTTCATCATGGTATGTCTTAATCATTGTTTTGAGGGCAGAATTAAATCTTTCCAAAGCCCCTTGTGATTCCAGATGGTATGCAGTTGATGTAATTTGTTTAGTTCCCAGTTCATAAACTACCTGCTGGAATAATCCAGATGTAAAATTACTTCCTTGATCAGACTGGATTTCTTTAGGCAAACCAGATAAAGTAAAAAACTTGGTAACAGCCATTGCCACAGTTTTAGCTTTAATATTTCTGAGAGCTATTGCCTCTGGGAATCTGGATGTAGTACACATAATAGTTAGCAGATACTGATGGCTAGCTTTAGTCTTTGGCAAAGGGCCATCACAATCCACTATAAATGTTGAAAACGGTTCACCGAATGCAGGTATAGACCACAGTGGGGCCACTGGTCTGACCTGATTAGGTTTACCCACAACTTGACAAGTGTGACAGGTTCTGCAAAAGGTAACAGCAACTTTCCACAAATTAGGCCAGTAGAATTATTTCATAATCCTGTTTACAGTTTCATTCACTCCAAGATGTCGACGTAAGGGCATACTGTAGGCCAAAGTTAAAATTTCAGCCCGATAAACTTTAGGAACTACAACTTGGTGTACAATTGCCCATTCCTCACTCGCTGGTATAGTAGGTGGCCTCCACTTCCTCATTAACACTCCATCCTTGAGATAATACCCTACTGGCACTTTCTTAATCTCATTATCTGAGAGAGCTGTTTCTTTTGAAGCTTCAATCTCAGGGTCTTGGTTCTGTTCTGCTATAATCTCCTTCCTAGACAGGGATAAATCTTTCTCATCAGACTTACGACTGAATCCTGTTGAAACAATGAAGGCGGAAAAGTCCCTGACGAGTCATCATAACCTGAATCCGGATTTTGGCTATCATGGGTATCAGAATCATGCTGCACAGAACTCACTGCATCGGCAGACTTTTTAGCCATACTTCGAGTTCCTGGGCAGGAAGGATAAATGGTAAAACCCATCTGTGGGTCGACAGTGGTTGGCTTAGTTGTCAACAGCACTGCAGGAACAACTTTATCATTTGCCAGGTCATTCCCTAACAGCAAAGTAACATCTTCCACTGGTAAACTGGAGCACAATCCTATCTCAACAGGTCCTGAAACCTATCCTGATTATAAAGTTACCTTGTGCAACAGCACGGAAACAACACCGCCCCCAAAGCCTTGAATAAGATTTAACCCACCAGTGTTAGACTCATCACCAAACTTTAGAACACTGTCTAATGCAAGTGACTGAGAAGCCCCAGTATCTCGAAGAATTTTCACTGGTACTGGGGTTGATTCTTCATTTACTAATACAAACCCATCTGACATAAAATGATCGAACACCTTCTTAACTCGGTCAGACCTCTCAGTCCTTAACTGAGCCTCAACAGAATATTCAGAACCCTGTGGGTTTATAGGTGCTTCAACATACTGACCACGGGCATTTGGGACTGCCACCTTTTCCATTTTCTTCTTCAGGACAGAACAATTAGCCATCACATGACCAGCTTTCTTACAATAGTAACAAGCAAGACCAGAATATTTCACCTTCAACTGTTTCCCTTCATCCTTACTCTTGTCACTAGTCCCAGCTTTAATTTCTGGTTTACCCTGGTGATCCCTGCTACTCTTTTGGAAGCTCTTATTCGGGGTAAACTTAACCTTATGAGTTAAAGCAAACATCTGCTAATCTAGCAGACTCCTGCAAAGTGGCAGCATCATTTTCATCTAAATATCTCTTTATGTCATCATAGACGCACCTTTTGAATTCTTCTATTAAAACCAACTCTTTCTATCTGTAAAAATCATCATTTATATTTTTATATGTGCACCAGCGGTCAAAACACACAAACTTCTCAGAAGCAAATTCCATGTAAGTCTGTTTCATAGATTTCCTCCAATTTCTAAGCCTTTGTAAGCTTCTGGAACCAACACATAAGCTTTGAGCACAGCCTGTTTCACAATGACATAATCAGCTGCATTTTCAATTGATAGGGCAGAATGTGTGTGTTGAGCCTTGCCCTTAATTATACTTTGTAACTAAAGAGTCCAGCTTCCTTTCGACCGCTTTTGACTTTCAGCCACTTTCTCAAAAGGCTGGAAGTATTTACCTACGTCGGTTTCATCAAATGGAGGGACCAATTTAACTTCCTGGCTGGCAATAAATGGTACAACCAACTCCTTTGAGACAGCAACTTCTTTCTTGAGCCTTAACTTATCTGTCAGAACATGCCTCTGTCTTTTTCCTTCTTCCCTCTGTTTGTCTGCTTCCTCAGCTTCAAAACACCTTTTTTTCTGCTTCCTCCCTCTGTTTGTCTGCCTCTCTAGCATCAAACCCCCTCTGTCTCTTTTTCTTCAGCCTCTAATCTAAGTACATCAGTCCTCAATTGTTCTAGTTGTAACTGGATCTCCTCTTTACTCACAGGAAACCTCTTTAACACTTCCTTATCAAATACCTTCATAGATATATAGTGCTCAACTATTTTCCTTTGAATTTCTGGCTTTCTCATAGTTCCCTGTGGCGTCTGCAATTCGCAGCCGCACCATCAGCCGGGCCTATTAAAGTGTCCTGTAGCCGACCGTCCTCCTGATAACCTGGGAAACGACTCAGTGGCTGCATGACACCAGCCTATGTAGATGGGGCTGGATAATTGGGTTCTGCTACAGCCAGAGGGGTGTTCTCTGGAGCTACGTCATTTATGGCATATTTTTTAAAGGAGAGGAATGTTTTCTGTCCCATGCAATTTACTATTGAATGGCCAGCATCCAATATAAGCCCACAACCAGGAACTGAGTGGTGTCTCTAGGTCTGAGGAGTATTTCGCTGCGTTGTTGTAACCCAGTTTTGTTCTGTTTAGCTGATTCAAGTTTAGAATCTAGAACAATTCTGTTGAGTTTATAAACATTTTGGGTAATAAAACCCCTATTTTTTCACCTTTACCTGCTCTCCCAGTTTTATGCTTACCCTGCTCCTTCACACCCCCTTACCTCATTGAGGTTCAATAGTCAGCAATTCATTCTTTTTAGCGTTTCCTAATACCTCAGGGGTTGGTGCTTCCAGAATTATATAAATATCCATTGCTGCTGATTTCCACACACAAATAAATCAAAAGGGATCACCCCATTCAACTCGATAATTAATCGATCAATATTTCCCCAAGTTTGTTCATATCCCGGACGCAGGATGCAATTTTGTTATGAACCGTAACGCTTTAGAAACAAACCAGCAGCAATAGACTACACCTGGAGTCTGGTTTTGATGTTAAAACCACTATCTTTATTAATAACTACTTATAATATTGTAATTTAAACAAGACAAACAGAAGTTAACAGTGTTATGTGAATAAATGTGTGTAAATATAACTCCCAAACTACTGAGCACGGGGGAAACAAGGAGTCTTGAGATAGTAAAGTGTGAAAGCTCAGTTCATCCACGGAATAGGTGATGAGGGAGATATTTGTAATCCGGGGTAAATGTCAAGAGAAGGCAATTATGTCGAATTCCACAGGTTCCATGGTGGTAAAGCGAGAGAATAATCGCTGTAGATTTTATCCATCGTCATTCCAAATCCAAATACGAATTATCACCAAAAGCAAATTGTCACAAGGGGTATCGTCACCACACCCAGGCAAGGGATAACACATCAGTGGTCTTCACATGATACCCCAAATCAGATCCACTCCTATGGATCAAACGAGGTGACAACCACACATTCGATGTACGATGAATCGATAATTAACCCACCATTGTGGGCATAGGAAAGTTCCAAAGATTGACCCTTGGCCTCCAGTTCCCTGGTTTCGATCCTTCCATTTTTCCTCCTTCGTCTCCGTCTGACTCTGAGTGTCTGTGTCCTCAGTTAAAACTAAACAAGTTGTGAGCGATGTAAACAAGCTGCAAGTCAGACTGATTCACCTTCTTAATCTGTCTCTCTCTTAAAATGACAGTCCACAGCAAACAAAACCCAGGGATTCATAACAACAGCCACTCCCCATTGTGAACTGACTGGTGTGCCAGTAATTGGGATGACTGAGTGAATCCTTTCCCACAGACTGAGCACGTGAACGGCTTCTACCCAGTGTGAACTCGCTGATGATTCTGTAGTTTGGATGACTGAGTGAATCCTTTCCCACAGACTGAGCACGTGTACGGCTTCTCCACAGTGTGAACTCTCTGATGTACCTTCAGTTTTGTTGAGCAAGTGAATCTCTTCCCACAGACTGAGCACGCGAACGGCTTCTCCACAGTGTGAACTCTCTGATGTACCTTCAGTTTTGTTGAGCAAGTGAATCTCTTCCCACAGACTGAGCAGGTGAATGGCCTCTCCCCAGTGTGAACTCGCTGATGTACCAGTAGGTTGGATGATTGAGTGAATCCCTTCCCACAGTCTAAGCAGGTGTACGGCTTCTCCCCAGTGTGAACTCTCTGATGTACCTTCAGTTTAGATGAGCAGGTGAATCTCATCCCGCAGTCTGAGCAGGTGAACGGCTTCTCCCCAGTGTGAACTCGCTGATGAATCTGCAGTATGGATGACTGAGTGAATCCTTTCCCACATTCTGAGCAGGTAAATGGCTTCTCCACAGTGTGAACTCGCTGGTGTCTCTGTAGGTGGGATGACAGTGTAAATCCCTTCCCACATTCTGAGCAGGTGAATGGCTTCTCTCCAGTGTGACTTCGCAGATGTCTCTGTCGGTGGGATGACAGTGTGAATCCTTTCCCACAGACTGAGCAGGTGAACAGCCTCTCCCCAGAGTGAACTCGCTGATGTACCAGTAGGTTGGATGACTGAGTGAATCCCTTCCCACAGACTGAGCAGGTGAATGGCCTCTCCCCAGTGTGAACTCGCTGATGTACCAGTAGGTCAGATGACTCACTGAATCTCTTCCCACAGACCGAGCAAGTGAACGGCTTCTCCCCAGTGTGAACTCGATGGTGTCTCTGTAGGTGGGACGACAGTGTGAATCCCTTCCCACAGTCTGAGCAGGTGAATGGCCGCTTCCCGGTATGAACTTGCTGGTGTGCCATTTGGTCAGATGACCGAGAGAATCCCTTCCCTGAAATTCAGCAGATGACCAGCCTCGGCCCAGTGTGATCGGACTGGTCTGTCCGCAGGTGGGATGCCAAATAGAACCCTTTCTCACACACAGAACAGATGAATGGCCTTGCCCAGTGGGAACTTGCTGATGTACCTTCAACTGAGATAACCGAGTGAAACCATTCCCACAGTCTGAGCAGGAAGGATGGTCGATTGAATCCCTTGCTCCACTTCTTAAATATCGGGACAGAGACAGCAAAATTGCCGTGCCGTATCTGAGATTCGTGGAGACAAATTCCTTCTCGTTTTTAACCTGTAAAAAGATTTACATAATCCATCAATTGGTTTAGGACAACATCTGAGATGAAATTACTTGAGTTGCCGAGGTTTGATCTCGTATCACACTGTTACAGTGATGTTAAACCCAAGTTGGACAAAGAAATCATCTCCTGACTGTGCACAGTGCTGGTATCTGGAATGACCATCAATTCTCTGATGCTCTTCCTGTCTCTATAAGAATGGGGCATTTCTGCCATCTCGAATTTGTGCCTTGGCTCAGTTTGACTCTCTCTAATGCTCGTATTCCCTATTCCTGCTGAGCAGCACGGGTGCCTGGCCCCACAGTATCTGAAACGCAAATAGTCTTTCTTGTCGTGCTGCTGGGAATTCTTTTATGTATTATTAACTTAAAGTGCCACCGTTTTAACGCCATATAAAAAATTCCTGCTGAGATGAATGGTTGGTCCACACAGCTGTTACAAGTTCATAGAGTACATATTAGAATTATTTCAGGATCCTGTCACAGTCGTAGAAAAATACAAAACAGAAACAGGCCCTATGTGCCATCGAGTTTGTGTTGAACCATTTAAACTGCCCAGTCCCATACCCCTGCCATCCAGGAACCTATTAAAAACCTCTTAAATGTTGAAATCGAGCTCACATACACCTAAAAAAGGCTCTAAGCATAAACAAGGAAATTATGCAAACAACATTTCCAGAAAAGTTGGGATATTTTCCAAAATGCAATAAAAACAGAAATCTCTGATATGTTAATTCACATTTACCCTTATTTTACTGACAAAAGTACAAAGAAAAGATTTGCAATAGTTTTACTGAACAACTTAATTGTAGTTTGTAAATACACAAATGTAGAATTTGATGGCTGCAACACAAACACACTCAACAAAAGTTGGGACAGAGGCATGATTACCATTGTGTTACATTACCCTTTCCTTTTAATAACATTTTTGAATCGTTTTGGAACTGAGGATACTAATTGCAGTAGATTTGCAATTGGAAATTTTGTCCATTCTTGCTTGATGTAAGACTTCAGCTGCTCAACAGTCCGTGGTCTCCGTTGTCTGATTCTCCTCTTCAAGATGCGCCATATGTTTTCAATAGGATATAGATCTGGACTGGCAGCAGGCCAGTCAAGCACACGCACTCTGTGTCTGCAAAGCCACGCTGTTGTAGCCCGTGCGGAATGTGGTCTGGCATCGTCCTGCTGAAATAAGCATGGACGTCCCGGGAAGTGACGTCGCCCTGATGGCAACATATGTCTCTCTAAAATCCTAATATATGCCTCAGTCAGTGTTACCTTCACATACATGAAACTCACCCATGCCGTGGGCACTGATGCACCCCCATACCATCACAGATGCTGGCTTTTGTACCTTTCTCTGATAACAATCAGAATGGTCGTTTTCACCTTTGGCATGGAGAACTCAATGCCCGTTTTTTTTCTTAAAACTAGCTGAAATATGGACTCATCTGACCACAGTTCCACAGTCTTTCAGTCCATCTGAGATGAGCTCAGGCCCAGAGAACTTGCTGGCGTTTCTGCATAGAGTTGATGTATGGCTTCCTCCTTGAGTAATACAGTTTCAAGTTGAATTTCCGGATGGAGCGACGGACTGCATTAAGTGACAATGGTTTTCCGAAGTACTCCCAAGGCCAGATGGCTACAATTGTCACAATAGCATGACTGTTTCTTAGGCAGTGCCGCCTGAGGGCTTGAAGATCACGTGCATTCAACAGTGGTTTCCGACCTTGCCCTTCACGCACTGAGATGTCTCTGAATTCTCTGAATCTTTTCACAATATTATGTACTGTAGATATTGAAAGACCTAAATTCTCTCATGAATTTTGGCACAAAGGGGTGAGCCACGACCCATCCTTGCTTGCAAAGACTGAGCCTTTGATGGACGCTACTTTTATACACAGTCATGATAACTCACCTGCTACCAATTAGCCTGCTTCATGTGGAGTCTTCCAAACCGGTGTTACTTGAATATTCTGTGCACTTTTCAATCTTATTTTAACTCTGTCCCAACTTTTGTTGAGTCTGTTGCAGCCATCAAATTCTAAATTTGTGTATATTTACAAAATACAATTAAGTTGGTCAGTAAAACTATAGAAAATCTTTTCTTTGTTCTTTTGTCAGTTAAATAAAGGTTCACGTGAATTAACATATCACAGATTTTTGTTTTTATTGCATTTTAGAAAATATCTCAACTTTTTTGGAAATGGAGTTTGTACACTGCTTTGAGGATTTGTTGGAAGTATACAGAATTATAAGGGTATAGATAGAGGTATTTGCAAGCAGCATTTTCCACTGATGTTGGGTGGGCTGACAAGCAGAGGTCATGGGTAAGTGACTTCACCATTTATACAATACAATACAGGCCCTTCGGCCTACAATGCTGTGCCACATATTACTTACTTTTGAAATTACCTAGAGTTTCCCATAGTCCTCTATTTTTCTGCGCACCATGTACCAGAAGCCTCTTAAAAGACACGATTGCATCCGCCTTCATCACAGTCGCCGGCAGCCCATTCCAGACACTCATCACTCTGCGTAAAGAAACTCAGCCCTCGTGGTGATATCACGTGCCAGGACGTGACTGGACAGAGTTCTGAGAATGCGCAGAAATGAAGAATGATCGAGAAGCATGGCAGTGTAAAACGTGGTTTTGTTGCTGTTAAATAAAAGGTCAATTCTTCCCTAATATAGTTTGTTATGAGTAACCCACGGTCCGTATAAAGAACACAACACCCCTGACATCTCCTTCGTACCTGCTTCCAAGCACCTTAAAACTGTGCCCTCTCCACGGGTTTTCTCTTGTTTGTGATTGGAGGTAGAACAAAGAAGATTTTCTCAACTGGTGATGTAAAAGATTTTGTTCTCTTTCGCCGAGTTCCTAATCCTTGCATTTAAATAGCTGGATCTCAGCTCTGTTTGAGAGATCCATCGGTTCCCATTCCCTCAGCAGCCGGAAGCTTCCCAGGGCCTGTGTACGGATCGTGGGGCTGAGAGAAGGGGAAGACAGCAGGACTGTCCCGGGATTGCGGGTCACGGTGTCCGGCATCAGAGCAATTGTTCCACACTCGGTGTTTAAGATAGCCGCCCGTAGATTCATTCTTACCTTGAACGCTCCTGCTGAGTCCTTTTGTATACAGCGCGCATGCGATCTGAATACGTCAACAACCTTGACGCCTGCGCATTTGATTGCTGGTTCAGAGGCAGAGAAATTTTAAACGCACTGTTTTATGGGTAATCACGGTGCCATAAAAAGTTCCTGCAAGCACCGGTTTTATGTCCACACCTCAGGGTTTTTTCTGTGTAGAAAACTCAGCAGCTCTTTTAACGTAGAAAGCGGCTCCCAAAAACAATATCAACAGGCATTCTGTTTATCTAATACCGAAGTACAACCCTCTTACAAATGAAGATATAAAACACAAACGATTCTGCAGTTGCTAGAAATACAGACACACACACACAAACCCACAATGCTGGAGGAACTGTGCAGTTCAGGCAGCAACTAAGCAGAGGAGTCCACAGTCTAGGCATGCTGAAGGGCTCGGCCTAAACGTTGTCTATTTATTCCTCTCCACATTTTCTGCCTGATATGTTGATTTCCTCCAGTATTTTGCAGAAATTGACCACTTTTTTTTCAATCAAGCAGTTTCCAAATGTGTCTGATCTTTCATTTGTAGCCACATCCTGCAGGTTTGGTTTGTCTTCTTCCTCCTCCTTGTAAACTCCAGGCCCCATCTCTTTCTGGAGCCCCAAATCCCTGACTGGCAAATTGGTTTCAGACTCTGCTCCATTCACTCGCTAGTCTGCTGTCAGACTTCAGAGGTGCATTGTAACAACCCAGCAGTTCGAAGCGAAGACCTTTGAAATTAGTGAGAATGACCTAAAACATTGAAAAGAGTGGGGAAGAAGGAGTTTAACCATCTTCGTCCGGAGCCCTGAACAACGTCACAACCACAGTGAGCTCATCGTCTTGTTCAGCCCGGAGACAATCATGCAGGAAATTCATGCAGGTGTATAAGATGATGAGAGGCATTGGTCGTGTAGATAGTCAGAGGCTTTTTCCCCAGGGCATAAACGGCTAACACGAGGGGGAATAGGTTTAAGCTGCTTGGAGGTAGGTACAGGGGAGGCGTCAGAGCCAAGTTTTTTTTTAAACAGAGAGTGATGTCTGTGTGGAATGTACCGCCAGCGTCGGTAGAGGCGGATAAAATAGGATCTTTTAAGAGACGCTTAGATAGGTACATGGAGCTTAGGAAATAGGTGGCTATGCGGTAGGGTAATTCTAGACAGTTAAGAGACTAAGTTACATGGTCGGTACGATATTGTGGGCCAAAGCATCAGTAATATGTTGTAGATTTCTATGTTTCTGTGAAATTCAAGGGAAATCTCCTATCCCACGGAGTAGTGACTAGTTGCAATCTGTCATCTCAGGGAGGGTGAGAGGGGAACGGCAGGGATAGATTTTCATATACTGATATGGAACAGAAAAATGGACAGGGACCAGCTGGGCCGAGTGGTCTCTCAAGTGAGACACGGGATTTGATACAAACTGATTTATCTTTCACAGCTCCACAATATTAAACACCAGTCTAGTTTAAGGCTAACATCAGCAGAACGGACTCCTCCAATGCTCAGTGACCAGGGTTCAGTCCTGGGTGCGATGAGCAGCCGCAAGAACTGCAGAATCTGACAGTAACAGTCCCTCATGAACCCGCAGCTGCCTTCAGTCACCGTGATGGTTAAACATTTAACACGAAGCTGATTTGAACTTCCTCCCTGATGTGAAGTTGCTGGTGTTGCAGCAGCTGGGATGATTGAGTAAAACTCTTTGCTCACTCCGGACAGAAATGTGGCCTCTATTTATTGCGAACTCACCGGAGCATCACAAGGTGGATTAACTGAATGAGTCTCTTCACACACACGGAGCAGGTGAACGGCCGCTTCCCAGTGCGAAGCTGTTAGTGTATCTGCGATGGCCGACTGAATCCCTTCCAAAATGAGAGCCAGTGAATGAGGTCACAGTGCTATAACGTCATGGCGATGTATCCAATCAGTTCACGGACATGGACACGTGATCGGGCTCTCCTTGTCGCGAGTGGGGCGCTGTCTTCTCCAGCATCTCCGCCTCCACATTCAAGAATCGGCGGCTTTCAAGCGCTGGTGAACTGACAGATACAGCGGAACTAACGTGTTGTTGTGTTTGTGATTCCCATAGACAAATCCTTTGCCTTTTCTACACTGTTAAAAGCTTACAAAGCACGTTGGAGGGTGAAGGACAACACTTCAACTCAGTTAATTTTACTCTCCATGGTGGCTTCTGAAAAAAACTGTCACAACTCAGAACAAGTTGGAGGAACAAGACTTCATCTTCTAACAGGCTACAGTTCCGGCATCAGGCACAATATCAAATTCTCCGCTTCCCTCTCTGTATCAAAATGGATCATTCCTCCCCTTCATCAGTCTGTGACTTGGCTCAGTTTGTCTGTCTCCTTCGCGTTCTGAGCATGCGCCACACACCCACTGAGATCACATTGTATTTACACGGCTGTGACTAGAGACTTTCTGATTATTATGTCCCTCCCGGCATTTGACGGTGGTAAACTCAGAGTCAGCAATGGTATTGAACATCAGGAGTAGGTGATTAGGCTTTTTCGTTGGAGATCGATAAACTGCCGGAAGTGTGTGTCTGGATGAGTGGGTCGTTTTCACATTGGAAGGAGGTAGCGTTTGGAGTTCCCCAGAGATCAGTCCCTGACCACAGTTGTTCACAGTTTAATGTCCTGGCGGAGGCAGCGAGATGTGAGATGCCCCAGTCTGCTGGTGACGCAGAAAGAGTGGAGTTGGGGGAGGGGAGGCTATTCACATGCAATTTCGTAGCTTTGCAATCAGTACATAGTGCACTGTGGGGCTGCAGTGCCGGGTTCCAATCTGCGAATTAGATTTGCTGACGGCACTACACTGACCGGCCTAATCCCAAATAATAACGAGGCAGCCTACAGAGAAGAAGTCATCACCCCGACACAGTGGTGTCAAGAAAACAACCTCTCCCTCATTGTGACAAAAACAAAGGAGCTGGTTGTGGATTACAGGAGGAATGGAGACAGGGACCAAACTCAACATTTCCAAGTCTGTTATTGACACAAAATGCACATTTTAATATTGATCATGACACAATGTATTTTAAATATTGTTAATGACGTAAAACATGTTTATAGATTGTTACTGACAGAGAATCGTATAATTCGTGTTCCGTGTGTTATCTGAATATACTTGCCTGTGATGCTGCCACAAGTCAGTGTTTCTCTGTTCCTGTACCTTCCCGTACGTGTGCACTTGGCAATAAATTCAACAGAACCTGAGAAATCTCAGTGAGATTTGATTAGTGATGATCATCTTGGCAGCTCGGTAGGTCGAATGTATGCGACAGTACACTGTTAAATGCAAAACCCTGAACAGTGTTGATGATCAGAGGGATCTTAGACTCCAAGTGCATCGCTCCCTGAAAGAGACTGCACAGATTGATCGGGTGGTTAAGAAGGCAAATGGCATGGTTGTCTGTATTAGTTGAAGCATTGAGTTCAGAAGTCGGGAAGTTGTGTTGCGCCTCTTCCGAGCCTGCGGTCGTACTGTGACTGTTTCTTTAAGAGCGCCGGCGTGAGGAGGCGGGACTATGACGTCAGTCACAGGCTGACAGCGCTGACTGAGGACTGAACCATAAGAGAGAGAGAGAGAGAGCGATCTGCAGACAGGCAGTCGGCCAGTCTAAAGAGAGAGAGAGAGAGAGAGAGAGAGAGAGAGAGAGAGATCGATCTGCAGCCAGGCAGTCGGCCAGTCTAAAGAGAGAGAGAGAGAGACTGGAAAAGCTGATCGCTTCAGTTAGTCGCAGCTGAGGTTTGGAACTCTCCTCTGCCCGCAAGAGTGGGTTGATCATCGGTACACGGAAACACAACGAATGTGTGTGGCTGTCACTTCGTATAATCCATAGGAGTGGATTGTGGAATATCTTGTGTTAACCCTTGCCTGGGCATGTTGTGTGGCAACCTCTGGAAGAAGGTATTCCTGTGACAGGTCACTTTCGCTGATAACTCGTATGGACGGATTCAACGGATAAGAACTTCGTCGACGGTTATTTTGAAGTAACCGCCTTTTCTCTACGTTTCACCCTGGATTACAAATATCTCTCTCCCATCATTTATTCCGTGGATTACTGAACTTTCCTACTTTACCATCTCAAGACTCAAGCTTTGTTCCCTCAGGCTCGATAGTCTGGGAGTTATATTTACACATCTATAACACTGCTAACTTTGCTTTATTTCGTTAAATTACTATGTTATAAGTAGATACTAATAAAGAGAATGGGTTTAACATCAAAACCAGACTGCAGCGTGAACTCTATTGCTGGTGGTTCGTTTCTACAACGTCACAGTTCGTAACACAGTTTTATAAAACTAGTTAGACCACATCTGGAGTGTTTCATACAGTTCTGGCCGCCCCCATTCTCGGAAGGATGTCGGGGCTTTGGAGAGGGCGCAGAAGAGGTTTACCAGGACACCTTTGTAAATGGTTCTATTACCGGTATCTATAACTTGTTGATTGAGTCTAGACAAGACTTCTTTGATAAAATAAAAAGAGCTTGGGTGGATGACGTAAATTGTCAGATTTCTGATGATAGATGGAATAAAATTCTTAAACGGGTTAATAAATCATCTTTCTGTGCTCGTCATTCTCTTCTACAATTTAAAGTGGTTCATAGAGCTTACGATTCTGAACAGAAGCTCTCCAGTTTTTATCCGAATGTTTCTCCACTTTGTAATAAATGCAACTCTGCTGATGCCTCTTTAATTCATATCATTTGGTTTGGCCCTACAATTGAAAAGATTTGGCGGGAAGTATTCCATACCTTTTTACAACTTTTTTGGGTCCAATTTGACCCAAATCCCCTTACTGCCTTGTTTGGTATACCTATCATTTTAACTAATTTTTTTTTCGATCAAATTGACTCTCTTATTTCTTCCTTTATTTGGAACAATAAGAGACCAAGAATTAATAAGTATCATTTACAAAGATCTAAACAAGATGGTGGACTTGCACTTCCTAATTTAAGACTGTATTATTGGGCTGTGAATATTAGACATTTATGTTTTTGGTTATATTGGCTTGATAAGAAACAAAAATCATTATGGGTTGATTTGGAATTAAAAGCTGTTAAACAATTTCATTTAACTTCAATATTAGCAGCTCCATTACCTTTACAGCTCTCCAAAATTCCAAATTTAAATCTTTACCCGGTTATTAAACTATTCCTACGGATTTGGGTTCAGTTTCGTAATTTTTTAAATTTGAAACAATTTAGTTGTCTAGTTTTTTATATCGAAACTTTTCATTTAAACCTTCAACAACTGACCCCATTTTTCTCCTATGGAACAATAAAGGGATCCATTCTTTTAGAGATTTATTTTGTGATGATCGATTGATGACCTTTGAAGGGCTAATTGACAAAATTTCTCTCGCTCATACACATTTTTTGGAATATGTTCAGTTTCGACATTTTTTACAACAATGCTTACCTAAGTTTCCATATTTACAAGAATCTGATTTGTTAGATACCATTTTGAAATTGAATCCCTTAGAGAAAGTTTCCATTGGCAGAATGTATAACTTATTTTTGTTACAAATGAGAACATATCACTAAAGATTAAACAAGATTGGGAGAGAGAACTTCATATGATCTTTGTTAATGAAGATTGGCTTCGAGTTTTGAAAAACGGAAATTGTTCTTCTATATTCCATTGTTTAATTCAATTTAAAATTGTTCACCGTTATTATTTAACAAAGGAGAGACTATCTAAAATATTTCCTAGTATAGACAAATGCTGTGATATATATATAACTGAAGTAGCTACTTTGTCACATATGTTCTGGCATGTTCATCATTAAAATCGTTTTGGAAGTCTTTATTTCCAACAAGATCTAAAGCTCTGAAAAAGAATTTGGTTGACTGTTCTATTTGGTATAGTTCCACATCATATTCAGGGTATTTCATCTTCAGATCAACATGTAATTGCATTTGTTACACTATTGACAAGAAGAGCTATTTTATTAAGATACAAAGATACTTCTTCCCTTGCATTAATTGAATGGTTTTCTCAAGGAATCTTATGTCTTAGTTTGAAAAAAAAAGGAGAACTTTTGATCCTCGATTCGATTTTGAGAGAAGATAGAGTTCTTTGCCAAATATTATCATTTAATTTGTAATATGCTATATGGTTTCCTTCCAATTTTATTTTATTATAAATATGAAATGGCGGTTGATGATTCTATTTTTATATTTAGATGATGGTTAAACGTTTTGCTCCGGGGGGTTGATTCCTAATGGGTTTTTCCCTTTTTTGTTGTTAGTGGGTTCACCCCTAGTTAGATGGGGTTCTTTATTTCCTTCCTTTTCCTATATATATTTTCCATTTTTATATTTTACTATTAGTTTTTTCCTTCAACTTTATTAATTATATACATATTAATCTATTGAAGTCTTGTTTCATTCTGTAGCTGTAGAAGATTATGTACTAGTAAAAAAAATTCTAAAAATGAAAAATGAAAATGACAAGACAACAATGTAACAAAGCATTATAGCTGCAGAGAAAGTGCAGTACAGATAGACATATGGTGCAGGGTCACGTCGAGTTACATTGTGAGGCCGAGTCCATTTTATCATTCATTTGGCTTATAACCACAGACAGGAAACCGTCCTTGAGCCTGGTGGTTCGCGCTTTAAGGCTTTTGTATCTCTTCCCCGATGTGGGAGCGGATTTGCAGCGAGGATGTCCAGGTTGTGAGGGTCTTTGAGTACGTGGCCAGCTTTTCCGAGGGAGGGGGAGTGTAGGGAGAGTCCATGGAGTGGAGGCTTGTTTCTCTGATGTTCACTGCTCTCCAAAGTTCTCTGCAGTTCCTTGCAGTCATGGGCAGAGCAGTAGCCATACCAAGGCGTGAAGTATCGACAAGAAGCTCAGAGACCTCGGCCTTCACCCTGCCTTGTGTAGCTGGATCCTGGATTTCCTGTCAGATAGCCGGCAAGTGGTAAGTGTGGGCTCTCTCACCTCTCTCTCTCTCTCTCTCTGACCCTCAGCACACATACCCCACAGGGTTGTCTTCTTCCTCCCTCCTTTACTCTGTGCAACCATGAGTTGTGTCGCCACCCACAGCTCCAATCTGCTAACTAAATTTGCTGACGGCACTACACTGACTGGCCTAATCTCACATAATAACGAGGCAGCCGACAGAGAAGAAGTCATCACCCCGACACAGTGGTGTCAAGAAAACAATCTCTCCCTCATTATGACAAAAACAAAGGAGCTGGTTGTGGATTACAGGAGGAATGGAGTCAGGGACCAAATTCAACATTTCCATGTCTGTTATTGAGACAAAATGCACATTTTAATATTTGTCATGACACAATGTATTTTATACATCGCTAATGACTTAAAACATATTTACAGATTGTTACTGACAGAGAATCGTATAACTTATGTTCCGTGTGTTATCTGAATGTATTTGCCTGTGATGCTGCCATAAGTCAATGTTTCTCTGTACCTGTACCTTCCCGTATTGGTGCACTTGTCAATAAATTCAACAGGACCTGAGAAATCTCAGTGAGATTTGATTAGTGATGATCATCTTGGCAGCTCGGTAGGTCGAATGTATGAGACACTACACTGTTAAATGCAAAACCCTGAACAGTGTCGATGATCAGAGGGATCTCAGACCCCAAGGAGGCGGGACTATGACGTCAGTCACAGGCTGACAGCGCTGACTGTGGACTGAACCATAAAAGAGAGAGAGAGAGAGCGATCTGCAGACAGGCAGTCGGCCAGTCTAAAGAGAGAGAGAGAGAGACTGGAAAAGCTGATCGCTTCAGTTAGTCGCAGCTGAGGATTGGAACTCTCCTCTGCCCACAAGAGTGGGTTGATCATCGGTACACGGAACCACAACGAACGTCTATGACTGTCACTTCGTATAATCAATAGGAGTGGGTTATGGAATATCTTGTGTTAACCCTTGCCTGGGCATGTTGTGTGGCAACCCCTGGAAAACGGTATTCCTGTGACAGGTCACTTTCGCTGATAACTCGTATGTGGACGGATTCAACGGATAAGAACTTCGACGGCGATTATTTTGAAGTAATGGCCTTTTCTCTACGTTTCACCCTGGATCACAAATATCTCTCTCCCATCATTTATTCCGTGGATTACTGAACTTTCCTACTTTACCATCTCAAGACTCAAGCTTTGTTCCCTCAGGCTCGATAGTCTGGGAGTTATATTTACACATCTATAACACTGCTAACTTTGCTTTATTTCGTTAAATTACTATGTTATAAGTAGATACTAATAAAGAGAATGGGTTTAACATCAAAACCAGACTGCAGCGTGAACTCTATTGCTGGTGGTTCGTTTCTACAACGTCACAGTTCGTAACACAGTTTTATAAAACTAGTTAGACCACATCTGGAGTGTTTCATACAGTTCTGGCCGCCCCCATTCTCGGAAGGATGTCGGGGCTTTGGAGAGGGCGCAGAAGAGGTTTACCAGGACACCTTTGTAAATGGTTCTATTACCGGTATCTATAACTTGTTGATTGAGTCTAGACAAGACTTCTTTGATAAAATAAAAAGAGCTTGGGTGGATGACGTAAATTGTCAGATTTCTGATGATAGATGGAATAAAATTCTTAAACGGGTTAATAAATCATCTTTCTGTGCTCGTCATTCTCTTCTACAATTTAAAGTGGTTCATAGAGCTTACGATTCTGAACAGAAGCTCTCCAGTTTTTATCCGAATGTTTCTCCACTTTGTAATAAATGCAACTCTGCTGATGCCTCTTTAATTCATATCATTTGGTTTGGCCCTACAATTGAAAAGATTTGGCGGGAAGTATTCCATACCTTTTTACAACTTTTTTGGGTCCAATTTGACCCAAATCCCCTTACTGCCTTGTTTGGTATACCTATCATTTTAACTAATTTTTTTTTCGATCAAATTGACTCTCTTATTTCTTCCTTTATTTGGAACAATAAGAGACCAAGAATTAATAAGTATCATTTACAAAGATCTAAACAAGATGGTGGACTTGCACTTCCTAATTTAAGACTGTATTATTGGGCTGTGAATATTAGACATTTATGTTTTTGGTTATATTGGCTTGATAAGAAACAAAAATCATTATGGGTTGATTTGGAATTAAAAGCTGTTAAACAATTTCATTTAACTTCAATATTAGCAGCTCCATTACCTTTACAGCTCTCCAAAATTCCAAATTTAAATCTTTACCCGGTTATTAAACTATTCCTACGGATTTGGGTTCAGTTTCGTAATTTTTTAAATTTGAAACAATTTAGTTGTCTAGTTTTTTATATCGAAACTTTTCATTTAAACCTTCAACAACTGACCCCATTTTTCTCCTATGGAACAATAAAGGGATCCATTCTTTTAGAGATTTATTTTGTGATGATCGATTGATGACCTTTGAAGGGCTAATTGACAAAATTTCTCTCGCTCATACACATTTTTTGGAATATGTTCAGTTTCGACATTTTTTACAACAATGCTTACCTAAGTTTCCATATTTACAAGAATCTGATTTGTTAGATACCATTTTGAAATTGAATCCCTTAGAGAAAGTTTCCATTGGCAGAATGTATAACTTATTTTTGTTACAAATGAGAACATATCACTAAAGATTAAACAAGATTGGGAGAGAGAACTTCATATGATCTTTGTTAATGAAGATTGGCTTCGAGTTTTGAAAAACGGAAATTGTTCTTCTATATTCCATTGTTTAATTCAATTTAAAATTGTTCACCGTTATTATTTAACAAAGGAGAGACTATCTAAAATATTTCCTAGTATAGACAAATGCTGTGATATATATATAACTGAAGTAGCTACTTTGTCACATATGTTCTGGCATGTTCATCATTAAAATCGTTTTGGAAGTCTTTATTTCCAACAAGATCTAAAGCTCTGAAAAAGAATTTGGTTGACTGTTCTATTTGGTATAGTTCCACATCATATTCAGGGTATTTCATCTTCAGATCAACATGTAATTGCATTTGTTACACTATTGACAAGAAGAGCTATTTTATTAAGATACAAAGATACTTCTTCCCTTGCATTAATTGAATGGTTTTCTCAAGGAATCTTATGTCTTAGTTTGAAAAAAAAAGGAGAACTTTTGATCCTCGATTCGATTTTGAGAGAAGATAGAGTTCTTTGCCAAATATTATCATTTAATTTGTAATATGCTATATGGTTTCCTTCCAATTTTATTTTATTATAAATATGAAATGGCGGTTGATGATTCTATTTTTATATTTAGATGATGGTTAAACGTTTTGCTCCGGGGGGTTGATTCCTAATGGGTTTTTCCCTTTTTTGTTGTTAGTGGGTTCACCCCTAGTTAGATGGGGTTCTTTATTTCCTTCCTTTTCCTATATATATTTTCCATTTTTATATTTTACTATTAGTTTTTTCCTTCAACTTTATTAATTATATACATATTAATCTATTGAAGTCTTGTTTCATTCTGTAGCTGTAGAAGATTATGTACTAGTAAAAAAAATTCTAAAAATGAAAAATGAAAATGACAAGACAACAATGTAACAAAGCATTATAGCTGCAGAGAAAGTGCAGTACAGATAGACATATGGTGCAGGGTCACGTCGAGTTACATTGTGAGGCCGAGTCCATTTTATCATTCATTTGGCTTATAACCACAGACAGGAAACCGTCCTTGAGCCTGGTGGTTCGCGCTTTAAGGCTTTTGTATCTCTTCCCCGATGTGGGAGCGGATTTGCAGCGAGGATGTCCAGGTTGTGAGGGTCTTTGAGTACGTGGCCAGCTTTTCCGAGGGAGGGGGAGTGTAGGGAGAGTCCATGGAGTGGAGGCTTGTTTCTCTGATGTTCACTGCTCTCCAAAGTTCTCTGCAGTTCCTTGCAGTCATGGGCAGAGCAGTAGCCATACCAAGGCGTGAAGTATCGACAAGAAGCTCAGAGACCTCGGCCTTCACCCTGCCTTGTGTAGCTGGATCCTGGATTTCCTGTCAGATAGCCGGCAGGTGGTAAGTGTGGGCTCTCTCACCTCTCTCTCTCTCTCTCTCTGACCCTCAGCACACATACCCCACAGGGTTGTCTTCTTCCTCCCTCCTTTACTCTGTGCAACCATGAGTTGTGTCGCCACCCACAGCTCCAATCTGCTAACTAAATTTGCTGACGGCACTACACTGACTGGCCTAATCTCACATAATAACGAGGCAGCCGACAGAGAAGAAGTCATCACCCCGACACAGTGGTGTCAAGAAAACAATCTCTCCCTCATTATGACAAAAACAAAGGAGCTGGTTGTGGATTACAGGAGGAATGGAGTCAGGGACCAAATTCAACATTTCCATGTCTGTTATTGAGACAAAATGCACATTTTAATATTTGTCATGACACAATGTATTTTATACATCGCTAATGACTTAAAACATATTTACAGATTGTTACTGACAGAGAATCGTATAACTTATGTTCCGTGTGTTATCTGAATGTATTTGCCTGTGATGCTGCCATCAGTCAATGTTTCTCTGTACCTGTACCTTCCCGTATTGGTGCACTTGTCAATAAATTCAACAGGACCTGAGAAATCTCAGTGAGATTTGATTAGTGATGATCATCTTGGCAGCTCGGTAGGTCGAATGTATGAGACACTACACTGTTAAATGCAAAACCCTGAACAGTGTCGATGATCAGAGGGATCTCAGACCCCAAGGAGGCGGGACTATGACGTCAGTCACAGGCTGACAGCGCTGACTGTGGACTGAACCATAAAAGAGAGAGAGAGAGAGCGATCTGCAGACAGGCAGTCGGCCAGTCTAAAGAGAGAGAGAGAGAGACTGGAAAAGCTGATCGCTTCAGTTAGTCGCAGCTGAGGATTGGAACTCTCCTCTGCCCACAAGAGTGGGTTGATCATCGGTACACGGAACCACAACGAACGTCTGTGACTGTCACTTCGTATAATCAATAGGAGTGGGTTATGGAATATCTTGTGTTAACCCTTGCCTGGGCATGTTGTGTGGCAACCCCTGGAAAACGGTATTCCTGTGACAGGTCACTTTCGCTGATAACTCGTATGTGGACGGATTCAACGGATAAGAACTTCGACGGCGATTATTTTGAAGTAATGGCCTTTTCTCTACGTTTCACCCTGGATCACAAATATCTCTCTCCCATCATTTATTCCGTGGATTACTGAACTTTCCTACTTTACCATCTCAAGACTCAAGCTTTGTTCCCTCAGGCTCGATAGTCTGGGAGTTATATTTACACATCTATAACACTGCTAACTTTGCTTTATTTCGTTAAATTACTATGTTATAAGTAGATACTAATAAAGAGAATGGGTTTAACATCAAAACCAGACTGCAGCGTGAACTCTATTGCTGGTGGTTCGTTTCTACAACGTCACAGTTCGTAACACAGTTTTATAAAACTAGTTAGACCACATCTGGAGTGTTTCATACAGTTCTGGCCGCCCCCATTCTCGGAAGGATGTCGGGGCTTTGGAGAGGGCGCAGAAGAGGTTTACCAGGACACCTTTGTAAATGGTTCTATTACCGGTATCTATAACTTGTTGATTGAGTCTAGACAAGACTTCTTTGATAAAATAAAAAGAGCTTGGGTGGATGACGTAAATTGTCAGATTTCTGATGATAGATGGAATAAAATTCTTAAACGGGTTAATAAATCATCTTTCTGTGCTCGTCATTCTCTTCTACAATTTAAAGTGGTTCATAGAGCTTACGATTCTGAACAGAAGCTCTCCAGTTTTTATCCGAATGTTTCTCCACTTTGTAATAAATGCAACTCTGCTGATGCCTCTTTAATTCATATCATTTGGTTTGGCCCTACAATTGAAAAGATTTGGCGGGAAGTATTCCATACCTTTTTACAACTTTTTTGGGTCCAATTTGACCCAAATCCCCTTACTGCCTTGTTTGGTATACCTATCATTTTAACTAATTTTTTTTTCGATCAAATTGACTCTCTTATTTCTTCCTTTATTTGGAACAATAAGAGACCAAGAATTAATAAGTATCATTTACAAAGATCTAAACAAGATGGTGGACTTGCACTTCCTAATTTAAGACTGTATTATTGGGCTGTGAATATTAGACATTTATGTTTTTGGTTATATTGGCTTGATAAGAAACAAAAATCATTATGGGTTGATTTGGAATTAAAAGCTGTTAAACAATTTCATTTAACTTCAATATTAGCAGCTCCATTACCTTTACAGCTCTCCAAAATTCCAAATTTAAATCTTTACCCGGTTATTAAACTATTCCTACGGATTTGGGTTCAGTTTCGTAATTTTTTAAATTTGAAACAATTTAGTTGTCTAGTTTTTTATATCGAAACTTTTCATTTAAACCTTCAACAACTGACCCCATTTTTCTCCTATGGAACAATAAAGGGATCCATTCTTTTAGAGATTTATTTTGTGATGATCGATTGATGACCTTTGAAGGGCTAATTGACAAAATTTCTCTCGCTCATACACATTTTTTGGAATATGTTCAGTTTCGACATTTTTTACAACAATGCTTACCTAAGTTTCCATATTTACAAGAATCTGATTTGTTAGATACCATTTTGAAATTGAATCCCTTAGAGAAAGTTTCCATTGGCAGAATGTATAACTTATTTTTGTTACAAATGAGAACATATCACTAAAGATTAAACAAGATTGGGAGAGAGAACTTCATATGATCTTTGTTAATGAAGATTGGCTTCGAGTTTTGAAAAACGGAAATTGTTCTTCTATATTCCATTGTTTAATTCAATTTAAAATTGTTCACCGTTATTATTTAACAAAGGAGAGACTATCTAAAATATTTCCTAGTATAGACAAATGCTGTGATATATATATAACTGAAGTAGCTACTTTGTCACATATGTTCTGGCATGTTCATCATTAAAATCGTTTTGGAAGTCTTTATTTCCAACAAGATCTAAAGCTCTGAAAAAGAATTTGGTTGACTGTTCTATTTGGTATAGTTCCACATCATATTCAGGGTATTTCATCTTCAGATCAACATGTAATTGCATTTGTTACACTATTGACAAGAAGAGCTATTTTATTAAGATACAAAGATACTTCTTCCCTTGCATTAATTGAATGGTTTTCTCAAGGAATCTTATGTCTTAGTTTGAAAAAAAAAGGAGAACTTTTGATCCTCGATTCGATTTTGAGAGAAGATAGAGTTCTTTGCCAAATATTATCATTTAATTTGTAATATGCTATATGGTTTCCTTCCAATTTTATTTTATTATAAATATGAAATGGCGGTTGATGATTCTATTTTTATATTTAGATGATGGTTAAACGTTTTGCTCCGGGGGGTTGATTCCTAATGGGTTTTTCCCTTTTTTGTTGTTAGTGGGTTCACCCCTAGTTAGATGGGGTTCTTTATTTCCTTCCTTTTCCTATATATATTTTCCATTTTTATATTTTACTATTAGTTTTTTCCTTCAACTTTATTAATTATATACATATTAATCTATTGAAGTCTTGTTTCATTCTGTAGCTGTAGAAGATTATGTACTAGTAAAAAAAATTCTAAAAATGAAAAATGAAAATGACAAGACAACAATGTAACAAAGCATTATAGCTGCAGAGAAAGTGCAGTACAGATAGACATATGGTGCAGGGTCACGTCGAGTTACATTGTGAGGCCGAGTCCATTTTATCATTCATTTGGCTTATAACCACAGACAGGAAACCGTCCTTGAGCCTGGTGGTTCGCGCTTTAAGGCTTTTGTATCTCTTCCCCGATGTGGGAGCGGATTTGCAGCGAGGATGTCCAGGTTGTGAGGGTCTTTGAGTACGTGGCCAGCTTTTCCGAGGGAGGGGGAGTGTAGGGAGAGTCCATGGAGTGGAGGCTTGTTTCTCTGATGTTCACTGCTCTCCAAAGTTCTCTGCAGTTCCTTGCAGTCATGGGCAGAGCAGTAGCCATACCAAGGCGTGAAGTATCGACAAGAAGCTCAGAGACCTCGGCCTTCACCCTGCCTTGTGTAGCTGGATCCTGGATTTCCTGTCAGATAGCCGGCAGGTGGTAAGTGTGGGCTCTCTCACCTCTCTCTCTCTCTCTCTCTGACCCTCAGCACACATACCCCACAGGGTTGTCTTCTTCCTCCCTCCTTTACTCTGTGCAACCATGAGTTGTGTCGCCACCCACAGCTCCAATCTGCTAACTAAATTTGCTGACGGCACTACACTGACTGGCCTAATCTCACATAATAACGAGGCAGCCGACAGAGAAGAAGTCATCACCCCGACACAGTGGTGTCAAGAAAACAATCTCTCCCTCATTATGACAAAAACAAAGGAGCTGGTTGTGGATTACAGGAGGAATGGAGTCAGGGACCAAATTCAACATTTCCATGTCTGTTATTGAGACAAAATGCACATTTTAATATTTGTCATGACACAATGTATTTTATACATCGCTAATGACTTAAAACATATTTACAGATTGTTACTGACAGAGAATCGTATAACTTATGTTCCGTGTGTTATCTGAATGTATTTGCCTGTGATGCTGCCATAAGTCAATGTTTCTCTGTACCTGTACCTTCCCGTATTGGTGCACTTGTCAATAAATTCAACAGGACCTGAGAAATCTCAGTGAGATTTGATTAGTGATGATCATCTTGGCAGCTCGGTAGGTCGAATGTATGAGACACTACACTGTTAAATGCAAAACCCTGAACAGTGTCGATGATCAGAGGGATCTCAGACCCCAAGGAGGCGGGACTATGACGTCAGTCACAGGCTGACAGCGCTGACTGTGGACTGAACCATAAAAGAGAGAGAGAGAGAGCGATCTGCAGACAGGCAGTCGGCCAGTCTAAAGAGAGAGAGAGAGAGACTGGAAAAGCTGATCGCTTCAGTTAGTCGCAGCTGAGGATTGGAACTCTCCTCTGCCCACAAGAGTGGGTTGATCATCGGTACACGGAACCACAACGAACGTCTGTGACTGTCACTTCGTATAATCAATAGGAGTGGGTTATGGAATATCTTGTGTTAACCCTTGCCTGGGCATGTTGTGTGGCAACCCCTGGAAAACGGTATTCCTGTGACAGGTCACTTTCGCTGATAACTCGTATGTGGACGGATTCAACGGATAAGAACTTCGACGGCGATTATTTTGAAGTAATGGCCTTTTCTCTACGTTTCACCCTGGATCACAAATATCTCTGTCCCATCATTCCGTGTATTACTGAACATTCTTACTTTACCATCTCAGGAATCTAAGCTTTGTCCCCTCAGGCTCGATAGTCTGGGAATTACATTTACACATATATACACTTAACACTGTCAACTTTCCTTTATTTCATTAAGTTACTATACACTAATAAAGAGAATGGTTTTAACATCAAAACCAGACTCCGCTGTAAACTGTATTGCTGCTGGTTCGTTTCTAAAACGTTGCATCTCCTAACACAGTTTTATAAAACCAGTTAGACCACATCTGGAGTGTTTCATACAGTTCTGGTCTCCCCCATTCTCGGAAGGATGTCGGGGCTTTGGAGAGGGCGCAGAAGAGGTTTACCAGGACACTGCCTGGATTAGAGGGCATGAGCTATAACGAGAGGCTGGACAAACGTGTTGTTTTCTCCAGAGCGGCGCAGGCTGGGGTGAGACTGGATTGACGTTTATAAGATTACGAGAGGAATAGATAGAGTGGACAGACGATATATTTTTCCTGGGGGTTGAAATGTCTAATAAATTTAAGGTGAGAGGAGATGTGAGCGGCAAGTTTGCTTCTTTCCACAGACTAATGAGTAGTTGGAGTCTCTGCCTGGGGGTGGGGGGGGGGGCGGGGGGTGTCACCAATCCCGACACGTAATCCCGTTTGCCCCTCCCATTTAACCGCAGATGCCGCGCGTCTGTTTCAGAGGCCCCGCCTCCCGATGATGTAACAATCTCTTCGCGCATGTTCACAGTCTCCGGCTGGACGGTGTTATCTTCTCCGCTCAGAGCTGAAGTAGGTCGGCTGTGTTATCGGGAAAGACTTTCGTCTCTTCCGTCGGGATCACTGTCTGCGGGCCGAAGATATCACTTTCCCATCGGTGAGTATTGAGACCGATCCCGAGCGGGGAGATCCGATGTTGGCCGTGAGCCCCGAACTGAGGGCCAGGAATTCATTTGTTTCCCAACTATCTGGGCTCGTCAGAAATGTGTCAACTCCACTTAATCTGCATTGAACGATCCAAACCAGGAGCCCAGGCTGTCTGTTTCTGCAGAATTTAAATGGAAGTCCCGCCGACAGGTCACGTGAGACTGTGTGCCGCAGATTCGCCCCGCCCTCCGCTTTGTGATGCAAGGTCACGTGGTGTGATTTTGCCCACCGAGTCCCATTAACTTCCCGAACTCGCCCCGCTTCCAGAGGCTCCTCGCGTTTGTCCTGGAGCTTTCTGGCTGTTGTGTGTTCTCCCGGACTGTGCTGGGTGAGAAAGGTGAACGTCCCAGGTTGTGGGAATCTTTGATTTCACTGCCTGCTTTACCGAGGACTGATCTGGATCCAAAGGACTGTGCAGATCCTCGCAGTTACCATGCAAAGCGTGAAGTGTCCGGATGGGAAATTCTCTATAGTGTGTTGATAAAAATTTGGTGAGGATCAAAGTATATATAACAAAGTGCTTGTTGTTTCTTCAATCTTTGTCATTTTTGTATAATTAATTCAGTAGCTGCGGTGTGTTCTGACGTCTCTGGACCGGCTTTTCCGTGTTTACAACAGTAGAAATAGACCCGTGAGTCTGGTGTTCAAACTGTGTGAGGGGACCCCTCACTGTCACCAGTTTGTCACTCGGTGGAAATCAGGCAGAATCTCAAGTTGCACTAAAAACTAAATGTTTGAAGTCATTCTGACGAAACGTCATTAACCTGAATTGTAAAGTTTGTTCCCCTCCCCGCAGCTGTTCCTTACCTGCTGAGTGTTTCTGGTAATTCCACTTTCTTTTTATTACATTTAACCTGGAAATGGAAATGACTCGATCTGTGATAGTAGAACAGTAAAGAAAGCACAACTTTTCCCTGTCAATTATCCTGGAACCAGTTTGTCTGTTATTGCTGGAAATGTGTTCAGTACAGTTGTTGCTAATGAGGTTCACATGAATAATCTCAGGAATGATCGGATTTATGTATGAGGAGCATTTGATGGTTCTGGACCTGTGCTGGATGGAGTTCAGAGGGACGGTGGGGTTTGTGGAGGCGAGCTTTGGTTAAGTAAACCTACCGAATGCTGAACAGCCTGGATACAGTGGACATGGAGAGGATGTTTCCATTAGACGGAGAGTCTGTGATCTGACAGCACAGTCTCAAAATAAAGATGCTTCTCGTTAAAATTCAGTTGCGAATTTTTTTTTGCCATTAGGTGTCCGAAGTGTGGAATTTGTTTCCACAGAGGTTGGTTGAGGCTGCGATTTGGGTATATTTATGACAGAGATTAATATATTCATGATTGCTAAGTGGCTTCAGGGTTACAGGAGGAAGGCAGGAATATGGTGTTGGAATAAAAATCAGCCATGGTTAAATGGTGGGACAGACCAGATGGATCAAATCACCTAATTCTGTACCTTATGTCTTACCATGACTGAATGATGGCTCCTTTTTATCCCATATTCTTTTGTATCATGTGAGGGACAATAAAAGATTCTTCACTGAGATCAGTATATCTGCCTTCAACGTTTAAATTTCAGTGAGTTTTGTTCTTAGTAACATTAAGCAGAAATGTTTGGTTCTGCTTTTTATTGTTAATGTGCTTCATTATCTTTCATGTTAACGTTAGACCTGCAGTGAGAGATTTATTGGAAGAAAACCCACGACTGAAGACAAGGGAACAGCAACATGTGAACCAGCCCGAGGATTGAGAGCATCAACTGGAGAGGACCCATCTGACTCTGAGATTCCAGTGATTCGGTCAGGAGAAAGTTGTGTGAGTCTCATTCATTCAAACACTGGTCCTTTAGACATTACATACCTGTACAAGAGAAGGTAGGAAACAGCTGGAGTGAGACTGAAGAACCAATTATGCCTCTGTCAGACCCAGTTGCAATCATTGCAGGTCTGGTACTGTTCTTCCAGCAGCCCAGCCGTTTGAAACCAATCCCATTCTGTGGAAGTCAAATCCGGAGAGAGTCACTCAGAGACTGTATTAGTACAAACTCTTTATTCTAAGTACCCGGGGCTTACTCAGTTAGCCACTCCAACAGGAATTCCCACCCAATCCACTAACTGACTAACAATTCCCCTTCACCACAGATATATCCATCCAGATACTCCGCACACAAGACAGGCTGGAACCAAAGTTATTTACTACATGACAGGCTGGAGCCCCTAAAGACAAATTACAAAATAGTCATAATGGCTTACACACGCAGAACAGACTGACGCTGTCCTATCTCTGCACATGAACACACAAGGAGATAAGCATCCTGAAACCGTAGCTAGCTACCCTGAAGAAGAAATATGGCTCAGCATGGCTTAGTACATCTATTGATCATCAGCAGTTTCTTTCAGAAAAACAGGCTGCTACTTTTTAATGAAGTGTTAAACCATACTTCATCATCCCTCCTTTTTGATCATTACATGAGCAACAAAACAGTAATTTTTTACAGAGAAAGCAACCAAGTACAGCTTTGACTTCTCAGTGAGAAAAACTGCATTCAACAGTAACTATAACAATGATATGTACAACTATTAGGACATAATGCAATATCATGCCCCACATATTACAAACAGGCCTTTGAAGATCACCATTTCGACCCTTCCGTGAACCCGTGTAAATCCTGCCCTACTTTCTTGATGCTGTCAATCTCCTAGGCAGTGTGCTCGGAGAGAGATGTAGTGTCATTAGACACATCAGGGATAAAGGTGCAGCATTCTGTGTCAATAATAGCACAGGTTCCCCCTTCTCAGCTGGGATAAAATCTAAAGCCGTAAGATTCTGTACGACTGTTTGCCAGATTGCAATCTTTTCAGTGGGTATTTCTGTTACTTGGGCCTGTGTTTCTGTCAGGGCCCCTGCAGTGTTGTGGCCAGCTCCTCAAGTGCTGTAGCCAAATTTATTATCTCTCATGAATTCCCGGCTACTCCATAGGAAAGAAAAACTATCATCAAAGATCGCTCGGTCTCAGTTATTCCTTTCCACTGCTGGGCACCTGCAGTTATGGCCAGGAAGCATGTTTCCCAGTGTAGGAAGTTCTGTTTGGTGGGGGCCTGAGATACATCTGTCAATACACTGTGAATGTCGGGGCCCCTAGTTCTACCCATTTGGCATAAGTGTGACAGAGACAAAAAAATCTTAACTGGATGCTGGGGTGAGTCCTCTCAAAGACATAAACACAAACACCACTGTTACGCACCCGTAATGGTTTAAATGAACCAGCAGCTATAGACAACACCTGGAGTCTAGTTTTGATGTTAAAAGCGCTGTCTTTATTAGTATCTACTTGTATAACAACTTAAGCAAAATAATCTAAAGTTAAAGGTGTTATGAGTACACATATGTGTAAATATATCTCCCAAACCACTGAGCTCAGGGAATACCAAGCTCAAAGTCTTGAGATGGTGAAGCATAAAAGTTCAGTTAAGCCATGGAATAAATGACGAGAGAGATATTTTTAATCCAAGGTGAATGTCGAGAGAAGGCAACTACATTGAATTCCACAAATTTCACAGTGGTAAAACAGGATAATGTCGCTGTAGGTCTTATCCATTGTTGTTCTAAATCCACATACGAAATATCACCAAAATTAGCTTATCACAGGGATAAGTCTTCAAAGGGTATGACCATCCAAGCAAGGGTTAACGCACAGGTAGATTCTGCAAGGTACTCCCAATCCAGATCCAACACACAAATTATTACCGACAGTGATTTCCACAGAATATCCCTTCTCACAAGTGTTTACCACATGTAACACCCTGGGTCGCCTCAGGCTCGCTCAGCTCGTTCTTGTCTAGGGGGAGCAGCCTTCGGCCCCGCCAAACTAGGTAATCAGCTGGTGTGGATGCTGTGTGATGTCCCCGCCTCGCCCACAAACAGACAGTACACCATATGCGATTAAATGAGTACAATTTATAAAGGTTACTATAACTAAGTGATTAATAACGATACAGTATATATGAAGAGAAAATTGAAGAAAAGGCGCCAAACTTATCAAAGTCCAAACCACTTCGTGCACAGCCGTTGGAGCTCAATTTCTGAAGTCTTCTGGCCACCATTCGATCCCCTCCGAACTCCTCGACTCTCCAAACAGCTCAGGACCATCCGAGTGGTCAACCAAGCACATCTAGCTTCATCCCCCACCCTCCTTGGAGAATCTCCCGGCCTCGGACCCCCCTTTGAGGTCCGATCCTCACCCAGCTTAGAGCATTGCGACCTCTCTCTCGACCCCCTCGCGCCGATCTGCCCAAACGCCCGTCAACAAAAGCTTACAGACTCAGAAGAAAGAACATTAATCCCCATTTGGTTTACAAAGGAATACCATTCTCGTTATCAGTAAATTAGCATTCCTGCTAGTTAACAAAAAGAAACCCTTTCCCAACAGTAACAAAGAAAAAAGAAGAAACCCCCTTTACACTCTCCCTCCACCAAATAAAAGTCATGTCCTCATGACTACTAAATAACTCGCCACCTTTCCTGCCAACACACCATAACCCAAGCACAAACAGTGACATCTCCTCCCCACACAGTAACCCTCACGCCCTGTTCCTCAGGCGCTACTTAGGCCAACTATCTGGGAGTTCCATAACCCTTCTGAGGCCTCCGTACCCCCTCACCTAAACCCTTCAGGCTCGGACACAACTGGGAATACCTTGGGCCCACTACTAACTCCTCTCTCAACCTCTCACTTATGCCCCACACTGCACACAGCTAATCCTCCCCGCTACACCTGACTCAATGGGAGAAGGGCCAAAGGTCTCTTCCTCAATCGAGGGAAAGTCAGCAAAAGGCAGCATGTACCACACATCCAGCACATCATCCATCGAATCTGTATTCTTCCTCATTCCTCTGATCGGTAGCTGCTGTTTGATCTTCTCCAAACGGAAACACGTGGCCTGCACTGCTCCCGCAGTCTCTTCAGCCTCCTGTTCAGTATTCACTGCACTTCTCTCCAGCTTTTTCTTCCTCATGACTTCTTCCAGATCAACTTTCAGATTTTGCACTTCATTTGAACTGTCGACAGTCATCTTCAGGTTCCCTTCAAGCTTCCGCTTCTCTCTTCTGAGATTCGTCTGTAATTTCTTCACCTCCGCAAACTCCCCTCTCCGGGTTCTCAGTTTGCTATTACCCTCAGCCAGACAACTTTCTTCATTCTCTCCAACTTGTAAGTCTTCCGAAAGGTTCCAGATCACTTTCTCCAGTCTCTCCATCTTCATTTCAAACTTGATTCCCTAGAGACAGTAACTCACGAGCTGCGACCTTCGCACGTGTCCCGAAAACACTTTAACTCGGTAGTTCTCAGCTGCTCCTGCAACGACCTCACTTCATATTCTCCTGAGGCAAATCCAAACACCAAGAGATCATCCACACACACCAAAACTCCAAACGCCTCCACGTCCCCTATGGTCTTCCACCTGCCCCGCAGGAAGGTTGCAAGGGCTCCAGATATGCCCTGTGGCATCTTTTTGGACCCGAAGACTCCTAGGGAATTTATAACGGCCGTCTTCTCCTTGTTGGCCCCACTCATCAGGATCTGGCAACATCCACTCCTCAGATCCAGCACCTTAAACCATTTCGCACCACTCAGACAGGCCATCGCCTCTCCAGCCCTCAGGGCCATATTCTGGTCACTGACAGTGCGCCTCTTCAACGCAATATAATCCACACACACGCTACGTCTTCCACGGCTTCAGGGGCCAGTCGCCGCAACCTCTCTCTCTCCGAAGTGTCTTCAGCAGTCAACTCCGCTCCCTCGTGGTATTTCGCAGCGTCCACTAAGAGGGTCTCACCATCAGCTACGTCCCCCCAGGCCATACCACCACTGGCTCTTGTTTGAATTGGGAATCAGCCCAATGCTGCTACACACGTCCACACAAGCAGCTCGAAACTCTGGGTGCATCGACAATGCCTCCAAACAACGCTCACCCACCTCCTCCAGGCAGGCCCCCAAGCACACCAGCAGGATATTGGTTCTCTCTAGAACAGAAACACTGCCCGTCTCAACAGGGTCCGGACACATCAGCATTAATGATTCATGAACCTCAGTCTCCTCCACATTTGCCTCTAAGAACTCCATTTTCACTGACCAACAACTGTCGTCTGGATAATCACCGGCACTGGTACCCCGAATCTCCAGTGTCCTCAATGTTGTCAAGGTTAAATGTTTCCAATAACGGTTATGAAACAAACTGTACAGCAACTTAACCAGTGCCCCGGTGCCGAGGATGGCTTTAACTTGACTTCCATCCATCCGTAACAACACCTGTGCGCATGGCCCCTCTAAGCCTTCAGGAATAGGGTCTGTTCCTTTCGGGAGTTCCTTGGTACATTGCTGGGAACGTGCCCCCCAGAGACCCCAAGCCGTTCCCCCACTGGGCCTCCTCTCAGTTTCCCGACACCTCTCGAATCAACGGAACAACTGATCCCCTTGACAGATCCCCTTGGCACCGCAAGCAATTTCTCTGCCCCCCTAGGCAAAAAGGGATACCCTAAAAACTTCCCACCAATCTCCTGCCACAGATATAATAAGCCCCCCAGCTGCGGCATTTGACTTCCAGTCGAACCACACGCATTTTCCCACACTTTCCCAGAACTGGCAGTGGTCACTTCGAGGTAATTGCGCCTGACAGTTCTAACAAAGTCACCAGGCTGCCTACTCAAACTTTCAACCCGTCCCTGTCGCTTTTCCTCAGCCAAGCACTGCCACTCACCCAACAACTGAGAGGTCCGCTCCACCCACGCCTCCGCCCCTTTAGGGCTGGACATTATTCCAATAACCGGGCGGAGCACACCACTGCAGAAACATCCCAACCTGTCACTCCTCAATCTCCAAACAGTACGGACAACCCATGGTCCCACCACCATTTCGTCAGCACTAGTCGGAACTCGAACAACGACAATTGCTACCAACAGCAGCCACCCCACACAACACACACGCAGCGATAACCAGCAATCGCACACCCACAAAGGCACACCAGCTCTTTGCCACAGACACAATTTAAATAGGGTGATCACACAGCCTCCACAGAAATCAATCCCGGACGAGCCCCCACAATGTAACACCCTGGGTCGCCTCAGGCTCGCTCAGCTCGTTCTTGTCTAGGGGGAGCAGACTTCGGCCCTGCCAAACTGGGTAATCAGCTGGTGTGGATGCTGTGTGATGTCCCCGCCTCGCCCACAAACAGACAGTACACCATATGCGATTAAATGAGTACAATTTATAAAGGTTACTATAACTAAGTGATTAATAACGATACAGTATATATGAAGAGAAAATTAAAGAAAAGGCGCCAAACTTATCAAATTCCAAACCACTTCGTGCACAACCGTTGGAGCTCAATTTCTGAAGTCTTCTGGCCACCATTCTATCCCCTCCGAACTCCTCGACTCTCCAAACAGCTCAGGACCCTCCGAACTCCTCGACTCTCCAAACAGCTCAGGACCCTCCGAGTGGTCAACCAAGCACATCTAGCTTCATCCCCCACCCTCCTTGGAGAATCTCCCGGCCTTGGACCCCCCTTTGGGGTCCGATCCTCGCCCAGCTTAGAGCATTGCGTCCTCTCTCTCGAACCCCCTCGCGCCGATCTGCCCAAAAGCCCGTCAACAAAAGCTTACAGACTCAGAAGAAAGAACATTAATCCCCATTTGGTTTACAAAGGAATACCATTCTCGTTATCAGTAAATTAGCATTCCTGCTAGTTAACAAAAAGAAACCCTTTCCCAACAGTAACAAAGAAAAAAGAAGAAACCCCCTTTACACACATAACACACCCGAATCCAGCTAAGGGTTAACAGAAGTGGTAGCCTCGAAATAATCCAACAAATGCCCATTTGGATTATACGAATTATCACCAACAGTGATTGGTCACAGGGGTACCTCTTCAAGTGAATTACCACAACCAGGCAAGGGTTAGCACAAGTGGTCCTCACAGGATACTCCCAAACCAACAGATCCACTCCACTGGATCAAACAAAGTGACAATCCCACATTCGGTATACAATGGATGAATAATCCTTGATTCAATGAAACAAACTGGGAAGTGTAAACACGCTGTGTGGTCAAATATTTCCAGCACACGTTCGTTTTCTCTCTCTCTCTCTCTCTCTCTCTCTCTCTCTCTCTCTCTCTCTCTCTCTCTCCCTCTCTCTCTCCCTCTCCCTCTCCCTCTCCCTCTCCCTCTCCCTCTCCCTCTCCCTCTCCCTCTCCCTCTCCCTCTCCCTCTCCCTCTCCCTCTCCCTCTCCCTCTCCCTCGCCCTCTCCCTCTCCCTCTCCCTCTCCCTCTCCCTCTCCCTCTCCCTCTCCCTCTCCCTCTCCCTCTCCCCCTCCCTCTCCCCCCTCCCTCTCCCCCTCCCCCTCCCTCTCCCCCCTCCCTCTCCCCCTCCCCCTCCCTCTCCCCCCTCCCTCTCCCCCCTCTCTCCCCCCCTCTCCCCCTCCCCCCTCTCTCTCTCCCCTCCCTCCCCGAGAAAGCTGACGTCACTCAGGCACTATCTCTTAAAATGACAATCCACGGCAAGAAACCTAGAGGTTCATCACTCTCCGCTATCAACCAATACAATTTCCTTTAATCCGAGAGAGTCCTTCTACTTAGTTCCTTCAGTAACATCTTTGCAGTCTGTTCAATGTATTGCCCCTTCAGTTTCACAGCCGTCGGAGTGGTCAGTAACACTTCATATGGTCCTCTCCACCAAGGTCCAACTTTCCCTCTATCCCAGTTCCTGATCAGGATAAATTCCCAGGTTCTATGGTGGGATAGTCACTCCTCTCTGCAGGGTAGTTCTCATCCTTGTAAGCCTGTCATACCTGTGAATGTAACGCTTGGAAAATTTTGGTTAGTTGGCATATTTATTTCCCCATCTCTTCCAATATCTAATTTTGCTGGTAGGCTTTCTGGGAGCAATGGTGCACAAGGTCTTGGTCCCCAGGATATCCTCATGGGCCAACCCTGAATGTTTTAAACTGGTGACAGGCCCGCTTTCCCCTATGGGGTAACCTTTGTGGAATAGGGCTAATGGTCGGACCTTCAACCAAGTGAGTCCAGCCTCCACCGTTAGTTTGGCCAATTTACTCTTCAGAGTGCCATCGGCTCTCTCCACTCTGCCAGCGGCCCGTGGGTGGTGCACACAGTGGAATTGTTGCTGGATAGCTAGTTCATTACGTACCCCTTTGTTTACTTTCCCACAAAGTGTGGGCCATTGGCAATTCAATAAAATCAAATTGTAGACAGAAAAAGGTCCACCTGTCAAGGGACTCGTACCCGCTGTGCAGGGTGCAGGTTACCTACCATTCCCTCCTTTCCCAGGGGTGTTAAATCATGTATATAATCAGCCAATATTGGTAAAAACTGGAACACATACCTGTCCCGCTGGGGTAATCCATAAAGCTAGATCAGGGTCTTTCTGGCACCCCCATCTGGAACCACAGTTTGCGCTCTTCCTCAGAGGCATCCCCCTGAAAATTACGTACCTCCCTCATGTCCGGCAAACCCGTTCTGCTTGAGTCATGGAGGGTTGCTTGACGGGAACCCGAGGAGGCTGCAACTACTGAGGATTGTGCCGCACTTTTCACTGTCTGATCTGCTAGAGCATTGTGTTTAGTGACACAGTCGGACATGCGTGTGTGGGCCGCACATTTCGTAATAGCCAAAACTCGAGGTAGCTGTAGAGCGGTGAGTAAGTTGTTTACAAAGGTGGCATTACTAATGGGGTGGCCAGAGGAAGTCAGGAATACCCATGTTCCCAGAGAGCCCCATAGTCATGTACAATTCCAAATGCATAACGGGAGTCTGTGTAAACGTTCCCACTGTTGTCTGTTGCTGGGATACAGGCACGAGTCAGAGCAAACAGCTCAGCCTTCTGGGCAGAGTCAGATCCTTCAAAAGAAGCTTGCTGAACAATTTCACTGTCTGTCACTATCGCATAGCCAGAATATCGTTTCCCTGCTGGATCCACAAAAGAGTTTCCATCCTCATAAAATTGCTTTGGGCTAGAGGGGGATATTGCAGAGTGGATGGGAATGTCTGTCCTTCCTTCACAGTGACCTGGACAGGGGGACAGTTGGTGCGACCGACTTCATGGCCTGAATTTGCTCAGAGATGTGGTACAGCATCTTGGGATCGATCAATATTAAAATTGTGTCTCACCAGATGTTCCGCCTTCACCTCAGACTCCTTCCAGTATCGGAGTTGGACCGCAGCCAAGTCTTGCCAGTCTCCCTCGGTGCTGGAGGCTTGTTTCCTCAGGCTGTAGGCAATGAACTCTGGGCTCTTTGGCTTGAACCCAGGGCAAACACTAACAGTGGTATGGGGAACCACCAGTTCTGTCTGTCACCAAAGGAAATCCGGAAATTTGGCCAGTAATGCACTGCCCACTTTTCCTTTAACCTCTCCAATCACCATGACCGGGAACTTCTGTCCCTCGAGGGGTGCATAACATTGGCTTTCCTCAGATGAGCACCCCGTAGGGTCACAGCACAGAGTCACGTAGGGGTCGACCGCTGGCAGAAGGGGTTCAAATGCAGTGGAGTCCGGATTAGGTGCCCACAACAAGGGGGGTCGGAAATTGGGGAAGCTGTCAGTTGTTCACCTGTCACAGGGTCACACTATTGCCTGTGCAGAGAATCTCGACTTCCAACAGACAGAGCAAGTCTTACCCTGCTGGATTACACCCCCGACTGCGGGGTGCTGACTGTAAATGAAACCACACACTGGTTCCCGTGGAATTCCACCTCCAGTGGCTGGTTATGTGAATACATACATTCCATGCCTTCAAACCCAGACAGAGTGAATGTTGTGTCTGATAACTGCAATCCCTTTTCCGATACTATTTCCCAATTGAGAGTGGTTGTAGTTGCCCCTATCTTAATCATGAACGGAACTGGAATAGCAGCAACTGTCAATATTACACTGGGCTCTTCCTGAGGGATGGTACTGATGGTAGGAAGCATCCTTGCTTGTCAATTTCTAAACGGGTTGTTGTCCCCACCTGTCTCTTGGTCGGTTTCTGTTCCCATTTCTGATCCCTAGATGTAGCCCACTCATATCCTTCTTCCCACTGAACATATTCACCTTTAATATTCTTTTCATATCTTTTTATTATTATTATTTAAAAATAGCACAAGTGCATCAAAGTAACAACACTTACAATGTCTCATAAAAATTATCTTAAGGATTGAAAAATTTGTGAATTAAAAAGAAACCCATTGGAGGTACAACCCCGGTGCCATGCGTCATAAAATAAGCTTCCAAAAATAAAAATCAAACCACCAAAAAGAAAGAAAAGGTATATCAAAAAAAAATTACATTTAGATCGTGGAGTTAACTGAAATGATAATAACGAGCAGATGAGCCCCATCTCTTCTCAAAATCAATTAAAGGTACAAAGGTTCAACTTCTAATTTTCTCCAAGACGCAGCATCACCTGAGAGAACCATTGTGACAAAGTAGGAGCTGATATACCCTTCCATTTCAGCAAGGTGGCCCTCCTAGCTATCAATGTAACAAACATGTTGGTGAGACACAGAAATACAATGGATATTTTGAGGAATTATTCCAAAAAGCATAGTCAATTTATTAGGTTATTAGATTCTGAGTGCTTTAGAAATTGTCGAAAAGACTGACTTCCAAAACTGATTTAATATTGAACATGACCAGAACTTATGTGTCAGTGTGGCTATCTCATTTTTACATCTATCACAATACTTGTCAACATTGGGAAATATTTTTGGAAGTCTCTCCTTCATCAAATGGTAACGATGTACAATTTTAAATTGAATCAGTGAATGCCAAGTACAGATCGAAGAAGAGTTAACCAGCTTCAGAATCCGTGTCCAATCCTTCCATATAAAAGAGAAATTGAGTTCCTTCTCCCAGTCCCGTTTAATCTGAAGTAAAGGACGCTTATCCCTTTGTAATAATAAATTATAAATTCTTCCAATAGAACCTTTCAACAAGGGGTTCATATTCATAATAGTATCTAACAAATCAGCCTCCAATATGTAAGGAAGATTACTTAAATATTTTGTTAAAAATGTCTAACTTGAAGATATTGTAAAAAATGTGAATATAAGAGAGAATACTTATTGACAAATTGTTCAAAAGACATCAATCTGCCTTCTTTAAATAAATCCAAAAAATAATTAATACCTTTATTTTTCCAAAGAAAAAAAAATTGGAACACTCCAAGAAGGTTTAAAAAGTAATTACGATAAATTATACTACAAAGTTTAACTTTTTTAAGATAAAAAAATTGCGGAACTCGATCCAAATTTGTAAAGAGTGCTTAACCACAGGATATAGGTTTATATTAGCAACTTTAGCTAATTGTATAGGTAGAGTAACTCCTACTAACGAAGTTAAATAAAACTGTTTCACAGCTCTCAGTTCCTGGTCTACCCAGATTGGCTGATCATTCCTATCAACCCAATAAAACCAAAAGGACATACAACGCAGGTTAACAGCCCAATAATACATTCATAGATTAGGCAAAGTGAGACCATCATCCTTTTTCAACTTTTGCAAATGACGTTTACTAAATCTTGGTCTTTTATTATCCCAAATAAAAGATAGAATAATAGAATCAATCCGATCAAAAAAATTCTTAGTAACAAAAACTGGAATATTCTGAAATAAATATAAACATTTTGTTGGGCGGAAGCAGCCATTTTGCTTGCTTCTTCTGGAATAATCCCAAAAATTGCTGTAAGTGAATTAGGTTGAACATCCACATCTATAACCTTAGATAATTTTCCAAACACATCCCTCCAGAAATTGTTTAAACTTACACATGTCCAAAACATATGTTAGAGTAGCTACTTCTTCAGTACATCTGTCACAAATAGGGCTTATATTAGAAAAAATGTGCGCCAATTTATCTTTGGACATTTGGCCCTGTGTACTATTTTAAACTGAATTAAGATATGGCATTAACAGATAGGTGAATTATTGACTAAATAATAAATTTTACTCCACTGATCATCTGAAAGTGAATGTTGAAGTTGTACTTCCCAGGTGCATTGAACCCTATCATTTGGCGACATGCGAGCATTCATTAACTGTTTATAAACAATTGCTATTAATTGTTTTTGAAAAGGTCTAAACTGAAAAATAGCATAAGCTAAATTTAAAGAGCAGGCTGAGGGGTAAATTGGTAAAAAATCACGTTAAAAATTCCCAGCCTGCAAATATCTGAAAAAATGTGAATTAGAGATAACATATTTGTCAATTAACTGTGAAAAAGACATTAAACAGTCTTGTAAAAACAAATCTGAAAAAGTCCACTAAAGGAGGGAAATTGGCTTTTTAAAGATCCTGATATTTTTAGTAATTATAGCACCTAAATATCTAAAAGAATCCATAACGTTAAAAGGAATATTATCATATATAGAGACAGATTCATTTAACGGAATTCACCTACTAAAATTTATTTTATATCCTGAAACGTCTCCAAATTAGTCATATAATTTTACCAAAGCAGGAGTAGATTATTCAGGCTTGGATATATATATATCAATAAATCATCAGTGTAAAGAGAGATCGTGTGCATGGTCTCATTCACAAGAATCTCATGAATATTTTCGGCTTCACAAAGAGCAATAGCAAGGGGCTCTAATCTTAAGTTAAATAACAAAGGACTTAATGGACAACCTTGGCTTGTCCCCCGTGATAACTGAAAAAGCAATTGGAGCTTTATATATCATTTTAATCCAATTATTAAAATTAATACCAAAACCAAATTTTTCTAAAGCGTTAAATAAATATTTCCATTCAATTCGATCAAATGCTTTTTCAGCATCCAAAGATATAAGGCATTGTGGAGTTTTAGAAGAAGGTGAATATATAATGTTAAATAATATCCGAACATTTGAGAAAGAATAATGACCCTTTATAAAGCCTGTTCGATCTTTAAGAATGATTTTACTCAAAATACTCTCCAACCGATTGGCCATTATCTTTAAGTGAATCTTAGCATCAACTTTCAACAACGAAATAGGTCTGTATGAGGGAAAATCAGAAGGATCTTTATCCTTTTTGAGAATTAAAGAAATAGAAGCTTCATAAAAATTAGAGGGTAAATCAATTTTCACAAAAGATTCTTTAAACATCAACATATCTGGAGAAAGCAATTTTCCAAATTTTTTATAAAATTCTACAGGATAACCGGCAAGTCCCAGGGCCTTACCAGACTGCATTGAGAAAATAGCTTTATGAATTTTGGATTCAGTAATTTAGGCATCCAGAGTTTTTTGATCCTGAACAGAAATTTTAGGAAAAGCAATCGTTCGTAAAAAAAAAAACACATTCATTTCAGAAGAGTCTACTGGACATTGAAATTTATAAACTTCAGTATAAAAGTCTTGAAAAATCTTGGTAATTTCTTCATAATGCCGAGCCAGGGTACCATCTTTTCTACGAATTTTCAAAATTTGCCTCTTGGCTCCGGCTGATTTTAATTGAGATGCGAGTAGTTTATTATTTTTATCTCCAAACATATAAAATTGGCTCTTTAACTTAAGTAGATAACCCTCAATTGAATGCGTTAATAATAGGTTATATTATGATTGAAGTTCCACCCTTTTTTAAAATGTCAATATTAGGGGAAGTCACATAGATATTATCTAAATCTTTAATTTGTTTTGAAATTTTATCTAATTTTGCTTTAGCCTGTTTTTTAAGTTTAGTTGAATAAGAAATAATCTGACCACATAAAAATGCTTTAAATGTATCCAATATAATTAATTTAGACATACCTCCTATATCATCAAAAAGAAAGAAATTATTTTGTGTGGCTTTCGATAAAACTGGTAACGTCAGAGCTTTGCAATAAAGTCTGAGACATGTGCCATGGTGGACGGCCAAAAATGTCATTGTCAAATTCAAAGGACAAACTCAAAGTCGTATGATCAGGTATAGCAATAGCGTCATATTCACAGTTTTTAACATTAGGCAAAAGACGGGGATTAACTATAATATAATCAATCCTTGAATATACTTTATAAACATGGAAAGAAAAAGAATATTCTCTGTTATCAGGGTGTAAATGTCCCCATAATTCGATCAACCCAAAATCAGTCAAAAAAGAGTTAATAACTGATGCAAAACGATTTGGAAGTCGTTGATTAGTTGAGCTCTTATCAATCATAGGATTTAATCAAAAGTTAAAATCCCCACCCATTAACAACATATACTCATTTAAATCTGGCAGTAAAGCAAATATTCTTTTTAAAAAAGAAGGATCATCTAAATTAGGACCATACAAATTAACCAAAACAACCTTTCTATTACAAACACTCCTTTAACTATTAAAAATCTACCATTAGAATCTGATTCAATTTCCTCTTGTGTAAATATATTAGATTTAATAAAGAGAGACACACCCTTAGTTTTGCTCTGAGAGGTAGCATGGAGTTGTTTTCCATTCCACCAGCAAAAAAATCTATTTTGATCTCCTGTCTTGCTATGTGTCTCCTGAACAAAAATTATATCAGGTTGGAATTGATTAATAATTTTAAGTCTTTGTTTCATTTAATAGGATGATTCCAACCACGTACATTCCAACTTATTACATTAATCCATTTAACTGCCATACTATAATTTTATTGTAATTGACTTTATACTTGCGAAGAACGCATACCATTATGGGATTATCAAAGATGGCAGTGATGAAGAATAAAGCCATATAGAAAACACGCATGCTCCGGAACCACCCAATGGGAAAAAACTCCTAACTCTAAACCAACCCGCCCTCCCAAAAGCCTGAAAAAAAAGCAAGTGAGCTAAGATAGATGCAATGACATGGGCCACTCTGTTGGTCTCGTCTCTGCCTCCCCCCAGCCAGTACATAAAATATATAAAATGACCTTGCAAGAAAGACAGTAAAGTCTCAACAAAGGAGAGTGTTTACATTCCATCATTTTTTTAAACAGAAAAATAATCAAAATAATATAATCTCTTAGAGAGAAAAACCAGCCCCATCTTAAGTTTAGCTTTAAATCCCTAAGAAAACTTTAAATTCAGTTATAGGGCGCTATAATAAAACAGATTTAAAAAAGTTAATAGTATACTTAACAGAACTAAATTGATGAAAATATTAATTAGTAAAATCATAGTAACTTAACCCTCCCAGATAAATATATAAAAAGAAACCCTGTTGGTAGAAAAAAAAACTACCAGTTAGTAATTTAAGAAACAACAAAAAATCAAACCAAATATTAGATAAAGGGAACAAATCCTTTTATCCACTTTTCTCAGTCAAATATGTAATTAACCATTTAAACAGTCAAACTTGATCCGTAAATCTTCTTTCCAAAAAAAATCAGATAGGATATAATGATGAGCAGGTTTTCTTTTCTTCTTTTATTAATCTGTCAATGAAATATTCAAATAGCCTTCATATATCTTCTTTTCGTAGTGTGAGTAATATACAGATAATCAAACAGCTTTACAGATAGTTCATTCGGTAGTAACGTTAGTGATGGTGACAGGTATAGCCTGGACAAAATCCAGCTCGACTTTTGGGTCAAAGAAAGTACATGGGGAAGAATTAGGAGGAAAAACTTTCATTCTTGTCGTGTAACTCAAAGAGGGAAATCGTTTCTTATCATATGCTTGTTTCATTACCAAAGCAAATCTTGCTCTTTGTTCCATTACTTCTTTTGGATAATCTTCATAAAAACGGAGCTCAGACTCATTGAATCTGAAAACTCTGTTTCTTGCCTGTCGCATTATTTGATCTTTAATTTTAAAGTGATGAAAACAAACCAAAATAAATCTTGGTCTGGTTGAGTCTTTAAATTTCGAAGTGGACAGCCTGTGTGCTCTTTCAATAGCAGGTGGCTGTGATGAAATAGTCAGAAATAGATCATGAAAGAGCTTAGCAAAGTAAATCATTAAGTCTCCATTTTCAGCTGCATATTGCAATCCAACGATTCATATGTTGTTTCTGCGAGACTTAGTTTGCAAATCAATAATCTTATTAACGATATTTTTCCAAACGGGTTGTAGTTTCAGACAGTTTTTGCTTAGTTGACTTCAATTCCTCTTCATGATTAGTAACTTGAGTTTCCATATCTTTAAGATTTCCCAGAAATAAGTTCATTTCATTATATTCATTTCCAGTTGATCTTTAATTGCCTTATTCTGATCTTGAATTGATTTCAGTGTCCAAACAATATCTTCAGCCCATGATGGCATTTCAACAGATCTTTCCTTCGGCGTCTTTCCCTTTTCATTACCTTTGTCAGTAGGTTCATGCAGATTTTTCCCACTTCTCATAGACATAGACATATCACTCCCCTTCAAGAATCAGCAATTAAAAATTTGAAATTCAAAATTTAATCTGTGAGCGGGAGAGAAAACTAAGAGCAGCACAGGATTAGTGCTACTCCATCGACAGACAGAGGCAGTTTCCATTCACCTGTAATATTAGTTCTCTTCGGGGTTGATTGGCATTTGAAAGCCGTGTTCCAATGATACGTCAAAGCTCGTTGCATTCGATTTTGGTCATTGTCTGGCCAATCCATAGTATTTGTTGATGATGTGGGCTAACTTAGTTGGTAAGCATTGAAGCAGTAAGACATTAAATTGGGGGGACAGATTCCCATCATTAAAGGCTTGGTCTCCTGAGAAAGTGCTGTAGCAGGCCACAAAACTCTACAGGGTCGATATGCCAGACACGGGTTCGGGATCCCGTGTTTCCCTATCAGTTCTAACTTTAGACTGACGTTCCTGCCTTTCTCTCCCATGTAGGCTGTCCTCGGTTTGCGTACGGTGTTTCTCCTGCTGTTGTTTTCGGCGCCCATCCACCCATTCACGCTCTGTTTTTAATGTCTCCCAACCTTTGGTGTTCCTTCTGCAGTACTTACCTCTATACTGGTGATTGCCAACCTGTCGATTGTGATCGACTAGTCTATCTTTGAGACTTCACCAGTAGATCCCGGGAAAAAGAAAGGAAGAAAGAAACTGTTGAGAGATTGTTTCCGGGTTGTGGGGTTTTAGTTCCATTCTTTCCACATGCGTGTAACTACACAGTGTCCCCAACCACTGGGCCGCGAGGAAACAACATGAGTCAGCTGCACCTTTCCTCGTTCCCTGTCAGCCCACTGTTGAACTTGAGTGCATGCGAGGTCATCAGTCGCTGAACCGCAGTGGCACCCTCATGCCAGAGATCACCGGTTGGCCTCGGGCGGCCGCTGGGAAATGCCATCACTACTGGCCTGGAGTGCTGCCTCTAAACCTGTTTAGCACACTGAATGTTCGTGGGGAATCCAGTGCTAAAATGTTCGCAGACTACCTAATTCGGGCTCAGCGTTTCATAGGTATCAGACCAGCTACCGTGCTGTGATCTACTGAAACAAACTTTTGTCGGCTGATAGGTCCTACAAGGGGGGGTGGGCGCGTGCCCTGTCACACTCCTTGCTCGGCTGGTCACTCTCTCTGGACTGTGACTGCCGCGGCCCCGGCACAGGGACCTCCGGTCCTGACATTGTCCTCTCACCCGACCCACGAACAACCAAACCAAGCCAAGGCATCTGGCGGCGGGCCGGCAGGAGGCTGTCCAATGAGGCAATGAAGCCCTCAAAACTGCTTCGGTACCCCAAGTCCAAGCACCCTGCACTTAATCGCAAATGTGTTGAGCTTTTTCAGCGGAGAAAACTTGAGCAGCGCGGGACAGAAGCTAAGTGCCGAGAGCCATGAAAAGTAAATTACAGAATGGACTGGACATAAGGAACCAGCTTCGAGTATCGCTGTATTCCCATCGTGTTTAACACCCCCACCCACCCCATCCCCCGTCGGCCGGTCCGCAAGAATATTGTCAATATTAAACCGTTCTGTGGTGCAAAAAAAGGGTGGGTGCCCCATTGTTTATACATTATTGCTACTTCCAGGTTGTGGGGCTTTACTTCCGGTCTTTTCTGCCCTGGTGCGCATGTGTGTAACTAATTGATCTGGGTTGATCTTGCATTTTACTATGGCCAAGGTACGGGATCTTGGGCTTAATATGGTTGGTGACCACTACTCTGTCCCTTTATCACATGCATTATTCCTCCAACTTGCTGATAATATACTGTTCCACTTTAAAGGTATGTCACATACGGAATTTTTTCCAGTTAGCCAAGGATTTCCTTCAACGCCACTGTGTGGTGTTGGGAAATCATGTACAAGGCAAGTTACAGCAGTAGTTTGCCATTGCCTTCTGCTGGGTGAGTTGTTTTGTTCACCAGCTCTAACCCTGCACAGATGAAAGTGTGCAAGGGAATCAGCTGGATTCGAACTCGGGACCTCTTGCCTCAAAGTCCAACGCTGAAGCCACTATGCCACCAGTGGCATAGCCAGCAAAGTTCCGCTTTACATCTGCCTTTTCCTTCCATTCCCTTTTCAACAATTTCCACTTCTTTCCTCAGTTCTTTTTAAAAATCAAATTTACTGCTTGTTCTCATGAGGTAATAACCCAGGCTCCTGCACCCTCCCCCATCCATGGCCGCATTTTGTTCTCCAATTTCTTATTCAGCACTGCACTCAATATTCACAAATATTTTTCCTTGTCTGAAGAACTCTCATACAAATTGTATCGGGCTGCTGCTGGCCTACTTGTATCAATTGACTCCAATTGACCAATATAATTTATTGGGCACAAAGCTTCCTGCTCAATTAACAATGAGATAAATTTACCCGGCCTGCACCTCCTGCTTAATTGATGAATTTACCTGGCATGTCTGCCTCCTGGCCACTTAGTAAAATTTTGCCTACCTTATACAAATCTCCCAACAAATTCTTTCCCGATCCTGTCAAGGTATGTGATCAGCCTTGAGTGAGGCACCGTACGTCCAAAGGAACTAACGGTGAGTGACAAATACCCATTGGGCTCCCTTTCGATCTCTGCAGTCCCCAGAGTGGTCCAGCTGCTTACTCAGCCCGTCTGCTTGGCACTCCCTATTTTGTGATGCTGTTCATGATGCCAAATGTTAAAGTTGAATCTGAATAAAACTCAGGAGACCAGCTTCTTATCGACGCCATGGTTTATTGTGCATTCAAATGCCTGCAGGAGTTTTGAGACCCAGTTGTCAAAGGGGAGCACTGCCACCTTCTGACAAGTCGAATGACTTGGGTTACAGCCATATATTTATACATAGTACATCCCATACATTAATATTGCAAGATGTTATTTGAACTGGCACACACCCTAAGTGTGTTGATGCAAAACTTAATTACTTAGATAACAGAGTTTGGTTTTAATTATAGATGGATGGACTGTCCAGTCCTTTTCAGTTATTCCCTTTGCAAAGCCCTGACTTAATTACAAACAGATGTTCATTCCTGTCCCTATCAGTGAGTCCTCCTCCCTTTACTCACAACGAGGATACAATGTATAATCTGATCAGCTCTCAATGTGTCTCTCTGCAAGCCACAGAGAACTGGTAATGAGTCTGTCTTAGCTAAACGCTGAAGACTGAGTTCACTTCAGTTCAAAATTCCTATTCACTCCCAACTATTCTTTTAGCCAGAGGTTACACAGGTTCAAAATGAATTTTTTATATACCCTCAATTCCTCAGGAGGGTTCAGGGGAAATCTTATGCCCAATATAGAAACTGGTGTTACCTGTGTGTATTGTGGCAATGCAAGAGGTGCTGGAGAATTTGTAAGTGGGAAGAAGTGGAGTAATATTTGCAAATCGGACTTTTTAAAGCATAATTTAGCAAGCAAACCACATATGGACAATATGCAAAAGCTTTGATGAGAAAATCCTTCATTACTCATTACAGGCCTGCTGCATAGGTTGTGTGAGAGTGCAGATGAACTCAATCAAATCTAGGAGAGATCAAAGTACTTATCAACAGTGATTTGCTAGCTGTGAAAACATTTACCTCTCTGTATAATATTTACTGTGCACATGTCACCGAGTAAAAAAAGTGCACAGTACAGGATTTGAGTGCACACTGGTCATTACAAATTAGAGGGGTCATTGGTGGGAAGGTGGTGAGACCTCCAGTGTCCTTGATGTCCTCACCTACCAGATGTGCACCCTGCACGTTAAGGAGATGGAACCTGAAATGGATAAATTCTGGATCGTCCGGGAGTTGGAGGTGGTGATAGATATGACATGGTGAGTTACACCCAAGGTGCAGGACACAGAAAACTGGGAGAGAGTCAGGAAGGGGAATGAGGTTAAATAGCCATTGCAGAGTACTCTTGTGCCCATCAAACACAACAAAAGGTAGATCACTTTAGAAACTGGTGGTGAAGGGGATTACCTGACAGAAAAAGGTCAAAGGGGTGATAGGGGATTCATTAGTTAGGGGAACAGAACAAGAGGGGACTGATATCCAAGTGGTAAGGCATGCTAGTGCTAGTGAGGGTGGAGCGGGTGATGTGGTTAAAATAAGCTGTTACGGGAATGGGAGCCAGAATGACCAAACAGATAATGGAGAGGGTGAATTAAGTTGAATTGACTTCATTAGATACATACTTCATAAACATGAGCAGTAGAAATCTTTATGTTATGTCTCCATCTAAATGTGAAATGTGCAATTTATGGTAATTTATGATAGATTGTTTGTACATAGGACAGTCAATATAACATCGAAATGCAATTGTATCAGCATGAATTAATCAGTCTGAATGACCTGGTGGAAGATGATGACCCAGAGCCTGTTGCTCCTTTTGCTGTGGTACCGTTTCCTGGATGGTGGCAGCAGGAACAGTTTGTGGTTGTGGTGAAATTGGTCCCCGATATCCTTTGGGCCCTTTTTATACATCTGTCTGTGTAAATGTACTGAATAGTGTAAAGTTCACCACTACGGATGTGCTGGGCTGTCCGCAACACTCTCTGCAGTTTCCTGCAATTAAGGAAAGTACAGTTCCCATACCAGGCAGAGATGCAGCCAGTCAGGATGCTCTCAATTGTGTCCCTGTAGAAAGTCCTTAGAATTTTGGTCCCCATCTCCAACTTTTTCCACTATCTGAGGTGACAGAGGTACTGCTGTGCTCTTTTCACAACACAGCCGGTATGCACAGACAATGTAAGGTGCTTTGTGATGTTTATACCGAGGAACCTAAAGCTGTTCACCTTCTTAACCCCAGATCCATTGATGTCAATAGGGGTTATCCTGTCTCCATTCTTCCTGTCGTCCACAATCAGCTCCTTTGTTTTTGTGACAATGATGGAGGTTTTGTTTCCTTGACACCAGTCAGATGTTCAGATCATAGATAGATTCAGCAGTTAGATGGTTGAGCCTGGTATGATGAATGTGCTGAGCTGTCTCTATCACAATGCAAGAAGCGTCGTAGGAAAGCCAGATGAGCTCAGGTAGGGAATTCAGATATTGTAACCAATACTGGGACTTGGTTGCAGCCAACAGTCTGAGGGATTTAGAGGATCAAATTTGTAGAGAGATTGCAGACCATGCCAATAAACAAAAAGGTTGATTCAGTAAGTGATTTTAACTTTCCATATATTGACTGGGACTCATAAACTGTAAAGGACTAGATGAGGTAGAGTTTGTCAAATGTGCCCTTAATCAATACGTAGAATTCCTGATGTAGAAGTGTGCAATAACCTGTTAGGGAATGATCAGGGCTGGTGACAGAAATTAGTGATCATAATGTCATGAGATTCAAAGTAAATATGGAAAAAGAGAGGACTGGACCACGGGTTGAGATTCTAAATTGGAGAAAGGTCAATTTTGATGCTATCAGAAAGGATCTGACGTGTGGTTTGGGACAGGCTGTCTCCTGGCAAAGGAGTACCTGTAAGTGGGAGGCCTTCAGATGTGAATTTTTGAGGATGCAGAGTTTGTATGTGTCTGCCAAAATGAAAGTTGAAAGGTAAATTGAAGCCTTGTATATTTTGTTACTCTAAATGCCTCAGACTGTTGGGTGCTACCGAGACCCGTTAATGACTAGAAGTCATGATTCCATGCACTGAGCTCATCTGAATTTTTTTGTTGTCTTCTTTTGGTTTCTCAAAGCTTCCGAATAGTTTTTGTTCTTTTGTTTGCCCTCTCTTTGACATTTCTGTTGTCTTTGGCTTCTCATTTTAGCCACAGTTGTGTCCTCCTGTCTTTCTAATGCTTCCACTTCTGTGGAGTCACTCGGGTCCTGAATTGCTGCAGAAACTCCAGCCACTGCTGCCTAATTGTCAATCCTACCCTTTCCCTTCCAAACAAGTTGGGCCAGCTTCTCTGCCATAGAAACACGGAGAAGTTCAGTGAAGAAACAGGCTCTTTGGCCCAGCTAGTCAATGCCAAAAAAGCATTTAAACTTGCAGTGCGATCTGGACCAGCTGGCAAAATGGTTTGAGAAATGGAACAAGGAATTTAATGCAGACCAGTGTGAGTTGTTGCACTTTGGTCTGACCTACCAATGGAGGTCTTTCACAGTGACTGGTCGGGCACGAAGGAGTGTTGTACAAGAAAGGGACCTGTTGTAGAAGAAAGTCCTTAATTCACTGAAAGTTGTATCACAGTTAAATAGAGACGGAAGGGAAGATTTTAGCCCAATGGCCTTCATGAACAAAAGTACTGACAACAATAGATGGATGTTATGTTGACATGTAGAAGACATTGGTGAGGCCTAATTTGGAGTACTGAGTGCAGTTTTGGTCACCAACCTACAGGAAAGATGTAAGGACTTTGAAAGAGTTCAGAGAAAATTCACAAGTATGTTGCCAGGTCTGGAGTATTTGGGTTATAAGGAAAGATTGAACAGGTCAGGACTTTATTCCTTGAATTGTAGGAGATTGAGGGGAGATTTGATTGTGATAGAGGGGCATAGATAGTGTAAATGCAAGCTGGCTTTTACCACTGAGATGGGGTGGGATTACAACCAGAGGCCATGGGTTAAGGGTGAAAAGTGAAATGATAAGGGGAACATGAGGGGAAACTTATTCACACAGACAGTCATACGGGTGTGGAATGAGCAGCCAGCTCAAGTGGTGCATGCGAGCTCGATTTCAACATTTCAGAGGTGCATGTAGGTACCTGGATGGTATGGGAGTGGGCTGTATAAATAGTTCAGCACAGACTAGATGGCCCAAAGGGCATGTTTCTGTGTTGTAATTTTCCTACAAGAACGTGAAATATTACAAAAATTCACTCTGTCTTTTTAATAGCTGTGCGGACCAACCATTCACCTCAACAGGAATTTTTTATATGACATTAAAACTGTGGCACTTTAAGTTTATAATACATAAAAGAAAATCCCAGATGCACATCAAGAAAGACTAATTACGTGAGACAGTTTTTCTTACTGTGGGGCCAGGCACCCATGCAGCTCAGCAGGAACAGGGAATAATACCAATGGAAAGAGTCCAACTCAGCCAAGGTACAAATTGGAGATGCCAGAAATGCCCGATTCTTATAGAAACAGGAAGAGCATCAGGGAATTGATGGTCATTCCAGATACCAGCACTCTGCCCAGTCAGGAGATGATTTCTCTGTCCAACTTGGGTTGTACCTCACTGTAACAGTGTGATACCAGATCAAACCTTGGTAACTCAAGTAATCTCATCTGAAATGTTGTCCTGCACCCATTGATGGATTTTGTAAATCTTTTTACAGGTTAAAAACAAGAAGGAATTTGTCTCCAGGAAGTTCAAACATGGCACACCAGTTTGGTTGTTTCTGTCCAGATATTTAAGAAGTGGAGCAAGGGATTCAATCGATCATCCTTCCTGCTCAGATTGTGGGGAGGGATTCACTCGGTCATTTTACCAACTGGCATGCCCTTCATTTTACACAGGAGAAAGTCTATTCACCTGCTCAAATAGAGGGAATGGATTCACTCGGTTATCACAATTGAAGGTACATCAGCACATTCACACTGGGCAAGGCCATTCACCTGTTCTGTGTGTGAGAAAGGAATCAGTCAGTCTTCCCACCTGTGGACACACCAGTCAGTTCACTCTGGGCAGAGGCTGGTGATCTGCTGAATATCTGGGAAAGGATTCACTCAGTCATCTGACCTAATGGCACACCAGCGTGTTCACACTGGGGAGAGGCTGTTCACCTGCTCAGAGTGTGGAAAGGGATTCACTCGGTCATCCACCTTACTGGTACATCAGCGAGTTCACACTGGGGAGAAGCCGTACACCTGCTCAGTCTGTGGGAAGAGATTCACTGAGTCATCCACCTTACAGAATCATCAGCGAGTTCATACTGGGGAGAAGCCGTTCACCTGCTCAGAATGTGGGAAGGGATTCAGACAGGTATCCCATCTACTGAGTCATCAGCGAGTTCACACTGGGGAGAAGCCGTTCACCTGCTCAGAATGTGGGAAGAGATTCGCTCACTCATCCAACCTACTTAGTCATCAGCGAGTTCACACTGGAGAGAGGCCATTCACCTGCTCAGAGTGTGGGAAGGGATTCACTCGGTCATCTCAACTACTGACACACCAGCAAGTTCACACTGGGGAGTGGCCTTTCACCTGCTCAGAATGTGGGAAGGGATTCACTGAGTCATACACCTTACTGGTACATCAGCGAGTTCACACTGGGGAGAAGCCTTTCACCTGCTCAGAATGTGGGAAGAGATTCACTCAGTCATCCAATCTACAGAGACATCATCGAGTTCATATTGGGAAGAAGCCGTTTACCTGCTCAGAATGTGGGAAGAGATTCGCTCACTCATCCAACCTACAGAGTCATCAGCGAGTTCACACTGGGGAGAAGCCGTTCACTTGCTCAAACTGTGGGAAGAGATTCACTCGGTTAGCTAACCTACAGAGACATCAGCAAGTTCACACTGGGGAGAAGCCATTCACCTGCTCGGTCTGTGGGAAAGGATTCACTCAGTCATCCCAAATACTGGAACACAAGTCAGTTCATAGTGGGGAGTGGCCATTGTTATGAATCCCTAGGTTTCGGTTGATATGGACTGTCATTTTAAGAGAGATTAAGAAGGTGAATCAGTCTGACTTGCAGCTTGTTTAGTTTTAACCGAGGACACAGACACTCAGAGTCAGACGGAGAGGGATGAAAAATGGAAGGATTGAAACCAGGGAACTAGTGGCCAAGGGTCACTGTTTGGAACTTTCCTTTGCTCACAAGGGTGGGTTAATTATCCATTCACCGTACATCCAATGTGTGGTTGTCACCTCATTTAACCCATAGGAGTGGATCTGATTTGGGATAGACTGTGGAGACCACTTATGTGTTAACCCTTGCCTGGGTGTGATGTGGTTGTTCATTTGAAGATGATGCCCCTCATGACAAGTCACTTTCGGTGATAATTCGTATGTGGATTTGTAAAGATGACAGATAAAATCTACAGCTACTGTTCTCTCATTTTAACACTGTGGAACTTGTAGGACAGACAGACAGACAGATGTACTTTATTGATCCTGAGGGAAATTGAGTTTCGTTACAGCCGCACCAACCAAGAATATTGTTGAAATATAGCAATATAAAACCATCAATAATTAAATAATAATAAGTTAATCTTTGCAAGTGGAAATAAGTCCAGGGCCAGCCTATTGGCTCAGGGTGTCTGACACTCCGAGGGAAGATTAGAAAAGTTTGATGGCCACAGGAAGGAATGACTTCCTGTGATGCTCAGTGTTACATCTCGGTGGAATGAATCTCTGGCTGAATGTATTCCTGTGCCTAACCAGTACATTATGGAGCGGATGGGAGTCATTGTCCAACATGGCATGCAACTTGGACAGCATTCTCTTTTACAATGCCACCGTCAGAGAGTCCAGTTTCACCCCCAGAACATCACTGGTATTACGAATGAGTTTGTTGATTCTGTTGGCGTCTGCTACCCTCAGCCTGCTGCCCCAGCACACAACAGCAAACATGATAGCACTGGTCACCACAGCCTCGAAGAACATCCTCACCATCGTCTGGTAGATGTCAAAGGACCTCACTCTCCTAAGGAAATAGAGACGGCTCTGACCCTTCTTGTAAACAGCCTGAGTGTTCTTTGAGCAGTCCAGTTTATTGTCAGTTTGTATCCCCAGGTATTTGTAATCTTCCACCATGTCCACACTGACCCCTTGGATGGAAACAGGGGTCACCAGTGCCTTAACCCTCCTCAGGTCCACCACCAGCTCCTTAGTCTTTTTCACATTAAGCTGCAGATGATTCTGCTCATACCATGTGTCAAAGATTTCCACCATAGCTCTGTACTCAGCCTCATCTCCCTTGCTGTTCGACATAACTGCCTTCCCTCGACATTTACCCTGAATTACAAATATCTCTCTCATCACCTATTTTGTGGATGAACTGAACTTTCACACTTTACCATCTGAAGACTCCAAGCCTTGTTTCCCCTGAGCTCAATAGTTTCGGAGTTATATTTACACACGTATATATACATAACACTGTTAACTTTTGTTTAACTTGCTTAAGTTACTATTTTATAACTGGATACTAATAAAGATTGTGGTTCACATCATAAACAGACTCCAGTAGTAGTCTGTTGCTGCTGGTATGTTTCTGAAGCATTACAGTTCATAACAAAATGGGGCCTGCATCTGGGATATCATCAAATTTGAGGATTGATTAATTATCGATTTCATTTGGGAAATCTCTTTTGATTTATTTCTGTGTGGAAAATCAGCAGCAATGGATGTTGATCGATGTAAGGAAGCACCAACCTCTGAGGCATTAGAGGGCGTCAGAAGGATTGAGTTGTTGAGTCTTGCTGGAAGGTTAAAACTTGCTAAGGTGAAATTGACAATGAGGAGGGTACAGATGCAGAGGATAATAGCTGAACATTATGTTTCTGAGAGTGTGTTTAAAATGGAGGAGTTGGAGGTGTTTCCGGAAAGTAAACCTCGTGAGCTTGAGCTCCAGTACAAGTGAGAAAAATTAAAAATGGGAGGCTGCGGAAAGGCAGAGGCAGTTTGAGGCTGGAGAGGCAGAAAAACAGACAGAAAATTGTCTCAAAGTGTAATTAAGGGGCAGACTTAGCATGCCTATACTGCTTTGACAGTTGATGAAGCAGCTGATTATTATACTGCACCAATCATCGCCACTGGGCTATAAACGTGCAGGAGCAGTGTGTGGTTAAGTGCTTTGCTCAAAGCCACTCACGCTGCCTTGGCTGAGGCTCTAAATCACGACCTTCAGATCGCTAGTTCAACACCTTAACCAGCTGGACACGCACCACACATTATGACCTGGTGAAGCAGGCTGTACCAAAAGCTTATGAGTTGGTCCCAGAAGCAGACAGGCAAAAGTTTAGAAATTTGAAGAAATCAGTGAGCCAGACTTATATGGAATTTGCTTTATGAAAAATCTGTGCATATTGACCACTGTTGCACATCTGAACATGTAAATGATGATTTTAATAGCTTGAAAGAGTTGGTTTTAATTGAAGAATTCATAAGGTGTATCTCTGATGACATAAAGATGTATTTAGATGGAAATGATGCTGCTAATAGGCAGGAGTCTGCTAGATTAGCAGATGAGTTTGCTTTTACTCATAAGGTTATGTTTACCCGGAATAAGAGTTTCCAAAAGAGTAGCAGGGATAACCAAGGTCAACCAGAAATTAATGCTGGGATTTGTCACACTTGTCAAATTGTGCCTAAACCTAATCAGGTCATCCCAGTGGCCCCACTCCAGCCTATACCTGCATTTGGTGAACCCTTTTCCAAAGTTATAGTGGATTGTGTTGGCCCAATGCCAAAGAATAAAGCTGGCCATCAGTATTTGCTAATAATTATGTGTACTGCATCCAGATTCCCAGAGGCAATACCTCTAAGAAATATTAAAGCTAAAACTGTGGCGAAGGCTCTTACCAAGTTGTTTTTACTTTATTCAATTTGCCTAAAGAAATCCAGTCTGATCAAGGAAGTAATTTTACATCTGGATTATATCGGCAGGTAGTTTATGAACTGGGAGCAAGACAAATTACATCGTCTACATACCATCCAGAATCACAAGGGCCTTTGGAAAGATTTCACTCTACCCTCAAAACAATGATTAAGACATACTGTGTTGAAAATAGAAAAGACTAGGCTGAAGGAATACATTTGCTTTTGTTTGCATTAAGAGAGTCGGTACATGAATCACTGGGCTTTACTCCATTTGAACTTCTATTTGGTCACAGAGTGAGGGGACCTTTGACTCTGTTAAAGGAACAGTGGATTGATGCGGATGTGCATGTTAACTTGTTAGACTATGTTTTGAATTTCAAAAATAAACTACACCGAGCCTATAGTCTAGTGAGACAAAACTTAAAGATTTCTCAAAACAAAATGAAGTGTTGGTTTGATAACAGGGCTCGAGAAAGGTGGGAGATAAGGTGCTTGCCTTATGTTGACGAATCCACTTCAGGGGAAATTCAATAGACCGTATGAAATAGTCTCCCAAATTAATGATGTGAATTATGTTATTAAAACACCCGACTGACGTAAACTAACACAGGTGGTACACATAAATATGAAAAAGCCTTATTTTGACAAGCAGGCACCATCCGTGAGTGTTGTTGTCAAAATATATGAATCTGTCAACCCTGAGAATGAAGCAATTGACTCGTCTGAGACTTTTCACAAGCCAAACATGGTCCCAGTTAGGCTAAGGAACTCAGTTGTTTTAGAAAACATTGATACCAAGTTTTTTTTTTCATCTGCAGCCAAAGCACCAACAACAGCTGAAGGAATTAATTCTGAAGTTTAAAGATTTATTTCCCAATGTTCCCAAGCAAACCACTGTCGCAGTACATGACGTAGATATTGGTCAAGCCAAACCGATTAAACAACGCCCATATTGCATAAACATTGAAATGTGAAAATTGGCTGAGGAAGGAATTGAATATATGCTGGGAAATGGTGTTATTAGTCCTTCAGCATCAGATTGGAGCTCACCCAGCGTTATTGTGCCCAAACCTGATGGCAGAGTTAGATTTTGCACTGATTATCGGAAGGCAAATGCAGCACCAAAAACAGACGACTATCCTATCCCTAGGGTGGATGAAGTTGGTAAAGCTAATTTCTTACAAAGATTGATCTATTGACAGGGTATTGGTGTGTTCCATTGACGGACAGAGGGACACCTCTGCGTTTGTGGCACCATCTGTGTTGTATGAATACAGTGTTTTGCTGTTTGGAATGAAAAATGGTCCAGGAACATTCCAGAGAATGAATGATTCTGAATTCGAGGGTTAGAACACACAGTTGCCTATATTGTTGAAAGTGTCACAGGGAGTGACACTTGGGAAGAGCATATCTCTGCAGCAGAGAAGCTGTTTGACAGGCTTTCCCAGGCCAGCCTTACATTAAGCTAAGAGTGAGTTTTGCCATGCCACTGTGACTTATCTTATCTATGTTGTAGGTCAAAGCAAGTGGGCTCCTGTTCAGGCAAAAGTCCAGGCAATTTCTCAAGTTCCTATTCTGACTGCTAAGAAGCCTCTTAGAAGGTTTATGGGAATGGTTGGATAAAGTTCAGCCAGAACTTTACTGATATCGCTCTTCCTCTGACTAATCTCCTGAAGAAGGGTAAAAAGTTTGTTTGGACCGAGCCTTGTCAGGAGGCACTTGATTGATTGAAAACCATTTTTATGTCATCAACCTGTGCTCAGGGCACCTGATTTTACAAAGCCATTTTCTGTAGCTGTGGATACCAGTGATCAAGCTGCCGGGACAGTGTTATTACAGAAAGATGATGATGATTGTTGAACATCCTGTAGCTTACTTTTCGAGAAAATTCAATGAGCATCAAATAAATTATTCCACCTTAGCGAGCTCACGTTTGACATTTCAGAAAAACTTGGACAGATATATGGATGAGAGGGGCTTGGAGGGTATGGCCCAGGTGCAGGTGAGTGGGACTAGGCAGAAAAATGGTTCGGCAGAGCCAACAAGGGCCAAAACTGTTTCTATGCTGTTATGTTCTGTGGTTCTTAGAGAAAGAGTTGCTGTCACTCATCTTGGCTTTGCGGCATTTTGATATCGATGTTTGTCCTGAGAAGTAACCTCTTGTAGTTTATACTGATCGCAGTCTGTTGGTGTTTTTGATTAAGGTAAAGGACAAAACGAGATGATTGTTAAACTAGAGTCTGATTTTGCAAGAATATGGTATTGTGATAATGCATATGAAAAGCACGGACAATATCATTGCCGATTGTCTTTCCAGATGCTGAACATACAGTTTTAATAGTGAAGCAGAATTTGGTATTTTCATACGATTCTGCAATGTGTTAGATGATAACCATACATGCATTATTTTACATACTGTAGCTTGCAATTAAAATTTTTCTCTTTTAGAGCAAAAATAATTTTTTTTTGTGTGGAAGGGTTATGAATCCCGAAGTCTCGGTTGCTGTGGACTGTTAGTTTAAGAGAGTGCCTGAGTGAGGTGGGGACTAACAATGACGTCAGCCGCTGTCTTTCTCAGCTCACTTTTGATTTTTGCAGAGAGAGAGATCAAGGAGGCGGGACTGTCTGACTTACAGTTTGTTTCGTTCTAAGCGAGGACACAGACACTCACAGTCAGAAGGACGCAAAGAAAGAGAACAAAAGGATTTAGACATGGAAACTAATGGCCAAGGGTCACTGTTTGGAACTCTCCTGAGCCCACAAGGGCGGTTTGATTATCGATCCAGTGCACATCGACTGTGTACCTGTCACCGCGAATAATCCACAGGAGTGGGTTTTGTTTGGGGGATCCTGTGGAGACCACTTACGTGTTAACCCTTGCCTGGGTATGTGGTGTGGCGATTCACTTGAAGACGATATCCCTAAAAGCAGACACGAGGAAATCTGAAATTCAAACAACAACACACACAAAATGCTGGTTGAACACAGCAGGCCAGGCAGCATCTATAGGGAGAAGCACTGTCGGCATTTCGGGCTGAGACCCTTCGTCAGGACTAACCGAAAGGAAAGATAGTAAGAGATTTGAAATTAGTGGGAGGAGGGGAAATTCGAAATGATAGGAGAAGACCTGAGGAGGTGGGATGAAGCTAAGAGCTGGAAAGGTGATTGGCGAAAGTGACAGAGAGCTGGAGAAGGGAAAGGATCATGGGACGGGAGGCCTCGGGAGAAGGAAAGGAGAGGGGGTGTAGATGGAGAACAGATAAGTAAATATGTCAGGGATGGGGTAAGAAGGGGAGGAGGGGCATTAACGCGTTAGACATTTTAATTACACGTCCCATTCCCATTCTGATATGTCTGTCCACGGCTTCCTCTATTGTCAAGATGAATCCAAACTCAGGTTCGAGGAACAACACCTTACATACAGGCTGGGTAGCCTCCAACCTGATCGCATGAACTTTGCCTTCTCTAACTTCCGTTAATGCCCCTCCTCCCCTTCATACACTATCACTGGCATATTTAGTTGTTTGTCTGTTCTCCATCTCCCTCTGGTGATCCCTTCCCCCTCCTTTCTTACGCTCGTGGCCTCCTGTCGCATGATCCTTTCCCTTCTCTAGCTCTGATTCACTTTTGCCAATCATTTTCCAGCTCTTTGCTTCATCCCAACCCCTCCGGTCTTCTCCTATCATTTCGCATTTCCCCCTCCCCCCACTACTTTCAAATCTCTTACCATCTTTACCATCGGTTAGCCCTGACGAAGGGTCTAGGCCCGAAACGTCGACAGCACTTCTCCCTATAGATGCTGCTTGGCCTGCTGGGTTCCACCAGCATTTTGTGTGTGTTGTTGATCCCTGTGACAAGTCACTTTCGGTGATAATTCGTATGTGGATTTGGAATGGCGACGGATAAAATCTACGGCGACTGTTATCTCATTTTACCACCGTGGAAGCTATGGAATTCGACGTAATTGCCTTCTCTCTGTATTTGCCCTGGATTAAAAATATCTCTCTCCCATCCCTTATTCAGTGAATGAACTACACTTTCATACTTTACGATCTCAGGACTCTAAGCCTTCCTTCCCCCCACCCCCACCCCAACCCAGTACCGAGCTCAATAGTTTGGGTGTTATAATTACACGCACATATTTTGCTTAAGTTACTATACTGTTAGATACTAATGAAGATAGTGGTTTTAACATCAAAAGCGTGCTAGTCAGAGTAGAAGTAGGAGGACATTTCAGATGAACACGTGGCTTGAAAAATGTTGCAAGGGGGAGGGATTCAAATTTCTGGGACATTGGAACCAATTCTGGGGGTGGTGGGACCGGGATAAACAGGACGGTCTGCACCTGGGCTGGACTGGAACCAACGTCTAAGGGGGAGCGTTTGCTACTGCTGTTCAGGAGGATTTAAACTAATGTGGCAGGGGCATGGGAACAAGTGTAGAGAGACAGAGGGGTGTAAAATGAGGGTAGAAGCAAAAAGTAGTAAGGTGAAAAGTGAAAGTGGCAGGCAGGCAAATCCAGGGCAAAAAGCAAAAAGTGCCACTTTTCAACATAATTGTGTAAGGGCTAAGAGTGTTCTAAAATCATGCCTGAAGGCTTTGTGTGTCAATGCGCTGAGCATTTGTAACAATTTTGATGAATTGAATGTGCAGATAGTTATTAATGTTTATGATATAGTTGGGATCACAGAAACATGGCTCCAGAGTGACCAAGGAGGGGAGTTCAACATCCAGGGATATTCAATATTCAGGAGGGATAGACAGGAAAGAAAAGGAGCTGGGGTAGCATTGCTGGTTAGAGAGGAGATTAACGTAATAGAAAAGAAGGACATTAACCTGGAGGATGTGGAATCGATATGGGTAGAGCTGCATAAATCTAAGGGGCAGAAAACGCTGGTGGGAGTTGTGTACAGGCCACCTAACAGTAGTAGTGAGGTTGGGGATGGCATTAAACAGGGAATTAGAAAAGTGTGCAATAAAGGGACAGTAGTTATAATGGGTGACTTCAATCTACACATAAATTGGGTGAACCAAATTGGTAAGGGTACTGACGAAGAGGATTTCTTGGAATGTATGCGGGATAGTTTTCTGAGCCAACATGTTGTGGAACCAACATGTTGTGGAACCAACAAAAGAGCAGGTCATTCTAGATTGGGTATTGAGCAATGAGGAAGGGCTAGTTAGTAATTTTGTCCTGCGAGGCCCCTTGTGTAAGAGTGCCCATAAAATGGTAGAATTCTTCATTAAGATAGAGAGTGACATAGTTAATTCAGAAACAAAGGTTCTGAACTTAAAGAAGGGTAACTTTGAAGGTATGAGACGTGAATTAGCTAAGATAGACTGGCAAATGATACTTAAAGGATTGACGGTGGATATGCAATGGCAAGCATTTAAAGATCACATGGATGAACTACAACATTTGTTCATTCCAGTTTGGCAAAAGAATAAACCAGAGAAGGTAGTGCACCCATGGCTGACAGGGAGATTAGGGATAGTATCAAGTCCAAAGAAGAAACATATAAATTAGCAAAAAGAAAAGAAAAAGCGGCGCACCTGGGGACTGAGAGAAATTCAGAGACCAGCAGAGGAGGAAAAAGGACTTAATTAGGAAAGGGAAGAAAGATTATGAGGGAAAGCTGGCTGGGAACATAAAAACTGACTGTAAAAGCTTTTATAGATATGTGAAAAGAAAAAGTTTGGTCAAGACAAATTTAGGTCCTTTACAGGTAGAAACAGGTGAATTGATCATAGGGAAGAAATACATGGCAGACCAATTGAATAACTACTTCTGTTCTGTCTTCACTAAGGAGGACATAAATAATCTTCTGGAAATAGTACGGGACCGAGGGTCTAGTGAGATGGAGGGACGGAGGGACATAAATGTTAATAGGGAAGTGGTGTTAGGTCAATTGAAGGGATTAAAGGCAGATAAATCCACAGGGCCAGATGGTCTACATCCCAGAGTGCTTAAAGAAGTAGCGCAAGAAATAGTGGATGCATTAGTGATAATTTTTCAAAACTCTTTAGATTCTGGATTAGTTCCTGAGGATTGGAGGGTGGCTAATGTAACCCCGGTTTTTAAAAAAGTAGGGAGTGAAACACCGGGGAATTATAGACTGATTAGACTGACATTGGTGGTGGGGAAAATGCTAGAGTCGGTTATCAAAGATGTGATAACAGCACATTTGGAAAGAAGTGAAATCATCGGACAAAGTTAACATGGATTTGTGAAAGGAAAATCATGTCTGACGAATCTTATAGAATTTTTTGAAGATGTAACCAGTAGAGTGGATAGGTGAGAGCCAGTGGATGTGGTATATTTAGATTTTCAACATGCTTTTGACAAGGTCCAACACAGCAGATTAGTGTGCAAACCTAAAGCACACGGTATTGGGCGTATGGTATTGATGTGGATAGAGAATTGGTTGGCAGATAGGAAGGAAAGTGTGGGAGTAAACGGGACCTTTTCAGAATGGCAGGCAGTGACTAGTGGGGTACCGCAAGGCTTAGTGCTGGAACCCCAGTTGTTTAAAATATATACTAATGATTTAGACGAGGGAATTAAATGTAGCATATCCAAGTTTGCGAATGACACGAAGCAGGGCGGCGGTGTTAGCTGTGAGGAGGATGCTAACAGGATGCATGGTGACTTGGATAGGTTAGGTGAGTGGACAAATTCATGGCAGATGCAATTTGATGTGGATAAATATGAGGTTATCCACTTTGGTTGCAAGAACAGGAAAACAGATTATTATCTTAATGGTGGCCGATTAGGAAAAGGGGAGGTGTAACAAGACCTGGGTGTCATTGTACACCAGTCATTGAAGGTGGGCAGGCAGGTAAAGCAGGCGGTGAAAGTGGCAAATGGTATGTTGGCATCCATAGCAAAAGGATTTGAGTGCAGGAGCAGGGAGGATCTACTGCAGTTTTACAAGGCCTTGGTGAGACCGCACCTAGAGTATTGTGTGCAGCTTTGGTCTCTTAATCTGAGGAAAGACATTCTTGCCATAGAGGGAGTACAAAGAAGGTTCACCAGATTGATTCCTGGGATGGCAGGACTTTCATATGAAAAAGACTGGATCGACTAGGCTTATACTCTCTGGAATTTAGAAGATTGAGGTGGTATCTTATTGAAACGTATAAAATTCTAAAGGGTTTGGACAGGCTGGATGCAGAAAGATTGTTTCCGATTTTGGGGAAGTCCAGAATGAGGAGTCACAGTTTAAGGATAAAATGGAAGCCTTTTAGGAACGAGATGAGGAAAAACGTCTTCACACAGAGAGTGGCGAATTCTCTGCCACTGGATACAGTTGAAGCCAGTTCATTGGTTATATTTAAGGGGAAGTTAGATATGGCCCTTCTGGCTAAAGGGATCAGGGGGTATGGAGAGAAAGCAGGTACAGGGTTCTGAGTTGGATGATCAGCCATGATCATACTGATTGGCGGTGCAGTCTCGAAGGGCCGAATGGCCTACCCCTGCCCCTATTTTCTAAGTTTCTATAGTAAGGGATAAAATTGGTTCTCTAGAAGATCAGTGTGGTCGACTATGTATGGAACCAAAAGAAATGGGAGAGGTATTATATGGGTTTTTTTTGCATCTGTATTTACTAATGAAACTGGACTGGAGTCTATGGAAACAAGGCAAACAAGGGGGGAGTTCATGGAATTTATGCTGATTGAAGAGGAGGAAGTTCTTGCTGTCTTGAGGCAAATCAGAGTAGATAAATCCTCAGGAACTGACAGGGTATTGCCTCGGACCTTGAAGGAGACTGGTGTTGAAGTTGCAGGGGCCCTGGCAGAAATATATAAAATGTCGATATCCATGGGTCAGGTGCCGGAGGATTGGAGGATCGCTCATGTAGTTCCCTTGTTTAAAAAAGGCTCAAAAATAAGCCGGGAAATTATAGGCCCGAAATTTTGACATCGGGAATAGGTAAGTTATTGGAAGGAATACGAACAGATAGGATCTACAAGTATTTGGATAGACAGGGACTTATTAGAAAAAGTCAGCATTGCTTTGTGCGTGGTAGGTCATGTTTAACCAATCTATTAGAGTTTTTCGAGGATGTTACTAGGAAAGTGGATGAAGGGAAGGCAGTGCTTATTGTCTACATGAACTTCGGTAAGGCCTTTGACAAGGGCCCGCATGGGAGATTAGTTAGGAAGATTCAGATCTGGCCTAATAGAGAGAATGGAGGCGAAGGGAGCCGGGTGTAGGAAAGAATGGGAGGCACAGATGAGGAGACAGTGGTTAGCGCGGGAGCAGAAAGTGCAAGAGAGGGATAATAGAGGTAGCAGGTTAAGAAAGGAGTGGTGAGATGGCAGCGGGAGGCAGAGGGAAGCGGAGGTGGAGAGTGGGATATAAGGAAAGAGACAGAGAGCGTCGGGAGCAAGATAGCGGGAGCAGGCAGGGGCAAGAAAGGGAAAGAGAATGAAGCAGAGGTAAAATGGTGTAGGGAGAGAGTTTTGGGCGGAAGGAGATCAATGGTACGAGAGGGGATTGCGTGAGTAAGTGAGGAGTGAGGGTGAGAGTGCGATAGAGAGAAAGAAGGGGAGGAAAGGAACAGCGGGGGCCAGAGTAAGAGACCGGCAGGGGAGGAAGGGTCAGGGAAAGAGGAAGCGTGGGAAAAACTGGGAGTATGGATGGAAAGCGGACGGAGAGAGTAGGTTATGCGAATGTTCTTGGTGTTTACGGATTGTGGCGATCTCGCACGAATGTTTCGATGATCCGTGATTTTCGCCGTTTCTTGCCTTTTGATTTCAATGGAGAGTGAGGTTTGAGTCGATATTTTTGTTCTATTTTCCGCGGGGCAGTGGGGCAGGGGGTTGGCGATCGGTCTGCTGTTATACGACAATTAAAAAGACACGGACTCGCATTATTCACAAAATCTTGCGAGCATACTTTGACTGTGAAATCATCATAGAATTCGGACTCGGCCATTGCCGCCGCACCGTGCACGATCTAGCGGCTGCAAAGCTATGAAAAGGCATGTCAATTGTCTCCGCTTTCCCAGCTCCAGCCCGCAGTGAAACAAAACAGGCCAGTCCAGTCGGGTAATGAAGCCCCAGCCTGGGCAATCTCCGCAATATAGAGTTCCCCTCCTCCTGGCAACACCTCGTTAATCTTGTCCAAACTCTTTCCACTTTAAACACGTGACGCTCTCAGTGCGTAATGAACTGAAGCACCGAGGTGACCGGATATTTCACCGCGCTGATCACCTGCTCCCTGAATTTCGACTGAGTGACCGCGTAAATAAATGTGTTTGTGCAGCAGCTCAAATTCTTCAGCAAGGCTCCCACGTTATGAAAGATCCATTCAGAGTCATTGAAATCGAATCCTATTCCTGAGATCTCATAATACATGTATCCGAAGCAAATGGATAATGTTATAGTGTTCATCCAAAAAGCTTCGAACGGCGTTTGTGGACAGGAAAATATGATGTTGACCTTCGGAAGTAGTAATTCTGAGGGGCGCAGGATGAAGTGAAGCTGGTTTGAGACCTGCTTCGTAACTTTCCGACATCAAAGATTTAAAAACCTATCGTGTCTTCATCACTTCTGGGCTGTAATCCTCCAGGAGACGGAACCGATAATTTTGAAATATGATCATACTTTGCCGACGAGCGATGCTGAGAAATGCTCTTTAGCATGCACATAATGGAGCCGGACAATCACTGCTCGAGGTCTGGCCCCAGGGCTCGGATATCGGGGAAAAGAGCGATGAAAAGCTCAAGTAATGGACGTTCGTTTGGAAATTCAGAGGTAAACGCATCCTTTACAAGTTGAGAAAGGAATTTTTAAGGGTCCCCTTTCTCGATATCTTCGGGGAGACCGATTAGACGTAGATTCTGTCTTCTGGGTCGGTTTTCGAGATCGATGATCTTGGATTTGCAGCTCTGCAACTGTTAAACTGTCGAAGTCGGAGTTTGTTCCAAACGATCAATTTTCTGATCTTTCTTCCGAGCATCGTCCTGTAGTTCTTAAATTTTGGAATTTTGTAGTTTAACTTCGTGATCGAGCGCAGCCGAAGAGTCCTGAAGTACCTTCAAATCTTCTTTAGTATTTTGGCGTAGTTCAGTAGATTGTGCCTTCAAAAAAATCGAACGTTGTCTCCTCAGTTAATTCAGTTTGCTTGGGTTCACCTCTTTTCTTCTTACCGTTCCCGTCGGATTCTTTCCCGTTTTTCAAAATCTGTCCCTTTAGCTCTTGTGGACATCGTACTCATCTCCGTGCTCGTTTCTTCAAAAACTCACTATCATAGCTCAAGAAAGAGTTAAAAAAAAAGTCATCTAGAAAAAAATGTTCCATCGTCGGCACCTTCCTGGTGATACACAGCTGCAACTATTGGAAGACACGTCAGCCTTGTGTAGTATTGAATATTCAGTGTTCTGGAGCGAGTATAAATGAATGACAGTGGAGATTCATCAGTTCAGAGTTTCTTCAGCGAGAACGCGGGCAGCTGAAAGACAGGCAGAATCTCACACAGCATGTCGGAAACATGTTACCACATCTCCCCCTCATGTTACGCATGCGCGGATTAGTTTGATCAAACACTTGTACCGAGTCGTGTTAGTACAGGGACACGCCGGGCAATTAACAATGTGGGTGCTACGAACCGAACCCACCGAGACGAAAAACATGGACTCTCGAACGCCTGCGCCAATACAGCACCTCCGACGGCCAAGAGGGGTAATCGATACACACCCCGCTCTATCGAACAGCCGCATGCGCACCTGCCACTTTGTCACAGTTCACATCCTTCCACTGCACTTCTTCCCATCTCCACGATACCTTCGCTTCCATCCTCCGACCTCTGACATCTTCTTGATGTCTGTAACTGTTTATGGAACAACACAAACAGAAGACTTGTGTAAAATAGGATAATATTAACATTTTATTGTGATTTACTCTGTTCCAGCAGCTTCCATTTATAAAGGAAACACACACTAATCCCACAGACCTGTGTCAGTCTCTGTGTTAGTTCCTGAACTAATCACACTTTCCCACAACCTCCCCACAGCTCGTGTAAATCCTCGAACTCATCACACTGTCCCTCTCTCTCGCCATAGTGCGTGTCAGTATCCAAAGTAATCACACTGTCCCACTCTCTCCCCAGAGTCTGTGCCAGTCACCGAACTAATCACACTGTCCCACTCTCTCCCCACTGCCTGTGACAATCCCCAGAGTAATCCCGCGGCCCCGTTCTCTTTCCACAGGTCCACGTCAGTCCCCAAATTAATTCCGCTGCCCCTCTCTCACTCTGTAGTTCGATTCAGTCTTCGAACTAATTACCCTGCCCCACTCTCTCCACGCAGACCGTGTCTGTCCCTGGAATGATCCCACGGTTCCCTTCTCTTCCGACAGGCGTACGACTGTCCCCAAATTAATTCCACGACCCCTCTCTCTCCCCACGAAGCAGCCTGTCCGACTACCAGCAACAGACAGCGTCAGACCTCAAAACATTCAGTCCCTCGATCTACCCACAGACCGTTCAGCCTCGAACCATTATTTGCACACAGCTCTGTTTCAGTTTCTAAAGCAATGAGTTGAGGGAAGTGCAATTGCAATGGCATGCAAAAGTCTAGGCACCCCTGGACAATATTTCTGTTGCTGCGAATAGCTAAGAGAGTAGAAGATGACCTGCTTCGAACAGACATAAAGTTAAAGATGACACAGATCTTTAAACAAGATTATTTCCATCTTTTACAGATTGGAAATAACAACAAAGCAAAAGGCCCAAAGCAAACGTTTTGGCACTCTGGATGATGGTGATAATAAACCGAATTCTGATCTGACTCAGATCAGCACTCACGAAAACCCCACTACACTTTGTGAATAACCCAGCACTTCTCACCCAGGGACAATAATTACCACACACCTCAATATTGACCCCGATTGCCGTCCAGTGCCCATCCAATGAAATTAATCCCATAACCCATTAATTTATTACTGCAACGACTATCTAGTCACAGTGTGAGCCGCTTCTTATGTGTCATTCACTTCAGACCATGTAATACACGAGCACTTCTTTACGAACAATCATTTATGTTATATTTCCAATGAAAGCGCCGGACAGTTCGTCAAATATGTCAATCCGAGTACCTGCCTCACAGTCAACAACGCTACCAATTTTGTGCATTAGCAAAACAATTGCATTGTTGGTACAAATGTAATGAATGCAGATTCTCTGTCGGTTTAAGCATTTTCACCAATCCGAGGATCATGTGAACGGTAATTGAATTACTTTAGGTCAGACCGGCGCGAACCTTGACTGGAGCTGGTTTACCACGTAACGGGCTGCACCAACGCTGGAAGAACAGCATCTATGGAAATGAATCGGCCCTTCATGTTTCAGGCCGAAAACTACAACAGAACTGGAGTAGAATGGAAGGTGCCAGAAAAGGAATGTTTGGGAGAGTGGGAGGAGGTCACGCCGGAAGATGGTAGGTGAAGCCAGGTGTTTGGAGTCGGGTGACCAAATACGAGGCTGGAAGGTGATTAACGGAAAAGACAGAGTGTTTGAGAAGAAATAATCTGATTGGAGAGGACAGTGGATCATGGGAGAAAGGGAATGAGTAGGGGGGTCGGTGGGGGTGGGTGACAGACAGAAGAGTAGAAGAGTTGGAGCCCAGAGTGGAGAAATTCAGAAGAGGGAAGGGAGAGACGGAAATATCGGAAGATGGAGATATCCATGTCCATGCCATAAGATTAGAGGTTATTTGACGGAATAAAAGGTGTTACTCCTCCAGTGTGAGAGTGGCCATATCGTGGCAGAATAGGGGGCTATAATTATGTCGGACCGGAAATGGAAACGGTTTGCTACTGGAATAGCTTGTCGTTGGAGCTGAGGTGTTCGACGACGTGTTCATTAATGAGAAGAGGGGTCTCGGCGAGAGCGATGGCTGTCCATACATTTCCACAGATGCTGCCTGACCTGTTGACGTCCTCCAGCATTCTGTGTCTCTGCTGCAATTCATTCGATGAACGGTTTGGGCGTTGACTATCTTCGTAAGCCTGGATGCGATATTAGTTTAAGGCCCTTCACTATATACAGCGACATGCAAACAACTTAATCTGTTTTGTATAATACTGTTGTAAGATCTATCACCGAAACAGTTCTCAGTGAAACAGTCAGACAATGCCAATACAACACTGGTCTATGATGTCCATGTCCATGGAGCCAAGGAATGAAACGATGAACAATAACAATCATGAAAACGAGAGGCGAGCCCGAGCTTATTTCGCAGCAACATTCACCGATGTAAGGTCGTCTTTGAGATTTTGCAATTTCGTGTCAAGCTACCGTTACCTCATCACAACTGGGATTTTAATTGAATTACCTCATGTTTATTTTTACCCCCAGCTGTTGGAAGACACGTCAGTCTTGTGTAGTATTGAATATTCGGTGTGCTGGAGCGAGTATAAAAGAATGACTGTGGAGATTCACCAGCTCAGAGTTTCTTCAGCGAGATCGCGGGCAGCTGGAAGACAGGCTGAATCTCACACAGCATGCTTGAAACATTTTTCCTTGTGAGAAAGATATACTTCTTGATCACTGCCGTTATTGGCGTCCCTGGTAAGGACCGAGGCGAACTAACGTTTGCTGATCTGTGTGTGCGGTCTTTGGACACGCTCAGTTACCGTCAGCGTCGTGATGCCGGTGTATCAGTAAGTGCGGTGCAGACATTGTAACAAAGCTCTGTGTTCATTCAGAAGATCCCTTGCAGTTTGATCCGTGACCTCGACTCAAAATAAACCGGCAGCTGAAACAGCTGCAGAGCGGAAGATAGATCCATTTTGCGGATTCATGACAGACCGTTGTGATTTATCAATGCAAAGCCTCTGTCAAAGTACACGCCGATAATCCAGCGCGATCGGTATCTTTACGGACAGCTTGGTGATATTCCGTATCAACGGCATAAAATACTTTACATTCAGATTTATCGTATTGCGTTGTGTTCCAGGAAATTGCTTCCGGATGTTTGAAGATTTATAATGGTTTCTGCAAACCAAAGAACATACAATATTTCGTTTACAACGCCTCCTTCCCAAACCCTGCTCCTCTTCCAGGATCGAGTAGCATTGCCATTCACCCAGCATGTAATTGTACAATCTACAATCCTAGTTTACACCTGTTAAAATCCAGAAATGCGTTTCCTGTAAACTTTGATTTTTCTTTATTTTCAGCATATCTCTGCGCTGACACTCGTGGTGCGGCGTGACAGTAATTCACTCATTCTTTCTGCTGTTTCTCCAGTGAATTTAGTGGCGATTGTGATCCTGTCCCGGGGAAAGTGCGGACTTTCCACCTGCACCACTCGCTACCTGGTGGCCATGGCAACGGCGGATCTACTGACCATCATCTTTCAGGTTATACTGGGGCGGGTTTTTAATTATTACTTGCCCGGGACGTTTCTGGACATAACCACCATATGCAGTGTGAAATATATCCCGTTAAGGGCAGCCACAGACTGTTCTGTCTGGTTCACCGTCACTTTTACGTTCGATCGGTTTGTCGCCATATGTTGCCAAAAGCTAAAAGCAAAATATTGCACCGGGAAAACTGCGACTGTAGTTCTGACAACAACCGGCGTTTTTTTCTTTTGTAAAAATGTGCCCTACTTCTTTATGTATCGACCTATGAAAGTAATTGACAATATACCCTGGGGCTGCATTCGCAAAGCGAGCTACTATACGGACCCTGGCTGGGTGGGATACAGCTGGCTTTCTACCGTTCTAGCGCCATTACTCCCGTTCGTGTTAATACTACTGCTCAACGCTCTGACAGTCAGACACATTTTAGTGACGAGTCGCGTCCGTAAGGGGCTGAGGGGTCAGAGCAAGGCGGAGAACGGCAGTGACCCGGAGATGGAGAGCAGGAGGAGGTCTGTGATCTTACTTCTCACCATCTCAGGGAGCTTCATCATCCTGTGGTCGGTAAAAGTTGCCGAATTCCTTTATTACATCATCGCCGGATTGGATCAGAATAGTTACAACGATTCGGAATACATATTTCAACACACCGGATACATGCTGATGGTATTGAGTTGCTGCACAAACACGTTTATTTATGGAGTAACTCAGTCCAAGTTCAGAGAGCAGTTCATCAGCGCAGCGAAATATCCACTAACGTCAATTATTCAACTGATTAACAAACAAACTACCTAAGTTCTTCCCAGAGGCTGGGGCAGTTTTTGTTTTCCATCTCGACACGACAGAACCGACGGTCATCGGTGAACGAGGCAGCTGCGAGAGTGGTTGAGAGCCCGAGCGAGACCCAGATCCGGAACAGGCTCTTCGGTAACTGCAGCCGGCGGCTTCCACCTCCCACCGGTCATTAAACTCAAACCACCTTCTATTTGTATGTTTCACCACATTCCCACTCCCGTTACCGCCACGCGTCTATCGGTAACAGATCCCGCCCTCCGGTGTAAATGCTCACTGGTCAAGTGATCGGCATATCCGTTGCTTCTCGCTGACGGTGAGGAAATGGAGCACCGGGCAGAAACACTGCCGGCACAAGGAGTACGGGCGGAATTCACACTGAGCGCACCGGAGACCAGCTCGGGACCGCTCCGTGCTCTCAGTGAGTAGACAACACCGCAGTAAGAATTAACTGTTCGCATCCAGCATCGGATCGGCACGTCCGCCAACACGCTTTGAGCAGACAACGTCCCTGTTTACAGATATTCAAACTTCAACATTCGTCTTCACCTGCACCCAGTGAGTTTGTATCATCTTCCTGTTGTGTTCACCTGCCCAGGGAATGTCTGCCGAAGGTCCGATTATCATTAAAGTTGAATTATATTACTTTGTGAGAAAAACACGTTTCCTCATTTCCCTGGAAATTTGGCGGGGATGGGGGAGGTATAGGCATCCGTTAATCTTTGTGAAACCATGCATTTGCTCCTTTGGAAGGCTTCCAGGGCGCAGGCCTGAGCAGGATTGTCTGGAGGACCGGCAGTTGCCCATGCTGCAACTCTCCCCTCTCCACACCACCGATGTTGTCCAAGGGAAGGGCAAGGGGCCGATACAGCTTGGCACCGCTGTCGTGTGGTTAAGCGCCTTGCTCAGAAACACAAAACGCTGCCTCAACTGAGACTCGAACTAGTGAACTTCAGATCAGTAGTCCAAGGCCTTAAACACTTGGCCACGCGCCTGCACGGGAGGAAGAGTAAAAAAAGACCTGTAATGACTTCTCAATTGCCAAAAGCTTTCCGTCTATTCTAGTGGTGTTTAGTGTTGTGGCGTTTTGGACAATTACATAAATATTGTTGTGTCGGCCTAATTGTTTAATATTATTGTGTAGTGACTTTAAGGTGGAAACAGTTGTAGATATTACTGTCGGTACAATATATACACAGGTCATACCATCGTCTATCCATTTTCTCCTTGAAGTCATAATATTTCTACTGTTTTCACTTCTAGATTTCAGAATGTTGTGCATGTTTGGAATCGGTCCATGAAGGAAGTTGTTCTTGCTGGTGTGTCCTGTAATATTCTATCGGAAAGGTTATTATGGATATGTAATAATAGATCGGTCCTCGTATCAATATGTACTCCGGCTGTCAGACTGAATGAGGATTGTATTGATAGTAATGGACCGTATCCTTCATGAGTTTGTGTTTCAAAGCAAGTTTTTGGTGAATGATGCTTTCCACTTGGTTCTGCCTGTGTGAGTAATCGGATTGAACTAAACTGTTGCAAGATCCCGGAATGTGTCGGATAGTTTCCGGATACTCTTGGCATTTTCTCCTTTTGTCGTCTTGCTGGTCTTTAACTGTGTGATTTAATTTTTTGTGTTAACTTTGCAGCAGAGGGAATTAAAACTCCACTAACACCCTGTTTTTGAATGTGTGTAACTCGCTCACATTCGTCTTCCCTCCCCTCTCCACAGTGCTCAACTATTTCGTTTCTCCCTTCCGCCCTACCCCTTACCATTCTCTCAGCCCACTCCAACCCCTCAGCACACCGTCCTACCACTCAGCAAGACACGTCACCAGCACTCACACACAGTGAGCACACAAAAGATCATGATGACGTAATAACAGTCCCGAAACCAGCCTTCCCAATCCACGCCCCCCCCACCCCGGTGACGCCGTGGCTGCATGTATACGTCATCACACCCACACAGAACATCAGTAAAAAAACAACAACGCAGGACATATATAGCTTAACACTGGACATCCCAGCCCACCGATATCATCTCCCGACGCTCCCCGACCACCTGTTAGGCGACACCGCGGCTTTATGGAGCAGTTCCCCTCCCGACCATCGACTCCGACAATGTCCAAGGAGTGAAAAGGTGACCCGGAACTTTGAGAAATCGATGATCATACCCAACAGACACACACAGTGAGCACACACAAGGACACATTCACGCAATAAATATCTCGAGGCCCACTTCACCTCTCGAACATAACCACTTCCCCTCGACGAGGGTTTGGAGACTGGGTCTATGGAGAGAGAAACGGAAGGATGGGGTGAATCCAAGGGGAAATGAAGTCTGCGGTGAGAGAGACTGACGCAGACATAGTGGGGAATATGAGAAATACTAGGAGAGAACAGACAGGGGTCAGAAGAGACTTTGGAAAGAGTAAGACGAAGCGGGTGGAGATACTAGTGGAAAGGCAGACATTGGGGAGACACGGAGACAGAGATTCGGACGCGAGAGAGAGACAGGGGAGAACTCGTTACGGAGAGAGATTGTGGGAGAGACGGAGTGGTCCGGGAGAGAGTGTCTGGAGGTAGCGAGAGAGAGAGACTGGAGAGAGGGAGAGACTAGGAGGAAGAACATCTGGAAGAGAGTGTGGCTGACTGGATTGCTGAGGAGAGTGAGAAAGGGGCGGGATGTGACAACAAGAGAGAGACTGGTGGGGTAGAGAGATAAAACATGAGAAGTTTGAAAGGGACCTTGGATGCGGTGAGTGGCCATGGTGAGCAAATAGATCGGGGTGGGTAAAGCTCGTAGATGTGGTTTGGGAAGAGAGATCGGAGTGGGGATGGAAATTCGGTTGGGCAGAGACCAGGATGAGGAGCGAGATTGGGGTACAGAGAGACGGAGAGAGCGGTTGAAACCTAGGAGAGAGATTGGGAGGGGGAAGCGACCGGAGTAAAGAGAGCCTGGAGGAAAGTGAGATGGAGGGGGATACGTAGCGATTGAAACTGTGCGAGAAAGTGACCGGGCTCGGGAGAGACACGAGGTTGTGGAGACGGGAAAGAGTAACTGAGGGAGTTAGAGATTGGTGGGAAGGGGAAGAGACTGGGGGTTAGAGAAGGACAGTTGGGTGGGGAGACACACGGGGGATTATACTCTGAGGGACAGAAAAACAGCAGAGATTGACGGGGGAGTGAAAACGGGCTGGAGAGAGGTGGAGATATGGCAGTGGGAGAATGTTATGAGAGAGAGACCGGAAGTGTGAAAGTGGGTAGAGAGACACTGGGCAGAGAGACGGAAGTGAGAAAGGTTGAGTAGAGAGAGTAGGGAGAGAGAGAGAGAGAGAGAGGGAGAGAGTGACGAGGAGATAGTAGGGTAGAGAGAGAAACTGGAGAACAGAGAGACTGGGGGAGAAGGATAACGGGTAGAGCGAGTGGGTAGGGAGAGGAATCGAGGGGGCTGAGGGGATAGAAAGCGTAGGGGTAGAGATTGTGGGTTCTGCGAGATGCTGAGAGATATGGAGAGAGAGGGCGAGGGAGACTCCAGGGCGAATGGGGTGGGGCGAGAAATACTAGGAGAACAGACAGGGAGAGAGACATTTTTGGGATAGACAGATTGGGGAGAAAGAGATTGGAGAAGAAAGATGACATATGTGTGCCAGTTCGGTAAGGGACACAGATATTTTGGGCTGAAAGAGAGACTAAGGGGTAGAGGGGATGACTGTTTATTAAGACAAACTGGGTAGGAAGAGACTTTGGGAAAGAGAATGAGGAACAGGACAGATGAGGGGAGGGACACTGGGGAGCGACAGAGACGGGGAGAAGGCGGGTAGAAAGTCGAGGGACAAAGTGTCGGGGAAGATAAGATGTGAAGAGACAGAGCGCTGGTGGCGAAAGAGAAGGGGGACACTAGGAAGAAACGAAAGGGAGTGATAAGGAAGAGAGCGAGAAAGAGCGAGAGAGTTAGAGACTGGACGAAGAGATTGGGAGAGAGAGAGAGAGGATACGGGTGACAGTGTCTGGAGTGCTGAGGAGAGAGAAAGTGGGGAGTGAGAGTGAGAATAGAGTGATTGTTGGGGTAGAGAGAGTTTGAGGTTTGAGAGAAAGAGCAGGCGGAGAGAGAGAGTGGACGAAATGGAAGAGAGGTCGGGGTGAGCTGAGGGATCTGGAATGGGCAGAGATATGGCGAGAAATATCGGAGCGTGGAGGGAAATTGGGTTCAGGTAGGAAGTGGAAGGAAAAAGTGCCGAGAGAGAGAGAGAGAGAGAGGAGTGCTGCAGAGAGGGACTTGGGGGAGAGAAGTAAGAGAAAGAGACGGGAAGAGCAGATATCGCTGGTAGGTTTGCTAGCATGGTTCGGGTGTAAACTAATTGGCAAAGGAGATGGGAACAAGGGGAGAGAGACAGAGGGGTGTAAAATAAGGGTAGAAGCAAAAAGTAGTAAGGTGAAAAGTAAAAGTGGCAGGCAAATCCAGGGCAAAAAGCGAAAAGGGCCACTTTTCAACATAATTGTATAAGGGCAAAGAGTGTTGTAAAACAAGCCTGAAGGCTTCTTGCGTCAGTAAGAGGAACATTCGTAACAAGATGGATGAATTGAATGTGCAGATAGTTATTAATGAATATGATATAGTTGGGATCTCAGAGACATGGCTCCAGGGTGACCAAGGATGGGAGCTCAACATACTGGGATATTCAATATTCAGGAGGGATAGACAGGACAGAAAATGAGGTGGGGTAGCATTGATGGTTAGAGAGTAGATTAAAGCAATAGAAAGGAAGGACAATAGCCTGGAGGATGTGGAATCGATATGGGTAGAGCTGCATAACACTAAGGGGCAGAAAACACTGGTGGGAGTTCTCTATAGGCCACCTAAGTGAGTTTGGGGTTTGGGGATGGCATTAAAGAGGAAATTAGAAATGCATGCAATAAAGGAACAGTAGTTATAATGGGTGACTTCAATCTACATATAGATTGGGTGAACCAAATTGGTAAGGGTGCTGAGGAAGAGGATTTCTTGGAATGTAAGCGGGATGGTTTTCTGAACCAACATGTCGAGGAACCAACTAGAAATCAGGCCATTCTAGATTGGGTATTGAGCAATGAGGAAGGGTTAGTTAGCAATCTTGTTTTGCGAGGCCCCTTGGGTAAGAGTGACCATAATATGGTGAAATTCTTTATTAAGATGGAAGTGACATCGTTAATTCAGAAACAAAGGTTCTGAACTTAAAGAAGGGTAACTTTGAATGTATGAGACGTGAATTAGCTAAGATGGACTGGCAAATGATACTTAAAGGGTTGACGGTGGATATGCAATGGCAAGCATTTAAAGATTGCGTGGATGAGCTACAACAATTGTTCATCCCAGTTTGGCAAAAGAATAAACCAGGGAAGGTAGTGCACCCGTGGCTGACAACGGGAATTAGGGATAGTATCAAGTCCAAAGAAGAAACATAAATTAGCCAGAAAAAGCCGCACACCTGAGGACTGGGAGAAATTCAGAGTCGAGCAGAGGAGGACAAAGGGCTTAATTAGGAATGGGAAAAAATATTATGAAAGAAAGCTGGCAGGGAACATAAAAAACTGACTGTAAAAGCTTTTACAGATATGTGAAAAGAAAAAAAAAAGATTGGTTAAGATTGTTTCCGATGTTGTGGAAGTACAGAACGAGGGGTCACAGTTTAAGGATAAAGGGGAAGCCTTTTAGGACCGAGATGAGGAAATCTTCTTCACACAGAGAGTGGTAAATCAGTGGAATTCTCTGCCACAGGGAAGATTGAGGCCAGTTCATCGATTATATTTAAGAGGAAGTTAGATATGCCCCTTATGGCTAAAGGGATCAGGGGGTATGGAGAGAAGGAAGGTACAGGGTTCTGAGTTGGATGATCAGCCATGATAATATTGAATGGCGGTGTAGGCTCAAAGGGCCGAATGGACTATTCCTGCCCCTATTTTCTATGTTTCTATGTGAAAACAAGACGGGAGACAGTAGCAAGTGATTTGTCGGGGGTTGGTGAGAAGCTTGGAGGGAGACCACAGGGTTGGAGAGAGGTGCAGATGAGTGACTGTGAGGTGTAGAGAGTCAATGAGACAGCCTGTTAGAAGTGAGGCGAGAGACTAGATGTTAGATAGAGCCGGCAGAGCAAGAGACTGGGGGAGGGTTATAGAGAAACTCGGGGATGAGACACAGACTGGGATGAGGGAGGATGGGGCATTGTGAGTCAGAGAAAACGTTTATGTACCGTGATTCATTAGAGGGTTTTCATACTCGCTCGTCATTTTAGGATCGCACAACTTCCATTGTAAAATCCCTCTGAAGCATCCATCCAGCCCTTTCCGTCTCGGACTGCCCCTTCCCTCCCTGTCACACTGATCCCCCTCTCCACCATAACTCGCGATCCCCTTCTCTGACCACCTTCGCGACAATTCTCACTTCCTCTCCCGACCACCCTCTTCTGTATGACGCCCTCCCTCCCCTCCTCCGACTTGACCCTCACTATCTCGGTGACCCTCTTCTGAAATTGTGTTCCTGCCCTCTTTGTTGCCCCTTGTCCTTCACAATCGGTGCCTATCCTTATCCGGACGCAAAACACCCCCGGCTCCTGCCTCTGTCCCAGACGGTAAGGGTGCTGAAGGCGCGGGAGCATCCTGAGTGTGTGTTCAGGGTGGCCTCGCCTGCGAGTCGTTCTGCGTCCATTGGTCCTGAGGACGAAGTGGCTGTGGGAAGGTGAGGGAAGGTTGGAGCTTTACCTCAACTCCGTGATTCATGGGGGAGAGCCGTCCCGGTGGGTTGGTGATCAGAAGTCCAGGCACTCGTGTGTTTGGCGGTTCTCCTGGGCTCGGGGATTCCGTAGCCTGGAGGTCAATGGAAGGCTGGAGTAAAAGCATGGGAATGCGGGACTGCGCCGTTAGGGGGAGCTACTGGATGGAGGGATGTGGCGGGGAAGCTCGGTTTGTCATTGTAACTATTTATGGAATAACACGAAACTGACTACTGTGAAAAAAAAAACAGCAACATTTTTGTTTTAGAGTGCATCACTCGGTACTGGCACACACCTTTCGTAAACGGGGACACACACTAATCCCAGAGGCCTGTGTCAGTATCAAAATAATGCCACCATCTCCCTATGTCTCTCCAGCCTGGTGTCACCCCAAACAAACCCCACTGCCCCGTTGTCCCAGCATATTCCCCATAGCCATGTGTCAGTCCTGAAACGAATCCCCCTGCCCCGCTCTCTCCCCACACTATCGTGTCAGTTCCCAAACGAATCCCGTTACAGCGAACTCTCCACACGAACCTATGTCAGTCACTGAAGTAACACTGAGGTTGTCTACAAAAAGGGTCAGAGCCGTCTCTATTTCCTGAGGAGACTGAGGTCCTTTAACATCCGCCGGACGATGCTGAGGATGTCCTATGAAGCTGTGGTGGCCGGTGCTATCGTGTTTGCTGTTGTGTGCTGGGCAAGCTGGCTGAGGGTAGCAGACGCCAACAGAATCAACAAACTCATTCGTAATGCCAGTGATGTTGTGGGGGTGGAACTGGACACTCTGACGGTGATGTCTGAAAAGACGATGCTGTCCAAGTTGCATGCCATCGTGGACAATGACTCCCATCCACTCCATAATGTACTGGTTAGGCAGAGGAATACATTCAGCCAGAGACTTATTCCACCGAGATGTAACACTGAGCGTCATAGGAAGTCGTTCCTGCCTGTGGCCATCAAACTATAAAACTCCTCCCTCGGAGTGTCAGACACACTGAGCCAATAGGTCCTGGACCTATATCCACTCGGCATGATAAACATTATTATTTAATTATTTATTTGTTATTGTTATATTTCTTCACCATTCTGGGTTGTTGCGGCTGTAACGAAACCAAATTTCCCTCTGGATCAATAAAGTATGTCTGTCTGTCTTTCTATTTGTCTATCTCCTCACAGGCCCGAAGTTTCCAAGGTAATGAATTGGCTAAATGTAATTGTGATGCTTTAGGCTGGAATCTCAGAGCTAAAACAGGGAACGGATGCACCCTGGGAAATGTTCACCGGAAATGAGAAGGTATTTTAGACAGCACTTGCATAGGGTTCTGGACAGGTGAATGAGCCATGTTCGACAGAGATGTGGATCATCTGGTCAAGAGGAAGAAAGAAACTGGCCAGCTTTAGAAAGCTAGGATCGGACACGGCTGTAGAGTTACAAGGCAGCCAGGGACGAACTGAAGAATGGAATTAGGGAACTTGTAAACCCCACGGCATTCTAGATGTATGTGAAGAAGAGGATGACTAGAGTAAGAGTAGGATCGGTCAGGGGTAGAGAAAAAATATGATCTGCTGGTTCAATCACAGTGTGTATGATGAGTTTCTGTTCAATGTCTCCTCATGTTGGGGAATTTATTAATAATAATGCTATTGAATATCAATTGTAGCTGGTTATCCAATCTCTTATGAGAGATATTCATTACCTGACTTGTGTATCAGCCTTTTACTGAATGATGTGTAGGTCTTGCTGCAAGCAAGTATGGCCTACTTATTTCCTAAGGACTTACAAATGAAATTGAGCATTGTGCTATCACCAGTAAACATCCACAGTTCTGATAATAAGGAAGGAAAGTAGGTTCAGCAGTTCAACCCAAACTGAATTGCTAGTGGAACTGTATTTCTACCCTGAAACATACGGCTGGATTTGGTAGAGGTGGGACAGGTCCTTAATGCGGACTTTACTTAAATTTTCAACAGTAAGAGCGATCCCAACATTTGGGAGGACAGTTCTAAACGGGCTGTTGTGCAAAAACAGGACGGGTATGTAAAAACGTGGATGTACAGGAACTTTTGAAAAACATTCGGATAGATAAGTCCTTTTTCTGACGCTGCGAGAAACCCCAGGTTACTGTGGGAAGCGGAGGAAGAGATTTCTGCGCCCTTAGCGATTACCTTTGCGTTATCACTGCCGCACTTGTAGGATAGGGGACCTACTTCAGTGACGGGCAGATTATTGGAGAAGTTTCTTAGAAACCGAATTTGCAAGGTTTGGGAGAAATTGATTTCGGAGAATCAGAATGTCTTTGGGAGAGGCAGGTCATAGCTCACTGCCTGGTTCAATTCTGTGAGGATGTGACAAAACACATTGGTAAAGGTAGAAAAGTTTATCAGGTATACATAGATTTTAATAAGGCATTTGATACGGTTAACCGTGGTAGGACCGTTCATAGCGTCAGAAGGCTTGTTATCCAGGGAGAGTTGGCTGGTGGATTCAGGACTGACGCCCACAGAAGACAGACTGTAGTTGTGGATGGAGCGTTTTCTCCCTGGATTTCGGTGACCAGTGGTGTCCTGCACGGATCAGTTTGAGGCCCCGGCTTTTGGGTTTTTATGAATGATTTTAGAAGGTCGTCACCGATTTCAACAGGACGGTGACAGGACGCAGAGCTGCGCTGAGAAGTTACAGATGGAGCTCAATCCGAATGTTACGGAGTGATTCTCTTTAGGAGAATGGATTTGAAGACAGCGGGACTACTTGCTCGAGTCAACCAAGGGTCGCACATTAGTACAGGTTCAACAATGGATAAGACTTTCTCCAATAAGCCGAGGGCCGCTCATCGCTACGAGAACCACAATCGGCACGGAGCGGTGCACTGCAGGAGCAGAAAGAAGTGTGATTGACAGGTGAGCTTGACCACATCCGCTGTTCTGCACAGATTCATAGTGACGATTGTCTTCTGAAAACAGTTGAACTCGGCCTTTTCTCCTTGGAGCGATGGAGGATGAGAGGTGACCTGATGGAGGTGTACAGGGTGATGAGAGGCATTGATCATGTGGATAGTCAGAGGCTTTTTCCCAGGGCGGAAATGTTTGCCACAAGAGGACACAGGATTAGGGGGCTGGAGAGTATGTATAGATGAGATGTCAGGGATAGGTTTTCTACGCAGGGAGTGGTGTATGTGTGGAATGGGCTGCCAGCAAAGGTTGTGGAGGCGGATGCAATAGGGTGTTTTGAGAGACTTTTGAATAGGTACATGGAGCTTAGAAAAATAGAGGGCTATGGGTAACGCTAGTAATATCTAAGGTAGGGACATGTTCGGCACAACTTTGGGCCAAAGGGCCTATGTTGTGCTATACGTTTTCTATGTTTCTATGTTTGTATGAAAGACAATACACCTGGAAGCAAATCAGGAGAAAGACAGACAACTTTGTGGCAAATAATAGAACAGCCTGAAAACCAGCGGAATGGTCACAGACTTCACTTGTTAAGTTTTCTTCAAACATAGAATGGATGGCGAAATACTCGTAGAATTGTGGCGGGTTTGAGAATATCTTTAAAGTTAAATCGACTGCATCGCAGGTCACGGGTATGGGGTGGTCAAGTCATTCGCTGGAAGAGGTCAGGTTCCTGCCAAACACCCCATGTTGTGCTTGAAAACACTGTTCTTCAAACTGTCCACAGCCCTCTCTAATTTCCTGAGGACACGTCCATTTTTGATCACAGGCCTCTGGAATACCGCTGTGGATCTTTTACAGTGTTTGGAGGAAAATAAGTGCAGTTTTATTGTAATACATGTCAGCTGTAATGTCATTCCATCATTCACACTGCCCGGAATGACTGGAATGGACCAAAGAAAAGAAAGAACGAACGTTCCCCTTTAATAAATAAGTGTTCTCCATTTCACCCGACAGAACAAACTCCATCCTCAATCTCAGAAGCGAATGTGCTCCGTCAAATGTTAAAAAATAATTTGACTTCAATATGCATGCCGACTTTAAAGGCAACACAGATATAAAAATATCCTACTTAAATTGCTGAAGCCAGGTATCATGGAAAATAACATGGAAAATTCACATCATACTTTATTTAAAGTAAATAGATTGCGATATCCCTTGAGGAGTCAAATTAATGACACGGAGACAGTGAGTAAAAATAGTTTAACGCAATTGTTTGTGCAGTTGGTTGTCACTAATGTCCCTGACGTGATCGCCACGCTAATTGTCTTGTGGAATTGTGGAATTGTTCTCACCTCAATAAAAGACTGCTAAACCGATCCCCAGTCAACCTGAGCAGCTGAAACGCTCCGTAAAACTGAACGCTGCTTCTGACGGAACATGCGATATCCGGCGATTTACTACATCGCAGCCATTTTCTATCCCACACTTGTAGCGGTTGGTGTCCCCGGTAAGATGCCGGAGCTGGTCACTTTATGCATGGTGCCGTCGTTACTCTGCTGCGGTATCCGCACTGTTACTGAGCACAGATGCTACCGTCGGTGGAAACGTGTTTCCGGAATGAAGGATTCCGGCATCTAATGGTTTTATTTTCATTTTTCATACTTCACTCACAGGGCTTTCTTCTATTTTCGATATTGACACTGCTTCATAATTTGATCGAAGTGATCTTTCTTTTATCAATTATGTTTGTGCCGATATTGACATTGTTTCATAACTTCACTTCGCTAGGCTTTCTGAAGTAATGCTGGTCTCTGCTTTTCTAGGTCCGAGTCTCTATCAGTGCAGACACTCCGACCTTTTAACAATGTGACAGCTTATTTAAATGACGGTCCAGTCTATTTGCGACTCGTCGGTCTGTTCTTCTGTAAGGCACTAAAAGAGAACTCGTGTTTTATATCTCCTCACTTTGATACAACTACAAATAATCACGTCTGTTCTTTCACTTCCAATAATGGAAACGGTGCAGTTTACAGGAGCGATCGACTGCTCATCGGTACGTGAGTCGTGGAACTCGGAATCCTCGCTCTAAACTGTGGGAATGTCGCCAATCCACTGACACTCACATCCGTCATTGTCCTCCAGCCGGAGTGCAGCGACTGAGACCGCACACACTGGACTCCCGCTTTCCACTTCCAAACAGGCCATACCCTGCATAGCATCGGTAGAATGGGGGCATTCAGGGAACTGACTATATTCCTATTTTGTTTCCAAATTTCTTGCAGTTAACTTAACGGCGATTGCGATCCTTTCTCGGGGGAAATGCGGACTCTCCAAATGCATCACCCGTTACCTGGTTGGAATGGCCACAGCGGATCTGATGGTGGTTATCGTTGTTGCTTTAGTGGAACAGACCAACAATATCTACATTTATTCCAGATCCCTGCTCCTCACTCCTGTATGCGCTCTGACACTTGTATTTCGGTTAGTAACGATGGACTGTTCTGTATGGTTCACGGTCAGTTTTACCTTCGATCGCTTCATCGCAATATGTTGTCGAAAGCTGCGGGAGCGATACTGCACCGAGAGAACAGCAACGGCGGTTATCGTGACCGTGGTTATACTGAGCTGCGGGAAATGTGTCCCGTTATACTTTGCTATTGAACCTTTCATCATCATTGATAACACGCCGTGGCGGTGCGCCCTCACACATGAATACGCTACTTCACCCGTGTGGAGAGGATACGCATTACTGGACTGTATTTTAACACCATTGATACCAATCGGCTTAATCCTGGTGTTTAACGGGTTAACTGTAAGACATATCGTTGGGGCAAATAGAGTCCGCAGAAGGCTTCGGTACAGCGGCGACAATCAGAAAGATGCCGAGGTGGAAAAACGCAGAAAATCTATGATTTTGTTGTTTTCTATATCAGCTAATTTCATACTATTTTGGATGCCTGATGTAGCCCATTCCCTGAAATGGCAAAAGGAAAACTATTTTTACCAGGACAGATATTTGAGTTCCCCAGTATACATCCTACAGCAATTTGGGTACATGTTTCAAATGCTCAGCGTGTGCACCAATACTTGTATCTATACACTGACACAGAGGAAATTCAGAGAAGAGCTGAGGAATGGAATAAAGTATGTGTTTACATTAACTGGCCATCGATGTAGATAATGCCCGCGTCTAACGACAATTCAGTGGAGTTTTCAAATAAAGCTGTTTTTCAATGAACAGGTTTGGCAAATACGTCATTAATTCAAACAATCATATGCCTGGTCATCCGGGAAATGCAGAATTCGCAGAGTTGATGACTTCATGCAGTTCAGGTAGGTAGCAATACAAACTCTCAATGCTTCTGGCGTGATTGTCACTTTGGTTGATGTATGTTCCAAACTATCACAGACACTCGACTGTCACAAGGGCAGGGATGGCTCCAGGAATCTCCGGGGTTCAGATGTTTCAAAATGGGCAGATTCGGGTAACAAACTGGAAAGTGAGTGCGATGGGAAACCAGGGATATTATCGCAGCTGCAGATACGGAGGGCAAACAGAGACATGCGATCACCTCATTTGGATTATTCTATACAGCCGCCCCTCCAACAAAAAAAAAACCTGCAACGGGAACAGTGAGGAACCGATCGGGAAGCGGGACGTGGACATGTTCAATGTTATTGACATGGGTAACTGAAACTTCCACGATATTCTTTGGCAACTCCCCAAGGTGAAAAGTTTCGGTACAGCATAATGTCTCAGTTGCGTCCAGGAAGGATTAATGTCACTATAAGAAGACAGGTGGACTAGCGAATATTCCGTACCGGATCTAATTTTAGAAAAGGAAACGAATCAGGTGACAAATCTTTCCGCGGCTCAGCATTACCGAACAACAGGGCACAACTCCCCTCCACTTACCTTGACCAGGGAGCATGGGAACTATTTAATTGGGGATCAGCGAATTATGGTGCTACCTGGCAGGAACTAGGGAAGGTAAATTGGAAAATGATCTACTCAGGGAAATACGCAACAAATATGATGGGATTGTATTGGGAGCACTGACATACGGTTCAGTATAAGTTGTCTCCGTGAAGCAGGGAAAGGATGATAGCGTAAAGTAACTCTGGGTGACAAGAAAGTTGGAACAACTCCTCAAGAGGAAGAAAGAACGATACTTAAAGATTAGGTAGAAAGAATCAGGTCAGGCTATAGCGGGTCAAAATGTAGAAAGGAAAAAAATTAACAATGGAGTTAGAAGAGGTCGAAGGGGACTTGAGAAGTTCTTGGCGAATTGCACTGTGAAGAACAGGCGGAGACTGGAGAGAGTCTGGGCAGATCAGAGGAAAACTTGTATCTGGAGTCCAAAAAGGCAGTGAAGCTCCTCACTGAATACATTCATGAATGTGAACACAGCTCGAACATGCCGACGCTCAGAAAGAGGATGCGCTGGAAACTTGGAAAACATTATGATAGATGATTCCCCGTAACCGGAAGGGATATAGTCCAGGTAATTTGGGAAAGCAAGCGGAGATATTCCTGAGCTTTTGGACAGGATATTTCTGTCTTCGCTGGCCACGGAAGTAGAACTAGATGACTTGGGGAGTGGGGGGAGGGTGGAAAATGTTATTCGTTTGTTGACGAAAGAAATTAGGGATACTTCCAGGAATTACAGACCAGGGAGCCTTACATCAGTAGTGGGTAAACTACTGGAGAGGATTACTGAAGAAGGAAATTATGAATATTTGGAGAAACGTTGTCTGGCTACGGAGAGACAACATGGCATGTTGTCCTTTATGAGTCAGATTGAATTATTTGAAAATAAATGAAAATAAAACCAACAGATGAACCAGGACAGTCGATGTGGGTGCAATAATTCTGGTCAGGTGTTTGATCAGTTCCCCATAGTGGACTCATTCAGAAAGTCAGGAGGCGTGGGATCGAAGAGAACCTGGTTGCGTTGATTCAGATTTAGCTTCCTAACTGAAGGTAGATCATGCAGTAGATAGGGTGAATTCTTGCTGGAAGACAGCGGACAACCGTGTTCCGCACGGAGGGTTGAAATTGTGGTACAAGTTACAACTCTATTTTGGACTCTGCAGTTACAGTGTTCCGAGAAACAGGGCTGAGAGAAATAACCGATTTAATCTGATCACCCAGCAACAGCTGGAAAGTTAATGGAATTAGAGTTGACGATGTAATCAAATCGCTGAACTAGTGACTGCACCGGCACGTTATCTTAACTATCCCGACATTTACATATTACGTAAAGACGCTAATTTATGGAAATAGGACTGATGACGTAAGCAGATCGCTCAGTATTGACTGAACCGCCACGTTATCTAAACTGACCTGTTATTAACATATTACAGGGCAGATGCTACAATGACTTCAAAGCAATCATTTCCAGTGGAGCCCAACAACTTAAAAACAACATTTAAAAGTGTTCAGCAGCAGGTTTTTTCTGCTTATTAAAATAACTAGCCTTCCAAAATGACAATTCCAAATTCCCAATTGAAGTACACACCAATTTATCTGAATGCCAATTTACCTCTGAATCGTGTTTTTCTCATATCGGGTGTAGATACGCTCACATTTCGATCTATTTAACCCTGAATCCACATGGCCGGTGTGGAATCCGTGTCTCCGTCTGAAATCAATAATAAATGAAACATACAAAACTACACAAAACTGAAAACGCAACGAAGGCAAATCAAATATTCGGGCTGACACTTGTCTTTCTTCAAAACCATCGCAGGCAATTGGAGAATACAGAATAAACAACTTCTAAAGCTTCCATCCTTTATCATCTCACATCTGCGCTTCCATCTTCTCACGCTGTAACCATCCATTAACTCCGTCTCCATCCTTTAGTATGAGCAAGGACAGAGGGATCGGACAGTAATAACGACTTTCTGGATTGGTCGGTGCTGTGAGAAATTAAAGCTCTCACCCAGATGCGCAGTCAGACAGCCAGAGGAAACCACCGCACAGAAACAGGGTCTTCAGCCCGTCAGGTCAATGAGGAATTATTTAAACTGCCATTGACCTCACCCAGAACATGGCCATCCATATCCCAGTACCTATCCAGTCATCACTTAAACGTTCACATCGGAATCTCAATAACCATTTGTGTTGGCAGCACTGTCTACTCTCTGGAGTCCATCTGGGTGAAGAAGCTTCCCCTCCTATTTTCCTTAAACATTTCACATTTCACCCTTCACCCATGATCTCTGGTTGTATTCTCGCCCAACATCAGTGGAGAAAGCCCGCTTTCATTTATACTCTCTATACGCGTCTTAATGTTGTATAGCTCTATCATAATCTCCCCTCAGTCTCCTACCCGCTCGGGAATACAGTGCTAACATACCGAATCGTTCCTTTTAATTCAAAACATCCAGGCCCGGCAATAGCCGTGTAACTTTGTTCTGTATTTGTTCAAACGTATTTATAGCTGCCCTGTTGGTAGTTGAGCAAAAACACAACAATATTCCAAATTAGGCCTCAATAATTTTTTAAACAGCATCGACATAACACCCCTACTCCGGTACTCAGTACTTTCGTCTCCTTTTCTTTTGCGACGCTTTCTAACTGTGCCACAACTTTCATTGAATTATGGACCTGCATTCCTAGATTCGTTTGTTGTATCGTACTCCTCAGTGCCCTGTTTCTCATTGTGTCAGATCAACCCTGGCTGGTCCTCACAAAGTGCAACATCTAACACTTGTGTATGTGTTACATCCGACCCGCCGTTTTTCAACCATTGTTCAAATTGGTCCAGATCCCACTTAATGCTCCGTTAGTCTTGCTCACTGAGGAGAAAGAGACTGGTGAATGTAAAGAGACGGCGGCGAGAGTCTGAGAAGGACGGAAGGGAAAGAGAGGCAGCCGAGGTTTTAGGAGAGGAGAAACGGCAGTGGGGGAGAGAAACTGAGCGAGACTGAGTGAAAGAGGGTAGGAAGAGAAATTGGCCCGGGGGGGGGGCTGGTTTGGGGAGACTGGTGGATACAAAGAGACGCGAAATTAAAATATTTGGAAGGGTAATAGACACAACGGGTTGAGAGAGAGACTACGATGTGGTCGGAAAGTGTGAGTCAGAGAATACTGTCCATAAATGCACTGAGCGATTAGAGGACTTTCCTTCCTGCAGGGTATTCTGGGATTGCAGCTCTTCCATTCTAAATTCCTTCAGAAACAAGCAACCCGTATCGTCTTGCTGACCTCTCTCACCACGCCTGCTTAACCACTCTACTTCCCAGACCGTAACCTCGATCTCGCTTTCCTAAACTGGTCTTCGTGGTCTTCACCCTCTCTCCGTTTCTGTGATCACATCCGTTGGCTCCTGTTACGAACGCCGCAAAGTAGTATGCTGAATCATACTGAGTCATGTTAGTAACGGGACATTCTGGACCATATACAGCGTGGAACCTTCTCCCCGGGTCCTCTACCCATATGTCGGCCCGACCAGAAAGGGAAGCAGTGGAGGCTTACCTAAATGACTCTTTCGCGGCGGGCATTATCCGACCCTCGTCTTCCCCTGTAGGCGCAGGATTCTTCTTTGTGGGGAGGAAGGACAGCTCACTGCGCCCCTGCATTGTCTACCATGGCCTGAACAACATCACCAAAAATAATAAGTCTCCACTGCCCCTCATCAACTCTGCCTTCGAGCCGCTTCACGGAGCCACAACTTTCTCTAAGTTGGACCTGCGGAGTGTCTATCACCTGGTCAGGATAAGGGAGGGAGATGACTGGGAAAACAGCTTGTAACAGCTCTCTTGGTCATTTCGAATATCTGGTCACGCCATTCGGCCTCATGAATGCCCCCGCTGTCTTCCAAGCCCTGATAAACTATGTATTTACGTAATTTATTAACAGTTTCGTTTTCTTTTATTTGGACGACATCTCAATCTTCTCCCGTTATCTCCAGGAACACACGCATCATGTCCGTCACGTTTTTCAGAGGCTTTTGGAGAACAAACTATTCGTTAAGGATGAGAAGTGCAAGTTCCATGCCCGTTCCGTCAGTTTGCTGGATACATCATTGGGAGCGGGCAATTGAGGGCGGATCCCGAAAAGATCCGGGCGGTGGCGGAGTGGCCAAACCCCACGACGCTTAAGCAACTCCAGCGATTTCTGGGGTTCGCAAATTTCTACCGTCGCTTCACCAGGGATTACAGCCGGGTGGCAGCGCCCCTTACTCGACTCACCTCTCCTCCCACCCCCTTAAACTGGACCCCCGAAGCGGACTCGGCCTTCTCGGAGGTGAAGATGCGTTTCACTTCCGCTCCCATCCTGGCCCAACCTGACCCGTCTGGTCAATTCATTGTGGAAGTCGACGCCTCCGACTCTGGGGTGGGAGCGGTCCTCTTCCAACGCTCCAGCCCAGACCAAGAGCTCCATCCCTGCGCCTCCTCCTCTCGCCGCCTAACCCCCCCCCACCCCCGAACGGAACCACGACGTAGGGAACCGGGAGACACCGGCCGTCAAACTCGCTTTGGAGGAGTGGAGACACTGGCTGGAGGGAACGGAACATCCATTCATCATCTGGACGAACTACAAGAACCTCGCATAACTCCAAACCGCTAAACGCCTGAAATCCCGCCAGGCCCTTTGGGCATTACTTTTTGGCCGTTTCAGATTCACACTTGCCTATCGTCCTGGTTCCATGAACGGGAAGCCCGATGCTCTCTCTCGTCAATATGTCTCCGAGTAGGGCTTCCCAACCCCGAGACCATTCTTCCACCATCCGATGTGGTGGCTGCCCTCACCTGGGAGTTCGAATCCATAGTCATCGAGGCCCAGCGGACTCAACCTGACCCAAGGAATGGAACCGCCAGTCGTCTCTTCGTGCCCGACGCTGTTCGGTCTCAGGTTCTTCAGTGGGGAAACACTCCTCGTTTCGCCTGCCATCCCGGGATCGATCAGACTCTGTTCCTTCTGAAGAGACATGTCTGGTGACCCTCCATGGATGCTGACACTCTCTCCTTCGTCTCTGCCTTTTCTGTGTGTGGCCACGGAAATGTCTCCCATCGACAACCTGCTGGGTTGCCTCATCCCCTACCTGTCTCTTGTTTGCTACCCCCTTCACATGGTAACACTGCTGTACTCACCGTTGTGGACTGCTTCCTGAAAGCCGTGTACTTCTTAGCCCATCCCAAACGCCCTACAGCCCGTGACACAGCCGACCTCCTTGTTCATCACGTCTTCCGCCTTCATGGGATTCCGTCGGACATTATTTCTGACCGGGATATCCACTTTGTCTCTCAAGTCTGGAGTTCCTTTCGTCAGGACCTTGGAGCCTCAGTCAGTCTGTCTATCGGCTTCCGGTAGACTAGCGGTGAAACCGAACGAGCAAACCAGGATTGGGAGCAGCACTGCGCTGCATAACCGCCAACAACACATCATAATGGAGCACCCATCTCGCTTGGGTAGAGTCCGCCCACAACTCCCTGGCCAGCACCGACACGGAACGCCGCCCTTCGTATGCTCCCTCGGCTACCAACCCGCTCTGTTTCACGTACATGAAGACCAAACTGCTGTGCCTTCAGTCAGGCCCGTCTCCGCGGGGCCGCAAGATCTGGAAGGATGCTCGCGCAGCCTTGCTCCGTTGAGCCGACCGCAACCGGAGGATTGACGATCGCCATCGAGTTCCTGCACCCAGTTATCGGCCTGGGCAGGAGGTTTGGCTCTCGTCAAAAGATATCTCCCTTAAAAATGAACCCAAGAAACTCGCCCCTCGTTATATGGGACCTTTGGAAATTGAGTGTGTACTCAACCCCTCGGCGGTCATACACAAACTGCCAAAATCTATGCACATCCACCCTACATTCCACGTTTCACAATTGAAACCGGTATCTGTTAGCCCTTTGTGCCCTCCTGCCGAACCCCCTCCACACGCCCCGATTATTGACGACTACCCAGCAATGAGGCGACCAGAACTAAGTACCGTACTCCAAGTTGGTTCTGACCAGGGTCCTATATAGCTGCAACATTACCTCTCGGCTCGTAAATTCAGTTCCACAATTGATGAAGGCCAATATACAATATGTCCTATTAACAACAGAATCAACCTGCGCAGCTGCTTTGACTGTCCTATGGACTCTGATATCAAGATCCCTTTGATCCTCTACACTGTCAAAAGTCTTACCATTAATACTATATTCTGTCATTATTTTGCCTTACCAAAATGAACAACTTCACATTTTTCTGGGTTGAATTCCATCTGCCTCTTCTCAGCCCAGTTTTGCGCCCTATCAATGTCCCACTGTAACCTCTGACAGCCCTGTACACTATCCACAACACCCCCAACCTTTGTGCTAACGGCAAATTTCCTAACTCATTCCTCCTCTTCCTTATCCACGTCATTTATAGAAATCACGAAGTGTAAGCGTCCCAGACAGATTCCTGAGGCACACCACTGGTCACTGTCCTCCATTCAGAATATGACCCGACGACAACCACTCTTTGTCTTCTGTGGGCAAGCTTGTTGTGGATCCACAGAGCAATGGCTCATTGGATCCCATGCCCCCTGACTTTCTCAATAAGCTTTGCATGGGTACCTTATTAAATGCCAGGTTGATGCTTTGATTTGTTCGCCACTAATATAGCTAGCACTGCAACTGATTGGTTCTTTCGTTCAACCCGCGAGGCCTTAGTTTTGCTTTTTGAGCTTTACTGAATTATTTATCGGAGCAAAATATCACCCTTCGTCCCGCGACGCACCCGCCGTCTACTCCAGAGTCGAATTAACCAAAAGGAGAAGCAACGAAATCTTCCATTCCTGAAGTCATACTTCAGAAATAGTTGATATACTCTCATTGCTCCTCATCTTCTCCGTTGTCCTGTCGATAAAATCCACTGCATTGCAAGATGAGATCAGAAAACCAGTTAAGGCTCCATTACTTCCCATGTGACAGTCCAAATGAAAAGATGACCTGTATCGCCAGCCTTAAGGCACAGATGAATTCAGTGAGATTCGTACCACTCCTTAGGATCGTATTATATTCGGGGTACATTCAGTCGTTCTTTCTGTGAGTGCTCTCACAATTCCACCACCACCTATCCACCCCTCGCGCTACTAACTCCCTCGACCTGTTACTGTTCCACCTGTTTATCACTATTGTCCATGCATTTTTTGAGAGTGGGTGTGGGGGTGTGATCTTCAATTAATAAATTGATAGCAATCAGTTTAAGAACACCAGGCAACCTGCTCAAGGGTAGTGTAGCCGAGAGGTCTCTGAGGTGACGGGGCTTCGAATCACAGCACCGCCACGGTTCGAATGTATCCCGCTGTTTGTTCGAAATGCTGCCGTTGGGCGGACGGAACCAGCCGACATTCACCAAGCTACTCCTGTAACAGAAAACCCTCATCCCTCTGATAATCCCATAGATCATTTCTACAATCACCCCAGCTCAATAAATTTGTGGCTAATATTTTGTCACTAAATTGACTGTAGATTTGTTTTTTTTTAAGTGGAGTCCTCGGAGTCCTCATGTTGTAGGACGCTTCTGAAAGAGCTGAGCATCCACCCGCTGAACAGACAGACCGGAGCTCTCATCGCTGAAGCTCGTCTGCTCTTTACATAGGCCAACCCACGAAAAAGACCAGAAGGAAGAAAGAATTTCGTTTTCTATTTCTTGGGTGTAGAAAAGATTGTTCTGAAGAACAAGATGAATGAGTGGAGAGTGAAGGAGGTGTGCAGGGTGTCTGGTCGATGCTCAATAGCGTAGAACATTGAGCTCCCTGTAGTGTAGTGGTTATCACGTTCGCTTTACACGCGAAAGGTCTCCAGTTCAATCCGGGGCAGAAACACTCTTTAGACTTCAGGATTTAGAGAATAAACCGTGAACTTTTCAGTTCGGATTCAAATGAATTATCATGGGAATGCCCCTGCAGGAAGTTGAAAAGTAATGGTCAAAAACTTCGTGCGTAATCGACAGAGCATGGGAATTGAGTACTTTTATTGTTTCGAGACAAGGTGATGATGATGGGAGATCGCATATCGGTACAGAGACAGGGTCACTATGTTTTAATATATCAACCTTGCAAAATGTAGCTACTTACGAAACATCCCACGCGAGCGTACAAATTAGTAATTAACTAGTGATGTCCCCCCCCCCCCCCACATCGTTAACTTCACAAATAAATATACAGATTTCGGTATGTACTCGGCCCCGTGACAACGCACAGCTCCGGATTTTCCCTCGGTACCGTGTACACCTATCACATTATTAAAACCTGACTGCCAGTCAATCTCAATAAAACGGCCACTGTTATATTATTCAACGTCCCGATGACGGACTTACCACTGATGCGCCAATCTGCCAAGTCGATGTAAAATATGTATCATTGAAGTTGCAAAATTTTCAATCAAGATTTATTTGAAATATCAGGGGAATCGAAGGGAGAAAGCCAAAAACTGTGCATCGGAAGTTACGAGAGAGATGGTTGGGAAATTCGAGTTTTAATCAGAGCCACCCACAACATTCACACGCTGTACGGAAACTCCTTCAGTTTGTGTTTTCCTTGGAGATTCCTCACCTGCGTGGCAGTGGTTGACACATTTCACCTATGCGGTGCAGACATTGTGCCGCTCTTCCTCTGTTTCCAGAATCACATGACAAGAACACACTCCACTCGACCATTCTTTGATATCAGTTCGGTACACTCGAGCATTAATCGACAATGCGCTGTGTTCTGAAGGAAGGATTCAAAGTCACGTCCTTCAGGATCTGTGCGCTCAACTCCCCGTTCAGAATTTCCGCACGCACCACCATCCCCCCCTCATCTTTGCGACGAGACGAAGGCTAAAAGAAGGAAGAAGAAGGGTGAAACTGATAAACATCGCATCTTATAACGACGTTCAAGCGTTTTGCCCTGTAGGCGCATTTATAGTGATCGTTCAAGGAACAACGGAGTTTCGAATAGATCCAGAGGACTGAAAATTGGAAATGTCTCTCCACTCTTTAAAGGGAGGGAAACAAAAAGACAGGGAAGTATAGGCCTGTTAGCCTTCTCCAGTGTTTAGACGATGTTGTCCATTACTGAAGATGACGTTTTGGGGTACTTCGAGGCACATGTAAAAATAGGCCAAAGTCAGCATGGGGTTGCTTAAGGGAAATCTAGGCTGACAAATCTGTTGGAATACTATGAGGAAATAACAGACAGGATAAATGAAGAAGGGTCAGCGGATATTGCTTGCCTGGAAAATCAGAAAGAATTTGACAAGATGCCAATCTTGAGGTTGCTTAACAGGAGGAAAGACGGTGGTATTACGGGAAATATACTAGCATAGATCGAAGATTGGCTGGATGGCTGGAGGCAGCGAGTGGGAATAAAGGGGGCGTTTTTCTTGTAGGCTGCCGGTGATTAGTTGGTGTTTGACCCATTTATTTTCATGTTATATGTCAATACTCTCAATAAGGGGTTTGATAGTTTTGTGGCAAAATGGCACACCGTTAAATATAGATTGATATTAGTGTTAGTGTTGAGGAGCAGGATCCGGCAGACGAACTTGGTCGTGTGCTTAGGCAGTAGCTATAAAGGCTAGTACAGGCTTCCTGAAAGATTAACTTGCAGTTTGACTCAGGATTAACGAAGGGAAATGCAGTGATGGTTTACGTATCGAGAGGACTGGAAAATGAAAGGAAGGATGCAATGCTGAATCTTTATAAGGCATTGGTCAGACCGCAGTTGGAAAATAGTGAACAGTTTAGCTCCCTGATGCAAAAGCGGATTTGTTGGCATTGGAAGCGGTCCAGAGGACGTTCGCGGGAATGATCCCGGGAATTACAAGGTGAAATATGAAGAGCGTTTAATGAGTTTGTACTCTCTGTAGTTTCGAAGAATGACGCGTTGATCCCATTGAAACCTATCGATTATTGAAAGACCTAGGTATAGTGGATAAAGAGAGGATGCTGCTGGTCGAGAAGAAATATAGGAAGAGAGGAAGCAACCCCGGAATATAAGGACGCCCATTTAGAACAGAGATAAGGAAGGACTTGTATAGCCAAATGGCTAGGAATTTGTGGAATTCATTGCCACGGATAGTCGTGGAGGCCGTCAATCGATGTATTAAAAGAGGTGATTGACAGTGTCATAATCAGTGCGGGGGCCACGTGTGTCGAGGAGAAGGTAGGAAACTGGGGTTGAGATGGATAATGTATCAGCCATTCCCGATGGTCTCAACGGTCTAATTCCTCTCTCAATGTTATCGTTTTATGGGCAAATTTGGAGACAAGTTCTAATTGTGAACATTATTTATCATGACTCACAAAACAAACTATCTGGTAAACGTTGCAGATCTGGATGTTTTCCAACCGATGGCTCCTCAGAGGAAGAGGTCGCGACGAGGGTGGGATTCGAACCCACGCGTGCGCAGCACAATGGATTAGCAGTCCATCGCCTTAACCTCTCGGCCACCTCGTCTGCTCTTCCCTCTCTTGTGTTCCACAGATCTGAATTTCATCACAGCACGTGAAAACCCCGCTTATGTTCCACACATTTGTCTCCAGATTCAACCTCTATTTAGTTTGCCTGTGATGCTTATCGGAATTCATGGAAATGGGGAAGGAAGGCTTATGGAGATAGGTGCTAACCACAGCAAAAACAGAACTATCTATTACTGGCATTTCAGCCGCTACCGCCGTGCTATTCCAGTTTGATCGATTCAGTGCTCTGTAACTCTGAGAAACAGTATGTTTCGAGCTGTACAGTGAGACAGCACTGTATCGAAGTAAATGTACGTCTAGTGGCTTGTTCATCATGTTGTTTGACTTCAAGAAAACGGATATTATAGTTAATTCTCATCCGGCTTCAAAACAACGGCTTTTCGTGTATTGGCAATTGTAAGAATCCGATAGCTACTAAACTAGAGAAACACTGAAGCGCATCGAGCACTGCCTGAGGCAGCAGATCCCAATGTCCTGACCTTCACCGACACAAGCGCAGGCCGATAGCCACTAAACTAGAGAAACTCTGAAGCGCACCGAGCACTGCCTGAGGCAGCAGATCCCAATGTCCTGACCTTCACCGACACAAGCGCAGGCCGATAGCCACTAAACTACAGAAACACTGAAGCGCACCGAGCACTGCCTGAGGCAGCAGATCCCGATGTCCCAACCTTCACCGACACAAGCGCAGGCCGATAGCCACTAAACTAGAGAAACTCTGAAGCGTACCGAGCACTGTCTGAGACAGCAGATCCCGATGTCCTAACCTTCACCGACACAAGCGCAGGCCGATAGCCACTAAACTAGAGAAACACTGAAGCGCATCGAGCACTGCCTGAGGCAGCAGATCCCGATGTCCTAACCTTCACCGACACAAGCGCAGGCCGATAGCCACTAAACTAGAGAAACACTGAAGCGCACCGAGCACTGTCTGAGGCAGCAGATCCCAATGTCCTAACCTTCCCCGACACAAGCGCAGGCCGATAGCCACTAAACTAGAGAAACACTGAAGCGCACCGAGCACTGCCTGAGACAGCAGATCCCAATGTCCAAACCTTCACCGACACAAGCGCAGGCCGATAGCCACTAAACTAGAGAAACACTGAAGCGCATCGAGCACTGCCTGAGGCAGCAGATCCCAATGTCCTAACCTTCACCGACACAAGCGCAGGCCGATAGCCACTAAACTAGAGAAACACTGAAGCGCACCGAGCACTGCCTGAGGCAGCAGATCCCAATGTCCTGACCTTCACTGACACAAGCGCAGGCCGATAGCCACTAAACTAGAGAAACACTGAAGCGCACCGAGCACTGCCTGAGGCAGCAGATCCCAATGTCCTGACCTTCACCGACACAAGCGCAGGCCGATAGCCACTAAACTAGAGAAACACTGAAGCGCACCGAGCACTGTCTGAGGCAGCAGATCCCAATGTCCTGACCTTCACCGACACAAGCGCAGGCCGATAGCCACTAAACTAGAGAAACACTGAAGAGCACCGAGCACTGTGAGGCAGCAGATCCCAATGTCCTAACCTTCACCGACACAAGCGCAGGCCGATAGCCACTAAACTAGAGAAACACTGAAGCGCACCGAGCACTGCCTGAGGCAGCAGATCCCAATGTCCTGACCTTCACCGACACAAGCGCAGGCCGATAGCCACTAAACTAGAGAAATACTGAAGCGCATCGAGCACTGCCTGAGGCAGCAGATCCCAATGTCCTGACCTTCACCGACACAAGCGCAGGCCGATAGCCACTAAACTAGAGAAACACTGAAGCGCATCGAGCACTGCCTGAGGCAGCAGATCCCAATGTCCTGACCTTCACCGACACAAGCGCAGGCCGATAGCCACTAAACTAGAGAAACACTGAAGCGCACCGAGCACTGCCTGAGGCAGCAGATCCCAATGTCCTGACCTTCACCGACACAAGCGCAGGCCGATAGCCACTAAACTAGAGAAACACTGAAGCGCACCGAGCACTGTCTGAGGCAGCAGATCCCAATGTCCTGACCTTCACCGACACAAGCGCAGGCCGATAGCCACTAAACTAGAGAAACACTGAAGAGCACCGAGCACTGTGAGGCAGCAGATCCCAATGTCCTGACCTTCACCGACACAAGCGCAGGCCGATAGCCACTAAACTAGAGAAACACTGGAGAGCACCGAGCACTGTCTGAGTCAGCAGATCCCAATGTCCTAACCTTCACCGACACAAGCGCAGGCCGATAGCCACTAAACTAGAGAAACACTGAAGGGCACCGACCACTGCCTGAGGCAGCAGATCCCAATGTCCTAACCTTCCCCGACACAAGCGCAGGCCGATAGCCACTAAACTAGAGAAACACTGAAGCGCACCGAGCACTGTCTGAGGCAGCAGATCCCAATGTCCTGACCTTCACCGACACAAGCGCAGGCCGATAGCCACTAAACTAGAGAAATACTGAAGCGCATCGAGCACTGCCTGAGGCAGCAGATCCCAATGTCCTGACCTTCACCGACACAAGCGCAGGCCGATAGCCACTAAACTAGAGAAACACTGAAGCGCATCGAGCACTGCCTGAGGCAGCAGATCCCAATGTCCTGACCTTCACCGACACAAGCGCAGGCCGATAGCCACTAAACTAGAGAAACACTGAAGCGCATTGAGCACTGCCTGAGGCAGCAGATCCCAATGTCCTGACCTTCACCGAGACAAGCGCAGGCCGATAGCCACTAAACTAGAGAAACACTGAAGCGCATCGAGCACTGCCTGAGGCAGCAGATCCCAATGTCCTAACCTTCACCGACACAAGCGCAGGCCGATAGCCACTAAACTAGAGAAACACTGAAGCGCACCGAGCACTGTCTGAGGCAGCAGATCCCAATGTCCTGACCTTCACCGACACAAGCGCAGGCCGATAGCCACTAAACTAGAGAAACACTGAAGCGCGCCGAGCACTGCCTGAGGCAGCAGATCCCAATGTCCTAACCTTCACCGACACAAGCGCAGGCCGATAGCCACTAAACTAGAGAAACACTGAAGCGCACCGAGCACTGTCTGAGACAGCAGTTCCCAATGTCCTGACCTTCACCGACACAAGCGCAGGCCGATAGCCATTAAACTAGAGAAACACTGAAGCGCACCGAGCACTGCCTGAGACAGCAGATCCCAATGTCCAAACCTTCACCGACACAAGCGCAGGCCGATAGCCACTAAACTAGAGAAACACTGAAGCGCACAGAGCACTGCCTGAGGCAGCAGATCCCAATGTCCTGACCTTCACCGACACAAGCGCAGGCCGATAGCCACTAAACTAGAGAAACACTGAAGCGCACAGAGCACTGCCTGAGGCAGCAGATCCCAATGTCCTGACCTTCACCGACACAAGCGCAGGCCGATAGCCACTAAACTAGAGAAACTCTGAAGCGCACCGAGCACTGCCTGAGGCAGCAGATCCCAATGTCCTAACCTTCACCGACACAAGCGCAGGCCGATAGCCATTAAACTAGAGAAACACTGAAGCGCACAGAGCACTGCCTGAGGCAGCAGATCCCAATGTCCTGACCTTCACCGACACAAGCGCAGGCCGATAGCCACTAAACTAGAGAAACACTGAAGCGCACAGAGCACTGCCTGAGGCAGCAGATCACAATGTCCTGACCTTCACCGACACAAGCGCAGGCCGATAGCCACTAAACCAGAGAAACACTGAAGCGCACCGAGCACTGTCTGAGGCAGCAGATCCCAATATCCTGACCTTCACCGACACAAGCGCAGGCCGATAGCCACTAAACTAGAGAAACACTGAAGCGCACCGAGCACTGTCTGAGGCAGCAGATCCCAATGTCCTGACCACCGACACAAGCGCAGGCCGATAGCCACAAAACTAGAGAAACACTGAAGCGCATCGAGCACTGTCTGAGGCAGCAGATCCCAATGTCCTGACCTTCACCGACACAAGCGCAGGCCGATAGCCACTAAACTAGAGAAACACTGAAGCGCACCGAGCACTGCCTGAGGCAGCAGATCCCAATGTCCTGACCTTCACCGACACAAGCGCAGGCCGATAGCCACTAAACTAGAGAGACACTGAAGCGCACAGAGCACTGCCTGAGGCAGCAGATCCCAATGTCCTAACCTTCACCGACACAAGCGCAGGCCGATAGCCACTAAACTAGAGAAACACTGAAGCGCACCGAGCACTGCCTGAGGCAGCAGATCCCAATGTCCTGACCTTCACCGACACAAGCGCAGGCCGATAGCCACTAAACTAGAGAGACACTGAAGCGCACAGAGCACTGCCTGAGGCAGCAGATCCCAATGTCCTAACCTTCACCGACACAAGCGCAGGCCGATAGCCACTAAACTAGAGAAACACTGAAGCGCACCGAGCACTGTCTGAGGCAGCAGATCCCAATGTCCTAACCTTCACCGACACAAGCGCAGGCCGATAGCCACTAAACTAGAGAAACACTGAAGCGCACCGAGCACTGTCTGAGGCAGCAGATCACAATGTCCTGACCTTCACCGACACAAGCGCAGGCCGATAGCCATTAAACTAGAGAAACACTGAAGCGCACCGAGCACTGCCTGAGGCAGCAGATCCCGATGTCCTGACCTTCACCGACACAAGCGCAGGCCGATAGCCATTAAACTAGAGAAACACTGAAGCGCACCGAGCACTGCCTGAGGCAGCAGATCCCGATGTCCTGACCTTCACCGACACAAGCGCAGGCCGATAGCCACTAAACTAGAGAAACACTGAAGCGCACCGAGCACTGCCTGAGGCAGCGGATCCCAATGTCCTAACCTTCACCGACACAAGCGCAGGCCGATAGCCACTAAACTAGAGAAACACTGAAGCGCACCGAGCACTGTGAGGCAGCAGATCCCAATGTCCTAACCTTCACCGACACAAGCGCAGGCCGATAGCCACTAAACTAGAGAAACACTGAAGCGCACCGAGCACTGCCTGAGACAGCAGATCCCAATGTCCTGACCTTCACCGACACAAGCGCAGGCCGATAGCCACTAAACTAGAGAAACACTGAAGCGCACCGAGCACTGCCTGAGGCAGCAGATCCCAATGTCCTGACCTTCACCGACACAAGCGCAGGCCGATAGCCACTAAACTAGAGAAACACTGAAGCGCACCGAGCACTGTCTGAGGCAGCAGATCCCAATGTCCTGACCTTCACCGACACAAGCGCAGGCCGATAGCCACTAAACTAGAGAAACACTGAAGCGCACCGAGCACTGCCTGAGACAGCAGATCCCAATGTCCTGACCTTCATCGACACAAGCGCAGGCCGATAGCCACTAAACTAGAGAAACACTGAAGCGCATCGAGCACTGTCTGAGGCAGCAGATCCCAATGTCCTGACCTTCACCGACACAAGCGCAGGCCGATAGCCACTAAACTAGAGAAACACTGAAGCGCACCGAGCACTGCCTGAGGCAGCAGATCCCAATGTCCTGACCTTCACCGACACAAGCGCAGGCCGATAGCCACTAAACTAGAGAAACACTGAAGCGCACCGAGCACTGCCTGAGGCAGCAGATCCCAATGTCCTGACCTTCACCGACACAAGCGCAGGCCGATAGCCACTAAACTAGAGAAACTCTGAAGCGTACCGAGCACTGCCTGAGACAGCAGATCCCAATGTCCTAACCTTCACCGACACAAGCGCAGGCCGATAGCCACTAAACTAGAGAAACACTGAAGCGCATCGAGCACTGTCTGAGGCAGCAGATCCCAATGTCCTGACCTTCACCGACACAAGCGCAGGCCGATAGCCACTAAACTAGAGAAACACTGAACCGCACTGAGCACTGCCTGAGACAGCAGATCCCAATGTCCTAACCTTCCCCGACACAAGCGCAGGCCGATAGCCACTAAACTAGAGAAACACTGAAGCGCATCGAGCACTGCCTGAGGCAGCAGATCCCAATGTCCTGACCTTCACCGACACAAGCGCAGGCCGATAGCCACTAAACTAGAGAAACACTGAAGCGCACAGAGCACTGTCTGAGTCAGCAGATCCCAATGTCCTGACCTTCACCGACACAAGCGCAGGCCGATAGCCACTAAACTAGAGAAACACTGAAGCGCATCGAGCACTGCCTGAGGCAGCAGATCCCAATGTCCTGACCTTCACCGACACAAGCGCAGGCCGATAGCCACTAAACTAGAGAAACACTGAAGCGCACCGAGCACTGCCTGAGGCAGCAGATCCCAATGTCCTGACCTTCACCGACACAAGCGCAGGCCGATAGCCACTAAACTAGAGAAACACTGAAGCGCACCGAGCACTGCCTGAGGCAGCAGATCCCAATGTCCTGACCTTCACCGACACAAGCGCAGGCCGATAGCCATTAAACTAGAGAAACACTGAAGCGCACCGAGCACTGCCTGAGGCAGCAGATCCCAATGTCCTGACCTTCACCGACACAAGCGCAGGCCGATAGCCACTAAACTAGAGAAACACTGAAGCTCACAGAGCACTGCCTGAGGCAGCAGATCCCAATGTCCTGACCTTCACCGACACAAGCGCAGGCCGATAGCCACTAAACTAGAGAAACACTGAAGCGCACCGAGCACTGTCTGAGGCAGCAGATCCCAATGTCCTAACCTTCACCGACACAAGCGCAGGCCGATAGCCACTAAACTAGAGAAACACTGAAGCGCACCGAGCACTGCCTGAGGCAGCAGATCCCGATGTCCCAACCTTCACCGACACAAGCGCAGGCCGATAGCTACTAAACTAGAGAAACACTGAAGCGCACCGAGCACTGCCTGAGGCAGCGGATCCCAATGTCCTGACCTTCACCGACACAAGCGCAGGCCGATAGCCACTAAACTAGAGAAACACTGAAGCGCACCGAGCACTGTCTGAGGCAGCAGATCCCAATGTCCTAACCTTCACCGACACAAGCGCAGGCCGATAGCCACTAAACTAGAGAAACACTGAAGCGCATCGAGCACTGCCTGAGGCAGCAGATCCCAATGTCCTGACCTTCACCGACACAAGCGCAGGCCGATAGCTACTAAACTAGAGAAACACTGAAGCGCACCGAGCACTGCCTGAGGCAGCAGATCCCAATGTCCTAACCTTCACCGACACAAGCGCAGGCCGATAGCCACTAAACTAGAGAAACACTGAAGCGCATCGAGCACTGCCTGAGGCAGCAGATCCCAATGTCCTGACCTTCACCGACACAAGCGCAGGCCGATAGCCACTAAACTAGAGAAACACTGAAGCGCACAGAGCACTGTCTGAGGCAGCGGATCCCAATGTCCTGACCTTCACCGACACAAGCGCAGGCCGATAGCCACTAAACTAGAGAAACACTGAAGCGCACCGAGCACTGCCTGAGATAGCAGATCCCAATGTCCTAACCTTCACCGACACAAGCGCAGGCCGATAGCCACTAAACTAGAGAAACACTGAAGCGCATCGAGCACTGCCTGAGGCAGCAGATCCCAATGTCCTGACCTTCACCGACACAAGCGCAGGCCGATAGCCACTAAACTAGAGAAACACTGAAGCGCACCGAGCACTGCCTGAGACAGCAGATCCCAATGTCCTAACCTTCACCGAGACAAGCGCAGGCCGATAGCCACTAAACTAGAGAAACACTGAAGCGCATCGAGCACTGCCTGAGGCAGCAGATCCCAATGTCCTGACCTTCACCGACACAAGCGCAGGCCGATAGCCACTAAACTAGAGAAACACTGAAGCGCACCGAGCACTGTCTGAGACAGCAGATCCCAATGTCCTAACCTTCACCGACACAAGCGCAGGCCGATAGCCACTAAACTAGAGAAACACTGAAGCGCACCGAGCACTGCCTGAGGCAGCAGATCCCAATGTCCAAACCTTCACCGACACAAGCGCAGGCCGATAGCCACTAAACTAGAGAGACACTGAAGCGCATCGAGCACTGCCTGAGGCAGCAGATCCCAATGTCCTAACCTTCACCGACACAAGCGCAGGCCGATAGCCATTAAACTAGAGAAACACTGAAGAGCACCGAGCACTGCCTGAGACAGCAGATCCCAATGTCCTAACCTTCACCGACACAAGCGCAGGCCGATAGCCACTAAACTAGAGAAACACTGAAGCGCACCGAGCACTGCCTGAGGCAGCAGATCCCGATGTCCCAACCTTCACCGACACAAGCGCAGGCCGATAGCCACTAAACTAGAGAAACACTGAAGCGCATCGAGCACTGCCTGAGGCAGCAGATCCCAATGTCCTGACCTTCACCGACACAAGCGCAGGCCGATAGCCACTAAACTAGAGAAACACTGAAGCGCACCGAGCACTGCCTGAGGCAGCAGATCCCAATGTCCTGACCTTCACCGACACAAGCGCAGGCCGATAGCCACTAAACTAGAGAAACACTGAAGCGCACCGAGCACTGCCTGAGGCAGCAGATCCCAATGTCCTGACCTTCACCGACACAAGCGCAGGCCGATAGCCACTAAACCAGAGAAACACTGAAGCGCACAGAGCACTGCCTGAGGCAGCAGATCCCAATGTCCTGACCTTCACCGACACAAGCGCAGGCCGATAGCCACTAAACTAGAGAAACACTGAAGCGCACAGAGCACTGTCTGAGGCAGCAGATCCCAATGTCCTAACCTTCACCGACACAAGCGCAGGCCGATAGCCACTAAACTAGAGAAACACTGAAGCGCACAGAGCACTGTCTGAGGCAGCAGATCCCAATGTCCTAACCTTCACCGACACAAGCGCAGGCCGATAGCCACTAAACTAGAGAAACACTGAAGCGCATCGAGCACTGTCTGAGGCAGCAGATCCCAATGTCCTAACCTTCACCGACACAAGCGCAGGCCGATAGCCACTAAACTAGAGAAACACTGAAGCGCACCGAGCACTGTCTGAGGCAGCAGATCCCGATGTCCTGACCTTCACCGACACAAGCGCAGGCCGATAGCCACTAAACTAGAGAAACACTGAAGCGCACAGAGCACTGTCTGAGTCAGCAGATCCCAATGTCCTGACCTTCACCGACACAAGCGCAGGCCGATAGCCACTAAACTAGAGAAACACTGAAGCGCACCGAGCACTGTCTGAGGCAGCAGATCCCAATGTCCTGACCTTCACCGACACAAGCGCAGGCCGATAGCCACTAAACTAGAGAAACACTGAAGCGCACCGAGCACTGCCTGAGACAGCAGATCCCAATGTCCTGACCTTCACCGACACAAGCGCAGGCCGATAGCCACTAAACTAGAGAAACACTGAAGCGCATCGAGCACTGTCTGAGGCAGCAGATCCCAATGTCCTGACCTTCACCGACACAAGCGCAGGCCGATAGCCACTAAACTAGAGAAATACTGAAGCGCATCGAGCACTGTCTGAGGCAGCAGATCCCAATGTCCTGACCTTCACCGACACAAGCGCAGGCCGATAGCCATTAAACTAGAGAAACACTGAAGCGCACCGAGCACTGTCTGAGGCAGCAGATCCCAATGTCCTGACCTTCACCGACACAAGCGCAGGCCGATAGCCACTAAACTAGAGAAACACTGAAGGGCACCGAGCACTGTCTGAGGCAGCAGATCCCAATGTCCTGACCTTCACCGACACAAGCGCAGGCCGATAGCCACTAAACTAGAGAGACACTGAAGCGCATCGAGCACTGCCTGAGGCAGCAGATCCCAATGTCCTGACCTTCACCGACACAAGCGCAGGCCGATAGCCACTAAACTAGAGAGACACTGAAGCGCATCGAGCACTGCCTGAGGCAGCAGATCCCAATGTCCTGACCTTCACCGACACAAGCGCAGGCCGATAGCCACTAAACTAGAGAAACACTGAAGCGCACCGAGCACTGCCTGAGGCAGCAGATCCCAATGTCCTGACCTTCACCGACACAAGCGCAGGCCGATAGCCACTAAACTAGAGAAACACTGAAGCGCATCGAGCACTGCCTGAGGCAGCAGATCCCAATGTCCTAACCTTCACCGACACAAACGCAGGCCGATAGCCACTAAACTAGAGAAACACTGAAGCGTACCGAGCACTGCCTGAGGCAGCAGATCCCAATGTCCTAACCTTCACCGACACAAGCGCAGGCCGGTAGCCACTAAACTAGAGAAACACTGAAGCGCACCGAGCACTGTCTGAGGCAGCAGATCCCAATGTCCTGACCTTCACCGACACAAGCGCAGGCCGATAGCCACTAAACTAGAGAAACACTGAAGCGTACCGAGCACTGTCTGAGGCAGCAGATCCCAATGTCCTGACCTTCACCGAGACAAGCGCAGGCCGATAGCCACTAAACTAGAGAAACACTGAAGCGCACCGAGCACTGTCTGAGACAGCAGTTCCCAATGTCCAAACCTTCACCGACACAAGCGCAGGCCGATAGCCACTAAACTAGAGAAACACTGAAGCGCACCGAGCACTGCCTGAGGCAGAAGATCCCAATGTCCTGACCTTCACCGACACAAGCGCAGGCCGATAGCCATTAAACTAGAGAAACACTGAAGCGCACCGAGCACTGCCTGAGGCAGAAGATCCCAATGTCCTGACCTTCACCGACACAAGCGCAGGCCGATAGCCACTAAACTAGAGAAACTCTGAAGCGCACCGAGCACTGCCTGAGGCAGCAGATCCCAATGTCCTGACCTTCACCGACACAAGCGCAGGCCGATAGCCATTAAACTAGAGAAACACTGAAGCGCACAGAGCACTGCCTGAGGCAGCAGATCCCAATGTCCTGACCTTCACCGACACAAGCGCAGGCCGATAGCCACTAAACTAGAGAAACACTGAAGCGCACAGAGCACTGCCTGAGGCAGCAGATCACAATGTCCTGACCTTCACCGACACAAGCGCAGGCCGATAGCCACTAAACTAGAGAAACACTGAAGCGCACCGAGCACTGTCTGAGGCAGCAGATCCCAATGTCCTGACCTTCACCGACACAAGCGCAGGCCGATAGCCACTAAACTAGAGAAACACTGAAGCGCACCGAGCACTGTCTGAGGCAGCAGATCCCAATGTCCTGACCTTCACCGACACAAGCGCAGGCCGATAGCCACAAAACTAGAGAAACACTGAAGCGCATCGAGCACTGTCTGAGGCAGCAGATCCCAATGTCCTGACCTTCACCGACACAAGCGCAGGCCGATAGCCACTAAACTAGAGAAACACTGAAGCGCACAGAGCACTGTCTGAGGCAGCAGATCCCAATGTCCTAACCTTCACCGACACAAGCGCAGGCCGATAGCCACTAAACTAGAGAAACACTGAAGCGCACAGAGCACTGTCTGAGGCAGCAGATCCCAATGTCCTGACCTTCACCGACACAAGCGCAGGCCGATAGCCACAAAACTAGAGAAACACTGAAGCGCATCGAGCACTGTCTGAGGCAGCAGATCCCAATGTCCTGACCTTCACCGACACAAGCGCAGGCCGATAGCCACAAAACTAGAGAAACACTGAAGCGCATCGAGCACTGTCTGAGGCAGCAGATCCCAATGTCCTGACCTTCACCGACACAAGCGCAGGCCGATAGCCACTAAACTAGAGAAACACTGAAGCGCACCGAGCACTGCCTGAGGCAGCAGATCCCAATGTCCTAACCTTCACCGACACAAGCGCAGGCCGATAGCCACTAAACTAGAGAAACACTGAAGCGCACCGAGCACTGCCTGAGGCAGCAGATCCCAATGTCCTAACCTTCACCGACACAAGCGCAGGCCGATAGCCACTAAACTAGAGAAACACTGAACCGCACAGAGCACTGACTGAGGCAGCAGATCCCAATGTCCTAACCTTCACTGACACAAGCGCAGGCCGGTCGGTTCTGGCGTCTGCAAGCGACGGTTGACATTTAGAAAAAGAGAGCACGCATCTCTATCAATGACGAATTGTTTTTATTGGACCATTCTCGCTGATTCCAATCCCAGAATATAAGGCCGCCTCAAAAGTCAGTGGCGTGCATCTTTACAGATGTTTTTTTTTTCTGTAAGAGAAACAGCGAAATTGAATATTACATTTAAACAAAGTTGCAAAATTTATTGATATTAACAACAGTAGTCGAATGTTCATCTGGGATGAAAACACTGCGTTTTAAATTTACGTTTAGATCGGTCAGCGGATGAGTCATCTCGCGGAAATGCCTGACAGCAATTCGCACGTTTCGCATTTTTTCTATTCGCATTTCTTGCAGAAGACGATCGTGTGGCCGAATGGATAAGGCGTCCGACTTCGGTGCTTAATTCGAAGTGATCAGAAGATTGCAGGTTCGAGTCTAATCACGGTCGATTTACCAACCTGACGGTTTTGGTTCCATTCTGTCCCCCACTATCTGCAGCACAGTTGCACCATGTGAAACAACTGCACGCACGGCGATTAACCGGATTACTCCGCCCTGCTGGGAAACCGAGCGAAATATCACGCCTTCATTATACGCAACTTATAATGTTATGTGTCCCGTCTGTGATGTACTTCTACGAAAACTTACATAAACAACGCGTTGAAGCTTCTCAAACTTTCGGGACGAGCTGATGCTTGGAAGGTGATATCCACTTCACATTGACCTCCATTTCCGACCCTACCTTTTCTGAACGAATTTTCAACCCCGCACTGATAATCACTTCTCCCATCTCGAAACCCTCCTCCAATTCTTGGACAACCCGATCTGATTCTACCCCTCCCCGGACGTTTTCATCGCTACCTGCCGACGAGACATCATCCGGCTCGACGTTACCACACTTACTCCTCGTCGAAGTTGATTCTCCCCGAACGCACTTTCCACCTTCCACTCTCTCAACGTACCATCGAACAGCAGGCAAAGGGGTTGCTGCTTTAACGTGGCGGACTATCGCCTTGCTTGTAGAGACCAGCCAGTAGCTTTCAGACACCTCCACATACACAGACAAGGAGATACATCAATGGGAAGGGATAGCTGGAGAATGACAGACCGACAGAATAACTCAAGCGGGATCTTATGTAAACCCTAGAGTTCTAACCTGCGATTTCGTTTCCCTAACTCATCCGAGGTCATCTCTGTATGTCTGTCTGCCTCTCTCTCTCTCTCTCTCTCTCTCTCTCTCTCTCTCTCTCTCTCTCTCTCTCTCTCTCTCTCTCTATCTCTCTCTCTCTCTCTCTCTCTCTCTCTCTCACTCACTCACTCCCTTCCACCACCCTTGTAGCTCTCCATCTCTCTGTTTCTCCCTCCCTCTACCGTTCCTCTTCTTTCTGGCTGGTAGACTTTTTGTGCTGGGTACCATTGACAACCGCTCCCCAGGCATTGTCAAATGAATGGCATCGACCCTGATCGTCCACTCATTCCTGGCCCTGCTTATTCAATCCTAATTGGGATTCCAATCCCAGAATATAACGCCGCTGCTAAAGTCAGTGATGTGTACCTTTGAGAATTCCTTTCTGTGACAGAAAGGTAATTGAGTTTAAGTGAAGAGCTCAAAACCAGAATGAATGTAGAGATATTGAAAACAATGGCTGAATGCTCACCTGGGATGAAAACACTGCGTGCCAGTACTTTTAGCTCAGTTGGGAGATCATTCTACAGGTGGGAAACTACTTGCGGCAGTCAACATGTTCCCCATTTTTCTCCTGATATTTCTCCTACAATAGGACCGTGTGGCCTAATGGATAAGGCGTCTGACTTCGGTACTGGATTGGAAGTCATCAGAAGATTGCAGGTTCGAGTCCTGTCACGGTCGTTTTGCCAAACTGGCGGATTCGGTTCCATCCTGTCTCTCACTCCCTGCAGAATGGTTGTCTCAATTCCGCGTGGGGATTAATCGGAGTACACCACCCTCGGGGAAAATGTAATGTCTCGTCTTCGTTGTACGCAACCTATAATAGTATGTGTCCAGTCTTTGCAGTATTTCTGAAAGCAGTTCGTTAACAATTCGTAAACAACTCATAAACAATTCCTTGGAGGCTTCTCAGTGCTCTCCATCAACTGACTAATATTCTCTGGCCTTGACCGTCTCATTTTCTCTATGGATGTCCATTCTCCCATCAAAAGGGCCTTAAAGCTCTTCACTGATTTCTCAAAAAATAAAAACTAATTCCCCTCGTCACCACCATCCTCCGTCTGGCAGAACCGGTCCTCACCTCAGCAGTTTGTCCTCCAGCTCCTCCCGCTTACTCTACATTCAATGGGTGGCCATGGAACTCGCATAGGACCCAGATGTATCTGCATTTTCCTAAAACAACCCATGTCCCAAACCATCCCCGGTAACGCACCCCAATGCTCCCACCGCTACGTCGACCAATGCATTGCTGCCGCTTCCTGCAGCCGTGCTGAGCTTGACAATTGCATCAGCTTTGTCTGTAACTTCCACCCTGCCCCACGTCCCACTCCATGCAAGCAAGTCAAAAGGAAGGAGGAACCAGAGGTCCATGTGCCAGTCCTCTTCGGAGGACGAGAGAGGGTCAGCAACTTTAAATTTCTGGGAGCTAATATTTCAGGGATCTCTCTTGGACCCATCACGTGCAATTGTTAAAAAAGTACGGCAGCGCCTCTGTTTTCTTAGGGGTTTGCGGAAATCCGGCATGACATCTGAAACGTTGACAAATCTCCATAGAAGTGATACAAAGTGTATCGACTGGCTGCATCATGGCTTGGTATGGAAACATCAATGCCTTTGAACGTAAGTTCCTACAGACTCTGGTGGGTTCGGCCCAGTACATGTCCGGTAAAGCTCTCCCACCATTGGGCACATCTCCCTTTGGGGTCTTTGCCATTGCTTATTTGGCGGGTGGTGCGCGCAGATGCTTTTTATCTGAAACGTGGGGTGGGGCGGGGCTTTCTGTTGCTTGCTCTGCTTTATTATTACCCTCAACCCCCATTTTCCTGCCTTCTGCCGTAACCTTTGACGCCCTGACTGATCAGGAAACTACCAACTTTAGCTTCATAAACTGCCAATGACTCCGCTTCTGCAGCCGTTCATAGCAATGAGTTCCACAGACTCACCACTGTGATGGTAGAAATTTATCCTCATCTTTCTTCTAAAGGGAAGCTCTTGTATTCTGAGGCAGTGCTGTCTGATTCTAGACCTTCCCCACTATGTGAATTATTTCCACCACATCCACTCTCTCACCGTCTTTCAATATTCTGTAATTTTTAGTGATATCACCCAACATTTATCAAACGCTTCCCGCACGTTAACCCTTTAATTTCGGGATCATTGCCCTGTGCTTTCCCGGGCACCTTTCCAATGCCAGTGCATCTTTCTTTCGATAAGGTGATCGAAATTGCTCATCATCCCCGATGTGCTGGCTGATTATATTAAGCCTCAGCATTTAATATTGTAGTCCATACAAAAAGAATGCTGACCTCGCATCCACGAGGAAATCTGCAGATGCTGGAAATTCAAACTGACTTAGAGTCTCGGCCCGAAATGCCGACAGTGCTTCTCCTTATCGATGCTGCCTGGCCCGCTGTGTTCCACCAGTATTTTGTGTGTGTTGTTGCTTGATGACATCGCATACTGGATGATTTGATGCCTATGGGGACGGCAGCCTGGAAGAGTTTGAAGATGTCCATGAAGACGTCAGTGCTTTGGCGTGCACACTGCCTGAGCAGTCGGCCTGGGATTTTGACTGACCCGGCGCTTTACGGGGACTGGCTGCGTGCAGAGTCGTTCCTATGTCTGCCGCTGCTGCAGACAGCGGCTGCCAGTCTGTTAGACTTGATGTTCCTGTGAGTTTGCTCTCTGCGGAGTCCTTCTCACGTTCCAATTTGAACTTACAGCGAGTTTCACTTTTAATGCGGATAACAGCAAGTCGGCCGTAAAGGTGCCGAGAGCAAAGGATTGTCGGAGTTATCTTCGACAGCGGCTTTATGCTGATAGATGAAACTTCCCTTCCATGATTTCATCTCCCAGATCTTCCACTCTGCATCCATTGCAACGGGCAGTTGAATTTTATCTGTGGGCACAGATTAAATTGCAGGGGAATTTCTGAACGAGCACAGCGTTTCTTCACAATGTCTGCACCGACCTCACTGATACACCGGCCTAACAACTCGGTCACAAACCGAAGGAGTTCAAAGAGCGCGCACACAGAACTGGAAACATTTGTTCACCTATGTTCTTACCAGGAACACCAATAACGGCAATGATCATGTAATATATCTTTTTCACACGGTAAAACGTTTCAAGCATGTTGTGTGAGTTTCCACCTGTCTTCCAGCTGCCCGCGATCTGGCCCAAGAAACTCTGAGCTGATGAATCTCCACGGTCACTCCAGCACACTGACTCTTCAATTCTACACAAGGATGACGTGTCTTCAACAGCAGGTGTAAAAATAAAGATGATGCAATTCAATTAAAATCCCATTATGTAGAGGTTGACACGAAATTGCAACATCTCAAAGATGAAGAAAGGACGATTGGAGAAGTCAATGAATGTTGTTGTGAAACACTCTCCGGCTCGACTCTCGGTTCTATGATTGCTATTCTTGATCTTGTCCATTCCTCGGCTCCACTAATGCGATACGTCATTGGGCTGCTCTGCTTCTCTCCGGGAATTTTCTCGATTGTTGATCACAACAATGGAAATTTAACAACGAAAAAGTTCTTCGAACCTTTTTATAATACAGTGCAGAGTCTTAAACTAAGATAGTGTCCAGGTTTACGATGATACTGAACGGATGCAGATTAATCAAATTAATAAACGCTTTGTAGTGCGCCTCACGTCCATCGACAAAAAGCGGGTATTCCCAGTGGCCAAGCAATTCCGTTCCACTTCCCAGCCCTTCTGTGACATGTCGGTCCATGGCCTCATCTTCCACCCTAATGAGTCCACTTTCAGTTCGAATGTGCTACACCTCGTATTCCATCCAGGCAGTCTCCAATTCCGTTCCACTTCGCAGTCCTTCTGTGACATGTCGGTCCAGGGCCTCATCTTCCGCCCTAACGAGTCCACTTTCAGTTCGGATGTGCTACACACCGTATTCCATCCAGCAAGGCTCCAATCGGTTTCTCCAGCCAGATATTTTTCTGTTCCTCCTTCCTCCTTGTTTATGTCTCCAGTCAGGCCTCTAACCTCAGTTCCTGGCCTGCCTACCTCCGCCCCCAGTAACTCTGCCCCTTTACTGCCTCCTATGGTCAATTTTCTCAGTGAGAGTGATTACCGCGTTACCCATCGCCTACAGTCTGTCACTCTGGGCAAACAGTGGAGTTCTCCCCTCTCCGCCTCTGTCCATCGACGAAGTTCAATGCAAATTTACTTCCAGTGTTTTCATTTTTGCGTCTCCTCCTCGACTCCCCGTTTCTCACCCACACAAAAGGTGACGTTTGGCTTGCTCCTTTTAAATTCTGCAACTACCCTTCTGACCGGGGCTCGTTCACTCCCTGTCAAGCGATCCGATCGTATTCCTTCTTCTCCAGCCATTTCCACTCATCAACTCCCAGCCTCTTATTTCATTCCCCTACCTCATCAAAGTGGATTCATCTCTCACATTCTAGCATGCCCGCCTTCTCTTCCTACCACATCTTCCTTTTTCTTGTACCTTTCCCTTTCCTTTCCAGTGCTTATGAAGGGCCCCGGCCCGTAAAGTCGACTGTTCATTCATTTTCACACATTTTGCTTCACCTGCTAAGTAACAAATGTTATTCGACCCCCATCACACACCAGATAATTCCGTGTTTTACCCCGTCCCTCCCTCTATTCAAACATTAATATCCCAGCCTGATACAGACCTTCCCTCCATCTACTCAATGATTAAAACACCATTATTACAAACCAATTCTGTCCTCCCTCCACACTCCGATTAATATCCCCCGTACCCCTAACAGTCCCTCCCTCTACACAACGATTATTGCACCATTATTTCAAACCCATTCTGACCTTCCTCCTCTCTCCGATTGATATTCCCCCCCAACATTTCCTCCCTCTAAACAACAGATAAAACACCATTATTACAAACTCATTCTGTCCTCCGATTAATATCCCCGGTACTCCTAACATCCCTTACCTCCATACACCCATTAATCCGCCATTAAGTATCGTTATTCTGTCCTCCGATTAATATCCCCGGTACTCCTAACATCCCTTACCTCCATACACCCATTAATGCGCCATTAAGTATCGTTATTCTGTCCTCCGATTAATATCCCCGGTACTCCTAACATCCCTTACCTCCATACACCCATTAATCCGCCATTAAGTATCGTTATTCTGTCCTCCGATTAATATCCCCGGTACTCCTAACATCCCTCACCTCCATACACCCATTAATCCGCCATTAAGTATCGTTATTCTGTCCTCCGATTAATATCCCCGGTACTCCTAACATCCCTTACCTCCATACACCCATTAATCCGCCATTAAGTATCGTTATTCTGTCCTCCGATTAATATCCCCGGTACTCCTAACATCCCTCACCTCCATACACCCATTAATCCGCCATTAAGTATCGTTATTCTGTCCTCCGATTAATATCCCCGGTACTCCTAACATCCCTTACCTCCATACACCCATTAATCCGCCATTAAGTATCGTTATTCTGTCCTCCGATTAATATCCCCGGTACTCCTAACATCCCTTACCTCCATACACCCATTAATCCGCCATTAAGTATCGTTATTCTGTCCTCCGATTAATATCCCCGGTACTCCTAACATCCCTCACCTCCATACACCCATTAATCCGCCATTAAGTATCGTTATTCTGTCCTCCGATTAATATCCCCGGTACTCCTAACATCCCTTACCTCCATACACCCATTAATCCGCCATTAAGTATCGTTATTCTGTCCTCCGATTAATATCCCCGGTACTCCTAACATCCCTTACCTCCATACACCCATTAATCCGCCATTAAGTATCGTTATTCTGTCCTCCGATTAATATCCCCGGTACTCCTAACATCCCTTACCTCCATACACCCATTAATCCGCCATTAAGTATCGTTATTCTGTCCTCCGATTAATATCCCCGGTACTCCTAACATCCCTTACCTCCATACACCCATTAATCCGCCATTAAGTATCGTTATTCTGTCCTCCGATTAATATCCCCGGTACTCCTAACATCCCTTACCTCCATACACCCATTAATCCGCCATTAAGTATCGTTATTCTGTCCTCCGATTAATATCCCCGGTACTCCTAACATCCCTTACCTCCATACACCCATTAATCCGCCATTAAGTATCGTTATTCTGTCCTCCGATTAATATCCCCGGTACTCCTAACATCCCTTACCTCCACACACCCATTAATCCGCCATTAAGTATCGTTATTCTGTCCTCCGATTAATATCCCCGGTACTCCTAACATCCCTTACCTCCATACACCCATTAATCCGCCATTAAGTATCGTTATTCTGTCCTCCGATTAATATCCCCGGTACTCCTAACATCCCTTACCTCCATACACCCATTAATCCGCCATTAAGTATCGTTATTCTGTCCTCCGATTAATATCCCCGGTACTCCTAACATCCCTCAGCTCCATACACCCATTAATCCGCCATTAAGTATCGTTATTCTGTCCTCCGATTAATATCCCCGGTACACCTAACATCCCTTACCTCCATACACCCATTAATCCGCCATTACGTATCGTTATTCTGTCCTCCGATTAATATCCCCGGTACTCCTAACATCCCTTACCTCCATACACCCATTAATCCGCCATTAAGTATCGTTATTCTGTCCTCCGATTAATATCCCCGGTACTCCTAACATACCTTACCTCCATACACCCATTAATCCGCCATTAAGTATCGTTATTCTGTCCTCCGATTAATATCCCCGGTACTCCTAACATACCTTACCTCCATACACCCATTAATCCGCCATTAAGTATCGTTATTCTGTCCTCCGATTAATATCCCCGGTACTCCTAACATCCCTTACCTCCATACACCCATTAATCCGCCATTAAGTATCGTTATTCTGTCCTCCGATTAATATCCCCGGTACTCCTAACATCCCTTACCTCCATACACCCATTAATCCGCCATTAAGTATCGTTATTCTGTCCTCCGATTAATATCCCCGGTACTCCTAACATCCCTTACCTCCATACACCCATTAATCCGCCATTAAGTATCGTTATTCTGTCCTCCGATTAATATCCCCGGTACTCCTAACATACCTTACCTCCATACACCCATTAATCCGCCATTAAGTATCGTTATTCTGTCCTCCGATTAATATCCCCGGTACTCCTAACATACCTTACCTCCATACACCCATTAATCCGCCATTAAGTATCGTTATTCTGTCCTCCGATTAATATCCCCGGTACTCCTAACATCCCTTACCTCCATACACCCATTAATCCGCCATTAAGTATCGTTATTCTGTCCTCCGATTAATATCCCCGGTACTCCTAACATCCCTTACCTCCATACACCCATTAATCCGCCATTAAGTATCGTTATTCTGTCCTCCGATTAATATCCCCGGTACTCCTAACATCCCTTACCTCCATACACCCATTAATCCGCCATTAAGTATCGTTATTCTGTCCTCCGATTAATATCCCCGGTACTCCTAACATCCCTCACCTCCATACACCCATTAATCCGCCATTAAGTATCGTTATTCTGTCCTCCGATTAATATCCCCGGTACTCCTAACATCCCTCACCTCCATACACCCATTAATCCGCATTAAGTATCGTTATTCTGTCCTCCGATTAATATCCCCGGTACTGCTAACATCCCTCACCTCCATACACCCATTAATCCGCCATTAAGTATCGTTATTCTGTCCTCCGATTAATATCCCCGGTACTCCTAACATCCCTTACCTCCATACACCCATTAATCCGCCATTAAGTATCGTTATTCTGTCCTCCGATTAATATCCCCGGTACTCCTAACATCCCTCACCTCCATACACCCATTAATCCGCCATTAAGTATCGTTATTCTGTCCTCCGATTAATATCCCCGGTACTCCTAACATCCCTTACCTCCATACACCCATTAATCCGCCATTAAGTATCGTTATTCTGTCCTCCGATTAATATCCCCGGTACTCCTAACATCCCTTACCTCCATACACCCATTAATCCGCCATTAAGTATCGTTATTCTGTCCTCCGATTAATATCCCCGGTACTCCTAACATCCCTTACCTCCATACACCCATTAATCCGCCATTAAGTATCGTTATTCTGTCCTCCGATTAATATCCCCGGTACTCCTAACATCCCTTACCTCCATACACCCATTAATCCGCCATTAAGTATCGTTATTCTGTCCTCCGATTAATATCCCCGGTACTCCTAACATCCCTTACCTCCATACACCCATTAATCCGCCATTAAGTATCGTTATTCTGTCCTCCGATTAATATCCCCGGTACTCCTAACATCCCTTACCTCCATACACCCATTAATCCGCCATTAAGTATCGTTATTCTGTCCTCCGATTAATATCCCCGGTACTCCTAACATCCCTTACCTCCACACACCCATTAATCCGCCATTAAGTATCGTTATTCTGTCCTCCGATTAATATCCCCGGTACTCCTAACATCCCTTACCTCCATACACCCATTAATCCGCCATTAAGTATCGTTATTCTGTCCTCCGATTAATATCCCGGTACTCCTAACATCCCTTACCTCCATACACCCATTAATCCGCCATTAAGTATCGTTATTCTGTCCTCCGATTAATATCCCCGGTACTCCTAACATCCCTCAGCTCCATACACCCATTAATCCGCCATTAAGTATCGTTATTCTGTCCTCCGATTAATATCCCCGGTACACCTAACATCCCTTACCTCCATACACCCATTAATCCGCCATTACGTATCGTTATTCTGTCCTCCGATTAATATCCCCGGTACTCCTAACATCCCTTACCTCCATACACCCATTAATCCGCCATTAAGTATCGTTATTCTGTCCTCCGATTAATATCCCCGGTACTCCTAACATACCTTACCTCCATACACCCATTAATCCGCCATTAAGTATCGTTATTCTGTCCTCCGATTAATATCCCCGGTACTCCTAACATACCTTACCTCCATACACCCATTAATCCGCCATTAAGTATCGTTATTCTGTCCTCCGATTAATATCCCCGGTACTCCTAACATCCCTTACCTCCATACACCCATTAATCCGCCATTAAGTATCGTTATTCTGTCCTCCGATTAATATCCCCGGTACTCCTAACATCCCTTACCTCCATACACCCATTAATCCGCCATTAAGTATCGTTATTCTGTCCTCCGATTAATATCCCCGGTACTCCTAACATCCCTTACCTCCATACACCCATTAATCCGCCATTAAGTATCGTTATTCTGTCCTCCGATTAATATCCCCGGTACTCCTAACATCCCTTACCTCCATACACCCATTAATCCGCCATTAAGTATCGTTATTCTGTCCTCCGATTAATATCCCCGGTACTCCTAACATCCCTTACCTCCATACACCCATTAATCCGCCATTAAGTATCGTTATTCTGTCCTCCGATTAATATCCCCGGTACTCCTAACATCCCTTACCTCCACACACCCATTAATCCGCCATTAAGTATCGTTATTCTGTCCTCCGATTAATATCCCCGGTACTCCTAACATCCCTTACCTCCATACACCCATTAATCCGCCATTAAGTATCGTTATTCTGTCCTCCGATTAATATCCCCGGTACTCCTAACATCCCTTACCTCCATACACCCATTAATCCGCCATTAAGTATCGTTATTCTGTCCTCCGATTAATATCCCCGGTACTCCTAACATCCCTCAGCTCCATACACCCATTAATCCGCCATTAAGTATCGTTATTCTGTCCTCCGATTAATATCCCCGGTACACCTAACATCCCTTACCTCCATACACCCATTAATCCGCCATTACGTATCGTTATTCTGTCCTCCGATTAATATCCCCGGTACTCCTAACATCCCTTACCTCCATACACCCATTAATCCGCCATTAAGTATCGTTATTCTGTCCTCCGATTAATATCCCCGGTACTCCTAACATACCTTACCTCCATACACCCATTAATCCGCCATTAAGTATCGTTATTCTGTCCTCCGATTAATATCCCCGGTACTCCTAACATACCTTACCTCCATACACCCATTAATCCGCCATTAAGTATCGTTATTCTGTCCTCCGATTAATATCCCCGGTACTCCTAACATCCCTTACCTCCATACACCCATTAATCCGCCATTAAGTATCGTTATTCTGTCCTCCGATTAATATCCCCGGTACTCCTAACATCCCTTACCTCCATACACCCATTAATCCGCCATTAAGTATCGTTATTCTGTCCTCCGATTAATATCCCCGGTACTCCTAACATCCCTTACCTCTATACACCCATTAATCCGCCATTAAGTATCGTTATTCTGTCCTCCGATTAATATCCCCGGTACTCCTAACATACCTTACCTCCATACACCCATTAATCCGCCATTAAGTATCGTTATTCTGTCCTCCGATTAATATCCCCGGTACTCCTAACATACCTCACCTCCATACACCCATTAATCCGCCATTAAGTATCGTTATTCTGTCCTCCGATTAATATCCCCGGTACTCCTAACATCCCTTACCACCATACACCCATTAATCCGCCATTAAGTATCGTTATTCTGTCCTCCGATTAATATCCCCGGTACTCCTAACATCCCTCACCTCCATACACCCATTAATCCGCCATTAAGTATCGTTATTCTGTCCTCCGATTAATATCCCCGGTACTCCTAACATCCCTTACCTCCATACACCCATTAATCCGCCATTAAGTATCGTTATTCTGTCCTCCGATTAATATCCCCGGTACTCCTAACATCCCTTACCTCCATACACCCATTAATCCGCCATTACGTATCGTTATTCTGTCCTCCGATTAATATCCCCGGTACTCCTAACATCCCTTACCTCCATACACCCATTAATCCGCCATTAAGTATCGTTATTCTGTCCTCCGATTAATATCCCCGGTACTCCTAACATACCTTACCTCCATACACCCATTAATCCGCCATTAAGTATCGTTATTCTGTCCTCCGATTAATATCCCCGGTACTCCTAACATACCTTACCTCCATACACCCATTAATCCGCCATTAAGTATCGTTATTCTGTCCTCCGATTAATATCCCCGGTACTCCTAACATCCCTTACCTCCATACACCCATTAATCCGCCATTAAGTATCGTTATTCTGTCCTCCGATTAATATCCCCGGTACTCCTAACATCCCTTACCTCCATACACCCATTAATCCGCCATTAAGTATCGTTATTCTGTCCTCCGATTAATATCCCCGGTACTCCTAACATCCCTTACCTCCATACACCCATTAATCCGCCATTAAGTATCGTTATTCTGTCCTCCGATTAATATCCCCGGTACTCCTAACATCCCTTACCTCCATACACCCATTAATCCGCCATTAAGTATCGTTATTCTGTCCTCCGATTAATATCCCCGGTACTCCTAACATCCCTTACCTCCATACACCCATTAATCCGCCATTAAGTATCGTTATTCTGTCCTCCGATTAATATCCCCGGTACTCCTAACATCCCTTACCTCCACACACCCATTAATCCGCCATTAAGTATCGTTATTCTGTCCTCCGATTAATATCCCCGGTACTCCTAACATCCCTTACCTCCATACACCCATTAATCCGCCATTAAGTATCGTTATTCTGTCCTCCGATTAATATCCCCGGTACTCCTAACATCCCTTACCTCCATACACCCATTAATCCGCCATTAAGTATCGTTATTCTGTCCTCCGATTAATATCCCCGGAACTCCTAACATCCCTCAGCTCCATACACCCATTAATCCGCCATTAAGTATCGTTATTCTGTCCTCCGATTAATATCCCCGGTACACCTAACATCCCTTACCTCCATACACCCATTAATCCGCCATTACGTATCGTTATTCTGTCCTCCGATTAATATCCCCGGTACTCCTAACATCCCTTACCTCCATACACCCATTAATCCGCCATTAAGTATCGTTATTCTGTCCTCCGATTAATATCCCCGGTACTCCTAACATACCTTACCTCCATACACCCATTAATCCGCCATTAAGTATCGTTATTCTGTCCTCCGATTAATATCCCGGTACTCCTAACATACCTTACCTCCATACACCCATTAATCCGCCATTAAGTATCGTTATTCTGTCCTCCGATTAATATCCCCGGTACTCCTAACATCCCTTACCTCCATACACCCATTAATCCGCCATTAAGTATCGTTATTCTGTCCTCCGATTAATATCCCCGGTACTCCTAACATCCCTTACCTCCATACACCCATTAATCCGCCATTAAGTATCGTTATTCTGTCCTCCGATTAATATCCCCGGTACTCCTAACATCCCTTACCTCCATACACCCATTAATCCGCCATTAAGTATCGTTATTCTGTCCTCCGATTAATATCCCCGGTACTCCTAACATACCTTACCTCCATACACCCATTAATCCGCCATTAAGTATCGTTATTCTGTCCTCCGATTAATATCCCCGGTACTCCTAACATACCTTACCTCCATACACCCATTAATCCGCCATTAAGTATCGTTATTCTGTCCTCCGATTAATATCCCGGTACTCCTAACATCCCTTACCTCCATACACCCATTAATCCGCCATTAAGTATCGTTATTCTGTCCTCCGATTAATATCCCCGGTACTCCTAACATCCCTTACCTCCATACACCCATTAATCCGCCATTAAGTATCGTTATTCTGTCCTCCGATTAATATCCCCGGTACTCCTAACATCCCTTACCTCCATACACCCATTAATCCGCCATTAAGTATCGTTATTCTGTCCTCCGATTAATATCCCCGGTACTCCTAACATCCCTCACCTCCATACACCCATTAATCCGCCATTAAGTATCGTTATTCTGTCCTCCGATTAATATCCCCGGTACTCCTAACATCCTCTACCTCCATACACCCATTAATCCGCCATTAAGTATCGTTATTCTGTCCTCCGATTAATATCCCCGGTATTCTAACATCCCTCACCTCCATACACCCATTAATCCGCCATTAAGTATCGTTATTCTGTCCTCCGATTAATATCCCCGGTACTCCTAACATCCCTTACCTCCATACACCCATTAATCCGCCATTAAGTATCGTTATTCTGTCCTCCGATTAATATCCCCGGTACTCCTAACATCCCTCACCTCCATACACCCATTAATCCGCCATTAAGTATCGTTATTCTGTCCTCCGATTAATATCCCCGGTACTCCTAACATCCCTTACCTCCATACACCCATTAATCCGCCATTAAGTATCGTTATTCTGTCCTCCGATTAATATCCCCGGTACTCCTAACATCCCTTACCTCCATACACCCATTAATCCGCCATTAAGTATCGTTATTCTGTCCTCCGATTAATATCCCCGGTACTCCTAACATCCCTTACCTCCATACACCCATTAATCCGCCATTAAGTATCGTTATTCTGTCCTCCGATTAATATCCCCGGTACTCCTAACATCCCTTACCTCCATACACCCATTAATCCGCCATTAAGTATCGTTATTCTGTCCTCCGATTAATATCCCCGGTACTCCTAACATCCCTTACCTCCATACACCCATTAATCCGCCATTAAGTATCGTTATTCTGTCCTCCGATTAATATCCCCGGTACTCCTAACATCCCTTACCTCCATACACCCATTAATCCGCCATTAAGTATCGTTATTCTGTCCTCCGATTAATATCCCCGGTACTCCTAACATCCCTTACCTCCATACACCCATTAATCCGCCATTAAGTATCGTTATTCTGTCCTCCGATTAATATCCCCGGTACTCCTAACATCCCTTACCTCCATACACCCATTAATCCGCCATTAAGTATCGTTATTCTGTCCTCCGATTAATATCCCCGGTACTCCTAACATCCCTTACCTCCATACACCCATTAATCCGCCATTAAGTATCGTTATTCTGTCCTCCGATTAATATCCCCGGTACTCCTAACATCCCTTACCTCCATACACCCATTAATCCGCCATTAAGTATCGTTATTCTGTCCTCCGATTAATATCCCCGGTACACCTAACATCCCTTACCTCCATACACCCATTAATCCGCCATTACGTATCGTTATTCTGTCCTC